>NC_133291.1:19749421-20073560 GCF_005239225.2 Populus alba
TCACAATAATAACTTAGAGTCCGCTCTAGCAATCATCAACAACAATCATAGGAAATATGCATAGGAAAACAATCATACTCATTCATAACATAAACTGAAAATAAAAGGAAGAATAAATCTCATGGTTCTTGAAATCCAAAGGTTTGTTGTGTCCTTGTAACCAAGAAAACGAGCTTAGCCTTGCATATCTATTGAACAACTACTCCTAAAGATGAACGAATACATGATTTCTGATTTGTAGAGGGGAGAGTTTGTGTTTCTTCACTTCTGGCTGCCACCTCCTTCTACTCTCCCTCTATTTATACACAAATTGTAAGTAAGAAAAATCAAAGTTCAAGTGTGAACATCAATAGATGGTGGTAGTGTGAAGGCGGCTGGCGGCTGGCAGCTGGCGGCTGTCAGCTGTCGACTGGCGGCTGGTTTGAGGTTGGTGGCTGCCTTCCTTGACATTCTTGAATATTTACTAGAGGAGGTAAATTGATGGAAAAACTTGTATGTCAGTTTGGATGCTTCTGGATGAAATTTGGATTTGTTTCTTCACGCAACCTGCTTGGTGGCAGAATTCAGCTGTCATCTTTAAAAAATATTTTGGCTGAAATTTTGAGCGTTTATAGAGCTTGGAGTAAGGAATCCAAAAATATTGAGTTTGCATCAATTCCACTTCGGAAGATCCAGATATTGAATTTTGAATGGGAAAAGGTCAACATTGGCAAAATGCGAGATTTGACTTTGAAGGATGTGATTTCCATGATCTTTCTCTTTTTATTTTTCTTGCATTACATTTCCAGAAAGGTATGGATGTTTAGATTTTTAATACCATTTGGAATCACTTCATTTTTGACCTTTTAGAAACTCACGCTCTGCACAAAACATCGACTAAACATCAAATCTGCCAATTACCTCCAATTTACTCCTTTTTGCATCTTTCATCCAAAAGTGCCTTCAAACATAAAACAAATAATATCAAGGCATTTTATATAAATAACATAGGCAATACACTAGTTAAATGTGGGTGAAACAATCGAATAATATGGTTACATCAATGGGCGGTGTGTACAAAGGGCATGGACGTACTCAACGCAAGCTGATGACTCGCACTTACTAGGAATTCCTCGTTGAAGACCAACAATTGCAATGATCTATCCCCATCATGATGAAATTTCAAAGATTACCCAGGCCTGTCGACCAAGGCTATAGTCTTGTTGAATACATCAATGTAGTGCGCGTGTGGCCCAGAACATCTAAGGGCATCACAGACATGTTATTACCTCAAACTTCCTTAGCCTGGAAGGCCATAGTCCCTCTAAGAAGCTGGCCGTGGAGGGTCACCTCTGCATAGCTAGTTAGTAGGCCGAGGTCTCATTCGTTAATGAAATTATCCAAACAAATCGCTCCCCAACTAAGAACGGCCATGCACCACCACCCATAGAATCTCTCCTCTCTGCCTGTTGAAAGTGGACTTTAGGAAAGCTTTTGACTCTGTTCAATGGGTTTTCCTAGAAAATCTTCTTCGACAACTTGGGTTTCCAAACCGTTTTGTTTCCCTTCTCATGCAGTGTGTATCCACTGCCTCATACTTTGTTGCTGTGAATGGTGATCTATATGGGTTCTTTCTAGGCAAAAGTGGAGTTCGACAGGGGGATCCTTTATCCCCATACCTCTTCCTTTGTTGTATGGAATACCTCTTCAAGATGCTAAAGCTAGCCTTTCAGTTCCATCCCAAATGTCAGCCCCAAGGTCTTACACATCTTGCTTTTGCATAAATCCTCCTTCTCTCACGAGGTGATGCTTCCTCGGATAGATGCCTCCTCCACCAACTCAAGAATTATTCTAAAAACGGTAACTAGAGTACATTACATAATTCAAAGATTTATAAATAAGGATCGTTAACGAAATTGTAATCGAAATAAGTTCATAATTAAAGAAGAAATTCATAATATAGATTATACTACACAAAAAGCTTTCGATAAATTGTAGACGCATTATATTACATAACAAAAGGATAAATTCATTCAGTACAACATGATATTCAAAAAAATATAAGGAACTAATCTACTGTTCAGTCTTGTAGGGGGATGTACCTGAAAATAGATTTAATACAATAATTCAATTAGACAAATAAAAATAAAAAGGCATTTATAAAATTATTTTTACTTTCTTTCTTTCTTCCTTTTTTTTTTGTAAATTTAGTCAAAAGATCATTAAATTAACTTGCTCATCTAGTATTATTATATATCAATTAAATTTCAGAATAATCTACCAGTCCATTCAACAAGCACGGTTGCCATCAGTCCAAAAACTAGTTCAACATTTCACCCATTCATCAGGGTACAAATCCCATTAACCAGGGAATTAATTATTCATCTCGCCCATTTGCCAGGGCACTAATTCCATTAAATCAGGAATTAGTTCAACAACTTACCTATTCACCAGGGTATTAATCCCATTAACCAGGGACTCAGTTTCTTACAACGCCCATTCACCAGGGCACTAATCCCATTCATTCAGGAATTAATTCATCATATCGCATATCTTATTTTCTCAAGTAAACAACATAATAATTTCTAATATATCAACCACAATCAATCTGATAAAAAAAATACATATTGTCTAATGTTAAATTCAGGTATCGTGTAATTACCTGACGACTGAGCTCGAGCCGTAGTTCCCTGCTATGGTGTCGGCCTGACAGCCTCTCCTGAATTGACATGTATATCACATCATTAATCTACTTTCCATATCGAAACACTCAATAAATAAAATCCTTCCAATTATCCTTTCATTTGCCAAAATAAAATTTAGAGAGAAACATGAAAAATTTCCTTCTTTTTTTTGTTTTTGTAAATTTCCTTCCTATTCTTTCAATTTCCGCATTGTAACACATAACATTTCATCATTCAAAACAATATATATATATATATATATATATATATATATATATTCTTTAAATGTATTTATTTAAATTTATTTTACCAAAATTTAAATTAAAGGTAAACATAAAAAAATTCATGATGCATTCTCTCTTTAACATTAATATCATCTCTTTCCTACACAATCTCATCATCTTATTCAAATTCCTAAATTTTATTCTTCTTATTATTATTTTTTCAAAAAATCTCTTTTTCAAGAACACCTAAAAATTTTGCTTCAATTTCCATAATTTCCTACTTTCTCTACTCACTTCAACAATCTTAAACACAATTTCACAATCAATTATAATTTCCCCCAAAATTTATTCATGAACCCTAATTCCTCATTTCACAAAGTTCAATCAATTTAAAGTATTTATTCATCAAGAATCTTATTTAAAAGTGTAAGGGCACTTTACCAAATAATAGCCAAAGCTTTAACACTTTTGTATTGAAACTTTTCCTTGCTTGAATTATTTTTACTCCTCTCCTGGCCGAATGCTTCTTCTTCCTCTTTGAAAGGTAAGTTTGGTTTTATTTTCTTTCTCCTTCCAGCACACACTTGCACTCACATATATATATATATAATTAACTTTTTTAAAAAACACCATCCATGTCCCTAATTTTTTTCTTCCGCACACACTTGCACTTTTATATATGTATGTATATAGCTTTCTTTTCTTTTTCTTTTTTAATACCATCCATGTCCCTAATTTTTTTTTTCTTTCCTTCCGTGCACATACTTTAGCCCACATTATTTCTTTCACTTTTTTTTTAATGCCTTATATATCCCTCAACAGTAACTTTTAAGATTTTGGGTAAAATTTCCCGAATCCTGATACCTGTTTATACCAAATCTTGCCCGGGTTATATTGAATTTCACTTAAGTTACTCGTTGGTACTTTTAGTTTTATGAAATTCACTTCTAAAAAAAATCTCATAAAACATTTTCGTGCATATTTATTTATTTATATATATTAACAATTGAACAAAACATTTTAATTCAAATTCTCAAATATATCATCATTCTTATTAATTTAATTTATCCATTTTCGTCATTATTTATAATCCTGACTTTTCTTAATATCAATAATTGTAACAACCCGGCTTTCCAAGCCCAAAACAATAGTAAATTTTTAATATATATATATATATATATATATATATATATATATTTAATACACATGGTGCCGGTAATCAAAGAACTTGAATCTTCACATCATCAAAATACAATCCATACAATCAACATTTCATTTAAAAAGCGAATCTTACACAAACACATAATATTAAGTTGCATGATTTGAAGTTCATATTAAAAATATATACATAGACATGAGTTTGCATTCTAATCCTACTAATAGCCATCACAATTTTTAAATAAAAAGGATCTAATAAAAGTTATACATTCAGTACATTGATCCATACAAAATACATTGTAATTTAGAATGCATCTACATAATTCCTTGCAAAAGTAGGTTCCCGTGTATCGGGTTTCCTAGACATCTCGTTGGTGTGACGTCCCTGCAGCATTACAAAACATTTAAGAGAATTCAAATACTTAATAATAATAATAATAGTAACTAACGGTCTTGCAATATAAAGCATTAACATTTATAATTTCTTCATGTATTTGATGTAACAGCTAGGAGTACATATAGATACACAAGTTTTTGGATGCCATTCGCCGAAACTAGTCATTCATTTGTCCCGGCCATCCATCCGGATTCCATAGCAAAAGCTGTGTCGCTGCCGATCCAAAATCGGCAGCAGAAACTGCATTGCTGCCGATCAAGGAATCGGCAACGAAAACTGTGTCGCTGCCGATTTCTGTATCGGCAGCGAGGACTGCGTCGCTGCCGATCCAGAATCGGCAGCGAAAACTGGGTCGCTGTTGATTTCTGTATCGGCAGTGAATACTGCGTCGCTGCCGATCCAGAATCGGCAGCAGAAACTGCGTCGCTGCCAATTTCTGCATCGGCAACGAAATCATTCCTTTATCTCGGCCATCCATTTGGACGCCATTAGCCAAATCTAATCATTCTTTGTTCCGGCTATCTGTTTGGATGCCATTAGCCGAAGCTAATCAGTCCTTCATCCCCGCCATCCATTTGGACGCCATTAGCCAAAGCTAATCATTCTTTGTCCCAGCCATCCGTTCGGATGCCATTAGCTGAAGCTAATCACTCTTTGTCCCGGCCATCCGTTCGGATGCCATTAGCCGAAGCTAATCACTCTTTGTCCCGGCCATCCGTTCGGATGCCATTAGCCGAAGCTAATCAACCTTTAATCAACATTTAAGCATTCGACAATTTAATATCGGTTCTAACAATATGGTAGTACTCAAGTTAAAATATTTCAAGATTCAACGTATGAAAAAGAAAGGTGCAAGTCACCTACCTGCTCCACCTGTGGGTTGTTCCTGTCTTGATGATGGTCCAATCCCGATCGCACCTCCTAAGACATCAATGGTCACAAATCAGCACAGTTGTATTTATTTTATTTTTGAATCATATTCATCATCACACTTATTTCAAGAGTTCATATGTTCACATTCAAGTGTTCCATATTTTACACCATCATATCATGAAATTGTTACTAGCATTTAAGTCATTCCTGCCTAGCAGGCTTAGTGCAGAAATCGGCAGCGAGAACTGGTTCGCTGCGGGCTGCCCAATTCGGCAGCAAGAACTGGTTCGCCGTAGGCTGCCAATTCGGCAGCGACAACTGTTTTGCTGTCGGCAGCCAGTTCGACAGCGAAGACTCCATCGCTGTTGGTGCCACAGTTTCGCTGCACAACGTACAACTCGGCAGCAAATATCAATTCGCTGCAGGAAGTTTAGTTGCGGCAGCAAAACAGAATTTCGCTGCAGGAGGTTCGGTTTCGGCAGCGAAACAGAGTTTCACTGCACAACACACAAATCGACAGCGAATATTAATTCGCTACAGGAGGTTCGGTTTCAGCAGCGAAACAGAATTTCGCTGCACAACACACAAATCGGAACCATCAATTTCAGCACATAATTCTTCAACAAAATTCCAGCATAACACACACATGGAAAACCATCAATTACAGCATATGATCTTTCAATAAATTCCAGCAGAACACATTAATTTCAGCACAACAACATCACAGCAAAATACATTAATTTCAGCAACAACATCACAGCAGAACACATTAATTACCCCAGCAGAACACACACATGCATGCATGCTGGCCTACCCCATAGTTAAAGCCAGCCCTCTACCATGATTTGTTAGATATTCTGAAATTGACTTTATTTCACTTCTGTTTGCTAGTTCTCCTAGTTAATTTCAGTTTCCTTCATAGCTGGCTTCGGTCTTAGATCAATTTTTCTTAGGGTTTTTCTTCTTCATTTTCGTTTCTGATTTTAAGGGGAAGAGGAAGGGAGTTTCATGACCCATACCTTCTGAATTTAACTAAGTTTGAGTAAGGTTTCACACTATTCTTTTCTCTTCAGCTGCTGGTTCTCCTCCTTCTTCTTCCTCTCACGTTTTCCAGCTCTCTTTTTCCTCTCCTCTATGCAGCTGCCCACTCCTCTCTCAAGGTCTTATCTCTCCCTCACAAGTTCACAAGGCAATCTCTACTGGTTTGATTCACGTTTCTGTTGTGAAAGGGGAAGGGAAGAACGACATGCAGCTGCTAGTTTGGGAAGAAGATGGATCATTCTCTCTCCCCTCTTTGTATTTATACTACCCATCAAATGAAATGGGTTGTTTGGGGGTTGGTTTAGGTGTGTTCTTATCCTTGTTTGGTTTATCTAAAACCAGTTTTACCCCTCCCTCCTAGCTCTGTGTCACTGTTGATTGAGAAATCGACAGTGAAAACTGCATCGCTGCCGATTTCTGCCTCGACAACGAAAACTGTGTCGCTGCCGATCTAGAAATCGGCAGCAGAAACTGCGTCGCTGTCGATCAAGAAATGGGCAGCGAAAAACTGTGTCGCTGCCGATTTCTGTATCGGTAGTGAAGGTTGCGTCGCTGCCCAATCAGAATCGGCAACGAAAACTGCATCGCTGCAGATTTCTGCATTGGCAGCGAAAACTGCGTCGCTGCCGATTTCTGCATCGGCAGCGAAAACTGCATTCATCATCATCTCTCTCTCTCTCTAAATATATATATATATATATATATATATATATATTTATTTTTTTTTCCTTTGGGTGTTTACAATAATATTATCCGGGTTTTTACATTCTGATTCATCTCTCATCATTGCTCTGAAATCCATGGCAAAACCTTCAATCTTTCCCATCATTATAGCTTGTTCAACTCTTTTAGCAATCCTCACAATCTCATGCTAATCTTTTATGCTTGTTGTGGCTGCTTGAAGATTGGTGAAAACCTTTCAAGGTTGTTAGGTATCCTAGTAGTGCACAACACTACCACTGCAGATGCGTGGAATCACACATTGTCTCTACTAGGGGAGAAAATGATGACCATGAATCTCCTCTTCAATTCCTTCTGAACGGTGCAGCAAACAGACACCTGTAGAGGGAGTTCTGCTCTGTTGAAGTTCATATTTTCCAGTCTAGGCATGTCTCTTCTCTATACTTCTATGTTTTCATGGTGACACTTGTAGGATAAAATTGTAGATGATCTGAAACTACTTCATTCCTTCTTTGATTCCCCACTGGCAAATCCACAAACAGATCTCTGAAGAGAGAACTCTGCTACATTCAAGTTCAAGGTATACTTATGTTTTTCAAACTGGGACTAGCTCTTTTGCCTACTATAGTGTTTTGGTGTTGAAATTGGTGGTGTAAATTTTCATAGTGTCTGAAACTACTACATCCCCTTTTGTATTCCCCACTGGCAGAGCCACAAACAAATCTTTATTGAGAGAGCTCTGCTACATTGAAGTTCAATGTAAAGTCATGTTAGGGTGGAGGCTGCTGTGCTAAGCCCAAGTGGGTTGATTTTGGGTGGGAGGAGGCTATGAAGGGCACTCCTGCAGAGAAGGTAAGGGCAACATCTCCCAAGTTAATGATGGAGGGGATCGGTTACTGACTCTATGAGCGTGTTGCTGGTCCGTTGAAGGAGATGAAGCAGAGAGAGGGGTTGCTGTTGTGTTCGGTTGTCGAGGGAAGAGGAAGGTCTATGTGTAGGGAGGTTGAGGGGCTATGGGTCTGTGAGGGGAAGTTGGCGAGGGCTAGCTTTTGTGGTTTTAGTGGGTGTTCGGGTGAGAAAGGGAAGATCTGTGGCAAAGGGTGAGAGGGTGAGAGGGGGAAGATCTGTGGTTGAGGGGGAAAAAACTTTGGCTGATGAGAAGGGAGATCAAGAGGCGCTGGTTTTGTGTTGATGAGAGGGAGATGGGACAGTGCATGGGGCTGCTAGGGTTGATGGCAGAAAACAGTGATGGAGGGTGATTAGTACTTAAAAGTGCATTTTTATCAAGGTTTTATATCATCATTTTGCACTTGAAGTATCAATAACTCCTTAACTAAATCATGTTTTATAATAACATACCTAATAATATAATATACCTTTAATTTATGGTAAATGTTTATCTTAAATGCAGGCCTATCACATAAATGAAATGATTGATTGATGAGTTTAAGTATTGAAATTGAAAGGATAAAGAGAGGGCCAAACTTAGAAAAGAGATGTTGGTGCAGTCCAAACTAGAACATTGTTTGGTAATTGGGTCATATCTCGAGTTCTAGATGTCCAAATAACCTCCATTTTTTGGACATATATGGTAAGACATAGGCCTACAACTTTCATGTGGAATCCAAGATTTAAAAATGCCGTTTTCAAGTCCAAATTATAGCAACAACAGAGAAGTCCGAATATGTCCTGCAGCCCAGACATCGTTAAGTGTTCATCCCATATCTCGAGTTCTAAAAGTCCAAATGACCTCAATTTTTTTTTCTAGAAGGATAAGACAATTTCCAATAACTTTTATGGTACATGTGGTTCCAGTTCTGATGCTAGCAATGATGTTTTATTCAGACAAGAAGATAAGGATTTTCACCAAGTCAAGAGTTAGCCACCCACTCAACAATTAGTCATCAAATCAATAGTTCTAAATTTTGGCCTGTAAAAAGAGGCAATTGCCATGCATTTAGGGGCTTGGTTGTTCAGATCAAGAACTTGCTCTTTCTCTCTCTCTTTATATATTTTTTTGTAATTCTTAAGTTTTGCTTTCATTAATGTCTTGTTTATGCTTTTCATTTCCTTTCCTTTACTTAGTTAACTTGTATCTTATTTATGTTCTTATTTTGTTTATTTATGTTTCTCTTCTTCATTATGTTTAACTAAGTTTATTATGTCAAGGTGAAAAGGTTACACTAATGGTGTAAGAATAAGTATGGTGTAAACTCAACATGGACCTTAATGTTTAATATTAACATGTCTTATCTTTTTATCTTACTAATTCTTAATACCTTGCTTGTTAAATGGTTAATCTTGATTTGTGTTGTATAACACTTGGTACAAGAAGTGGTTGGCACTCTCATAGCTTAACCATATGGTATTACCTACACCTATGCTATGAAAGGAACTTGATTTGTTGTTAACATAAGTTAGCATCATGAATTCCTGACAATATTTAAAAGTTTGGTGTTACGTAAATAAGATAATTAATATGATCATGTTAACAATTTATAATGAGCTATTAATGACAAATCATCCGATTGGAACCTTCTTTGTGTGTGGTTTCTAGTTGAGTAATAAGAGTTTATACTATAATTGTTTGAAATACCATTAGTGGATCATCTAACCTTGACATTTGTTTTTATAATTGTTTAATCCTTACATTAATCTTCCATCTCAAAGCTCTCATCAACTTCTTCTTCTTCTTCTTCTTCTTCTTCTTCATTATTATTATTATTACTACTATTGTTGTTGTTGTTGTTGTTGTTGTTTTTTATAATTTATACAATTAACTTCCCTATGGTTCGACCCGGTCTTGCCGGGTTATTTATTACTTCGACACTCCTGCACTTGGGAGAAAACATCAATCTTTTGGTCATGTCAAGTTTTTGGCGTCATTGCCGGGGAGGTAAATTCTTGTACAAATTATCGTATTTATTTTATTTTCTCTTTTCACTTTTCTTGTATCTAACTTTGTTTCTTTTGTTCTTTTTCTTTTTCTTTTTCTTTTGTTTTCTTCTTCCTTTTATTCTCTTTCTACACGTGCATTAAGTGGTAGACTTTGTAGGGTATCCTCATCATTTTCAGAAAATATGACCAAAGAAGATAACCAGTCACTTCATAATGAGAATAATGAGAATAACCGAGTTAGAACACTTAGAGATCATATGAATCCTACAAGAAAAGGTGCATTGAAACTAACATTGTCTTAAACTATGAAAAATGTTATTTTATGGTAGAACAAGGAATAGTTCTTGGGCATGTTGTGTCTTCACGTGGATTAGAGGTTGATAAAGCTAAAATAGATGTTATTTCATCATTGCCTTACCCCTCCTGCATGAGGGAAATTCATTATTTTCTTGGCCATGCATGTTTCTATCAACACTTTATAAAAGATTACAGCACCCTTGTGCAAACTATTAGCTAAAGAAGTGGATTTTGTGTTTGATCAAGCATGTAAAGATGCTCATGATGAGCTTAAGAGGCGTGTCACATCTGCCCCTATCATCCAACCATAAAATTGGGATGAGCCTTTTGAGATAATGTGTGATGCGAGTGATTATGTGGTAAGGGTTGTCCTTGGGCAAAGAATAGGGAAGAATTTGCATGTTATTGCCTATGCTTCCCCGATGTTGGATAGAGCACAATGCAATTACCATACAACTGAAAAGGAACTTTTTACAATGGTGTTTGCTCTTGAAAAATTCAGGTCATATCTACTTGGTACAAAATTCATTGTTTTTACTAACCATGCAGCTTTAAGATATCTTTTGAAGAAAAAGGAGTCCAGGCCAAGATTGATTTAGTGGATCTTGCTTTTACAAGAATTTGATCTTGAGATCAAAGACAAAAAAGGTGTCGAAAACCATGTAGGTGATCACTTGAGCCGACTGAGGACTGAGGATATACAAACCGAAACAATACTAGAGACATTCCCCGATGAGCAGTTGTATGTGTTACATTCCTCTACAAGACCATGGTATGCTGATTTGGTGAACTATTTAGTCACCAAAGAATTCCCTCAAGGTTTGTCTACATCCCAAAAAGACAAGTTACGAGCTGATGCTAAATATTATTTTTGGGATACTCCTTATCTGTGGAAATTTTATGTGGATCAAGTAGTTAGGAGATGTGTACCACAAGATGAATTTCATTTCATTCTTACCTTTTGTCATTCTCATTCTTGTGGTGGGCATTTTGAAGCAAAAAGAACGGCCCACAAGATACTTGAAAGTGGTTTTTATTGGCCTTCTATTTTTAAGGATGTATATCATTTTTGCAAATCATGTGAAAAATGCCAAAGAACAAGTAATATCACTCATAAGAATTAAATGCCTTTAACAAATATTCTTGTAAGTGAAATTTTTTATGTTTGGGGTATTGATTTTATGGGTCCATTTTCTTTTCTTTTGGCAATCTTTATATCCTTCTTGTTGTTGATTATGTGCCCAAATGGATTTGAGGTGAAAAGCCACACAAACTAATGATGCTAAGGTTTGTTTTAGACTTTTTCAAGGCTTACATATTTGACAGGTTTGGAATCCCTAAAGCTATCATTAATGATCATAGCACTCATTTTTGCAATCATTCAATGGAAGCATTGTTACACAAATATCATGTGACTCATCAGACTTCCACAGCATACCATCCTCAAATGAATGGCCAAGCTGAAATTTCAAACCGAGAAATCAAGTCCATTTTAGAAAAGACAGTGCAACCTAACCGATGAGATTGGAGTCTACGACTTGGTGATGCACTTTGGGCTTATCGTACTGCTTACAAATCACCTATAGGAATGTCACCTTATAGGATGATTTATGAAAAAGCATGTCATCTACTGGTGGAGCTTGAACACAAAGCTTTTTGGGCCATTAAATAATGTAACATGGATTATGATGCTGCTAGGATTGCAAGAAAGTTGCAATTGCAAGAGTTGGAAGAGATTCAAAATGATGCTTATGAGAATGCAAGGATTTACAAAGAAAAGACTAAGAGTCTCCATGACCAAATGATTACAAGAAAAGAGTTTAATGTTGGAGACAAAGTCCTTCTTTATCATTCGCATTTGAAACTTTTTCCTGGAAAGTTGCGCTCTTGTTGGATTGGACGCTTTGTTGTTTCTAATGTTTTTCCTTATGGTGCAGTTGAAATTACAAGTTTAGAAACCAACAAAGTACTCAAGGTCAATGGGCATCGCTTGAAGCCTTTCTATGAAGGTTGGACGGTGGAACTCACCGCTTCTGCAGAGTTAGTTGAACCAATCTATGAAGAATGAGCATGCAACATGTCGAGCCAATGACATAAAACAAAAGCACTTACTGGGAGGCAACTCAGCATAAAAAGAAAAAAACAGATTTGCTTTTTTTTTTCCCTTATCTTTTTTTTTTCGCATTTTACTTTATTTTTGTCATTCTCCTATATTCCTTTTCTTTTATTTCAATATTGAGGACAATTTTGTATTTTAAGTGTGGGGGTATTGGGAGAATGCTGGTTTTCTTATTTTCATTTTCTTTGTTGTTTAAAAAAAAAAATTCTATGTTTAATCTTTTGAACTCCTATTGGTTTATGAGAATGTGAGCATTACATATGAGAATTATTTGAGATAGATTAAGATACGAATCGAATGAAGGAGTGTGCATGCAACTTTTAAGGTTTTAATTTGTTTAAGGAAATGACTTTTGAGAATATGCCATGTTGACTTCATAGTGTTATACCAATGCAAGCTTTTGAGCCTTCAACATTATATTTTTTAATTATGCATTCTTTCAATGACATGTATCTCTAGAACTTGCTTCATATCTTGTTGAGATTACATTCGCATTACATATATACATGAAGATGATAAAGGCATTAGAAATTTTAGCCACTTGAGCCAAAAAGCCAACCTAAAGCATATTATCCTTTGTGAACCCTTTATGAGCTTGTTTATTTTTTATTTGCTCGATCTATGTATAAAACTTAACTTTTTATATGTTTTCATTTTCCCCTGGCCAAGGATTAGTAAAGCATATACTTGTGATATCTCATGGAATTATGGTTGGATATCATGTGAAAAGAAAGAAAAAGTGATGCTTGATGAAAAGATGGGCAAACTTGCAAAATTCACATATGCTCTTAGTTTTCAAGAGAAAGGTAAGTTTCCATCTCAACCACAATAAAATCCAAAGGGGCAATACAATGTAAATAAAAGTAGTTCCAGAAGCCAACACATGGATTAAGTCAAATCAGTCATCACTCTTAGTAGTGGTAAGGTTATTGAAAAACCCACTCTTGAACCTTGTGAGAAAGATGATGAGCCAATCTCTGAGGGTAAGGAAGGGGTTGAATCTAAACATTGCAAAGAAAAGACTGATTCCCCACCAGCACTTCCATTTTCTTATGCCATGACCAAACAAAGGGAAGTCAATCACGATTCTGAAATCTTTGAAACTTTTAAACAAGAAGAAATTGAGGATGAAAAAGGCACCGTAAATATTGTCATGGATCATTTTTCAAAATTGACAATAGATTCGACATCCGACATCACACCAATCAATGATTACTTTCCTGATGAATCTTTATTTTCTCTTAGTTCAATGTCTTGGTTTGCTAAAAATATCAATTTTCTTGCTTCAGGATTTTTGCTAGCTCATTTGGCTAACTAAGACAAAAGAAAGTTTTTGAGCGATGTGCAAAATTTTTATTAGGATGACCCTTACTTATTCAAATATTTTCCTAATCAAATATTTCAAAGATGCATTCCCGACAATGAGGTAAGTAGTGTCATTAAATTTTCTCACTCTGAAGCATGTGAGGATCATTTCTCATCAAGAAAAATAACTGCAAAAATCGTACAAAGTGAATTTTATTGGCCCACCATGTTCAAGGACACATATGCATTCTGTAATAGCTGTGAAAATTGTCAAAAGGTGGGATTTATTTCAAAACATAGAAAGTCTTTAGATAATCTTCTACTGACTCTTAAGCCTCATCATAGTGGAGATATGCATCGTGCAATTCATGATTTATAGCTCCATTTTCATAAAGGACATGCTCATCATAGGCTTGGGAATCTGACTAAAAAAGACCATGTTTGCTAGTTTTTTAAGAAAATTGGATGGGAAGCTTATCCCCGACCCATAGAGGGCGTTTAAGCCGTTCTTGGACATAAAACCAAGGGAAGATGTGAACCACAATCACAACTATTTGTACGTACACATGTTTTCAAGAGAGAGAGAGAGAGAGAGAGAGAGACTATAGCTGGCTTCTATATAGGTGATATGATTGCATTTTCTTTTTCTCATCTATAAAACCTTCTTCTTCTTCCCTTCATTTCTACTCAACCCATACATTCTACAAGCATAGACAGGTCTTGAAATGGCAGGATCCTCAGCTCTTAAAATAAAAAATATTTGTGTTTTTTGTGGATCCAATCCTGGGAAAGAAAAAGAGTTTATAGAATCCACAAATCATCTTGGTCAGATACTAGCTGAGAGAAAGGTTCATTTAGTATATGGGGGAGGCAACCTTAGGTTAATGGGGAGAGTGTCAACAGTTGCATTCTTAGGAGGCAATCAAGTTTTAAATATTGTTCCAAAAGCTTTAGCAAAAGGGGACATCATTGAAAAAATAATTGGAGAGGAACTACAGGTCTCCACGATGTCTAATCAAATGAATGCAATGTTTAATGATTAGTACTTAAAAGTGCATATTTATCAAGATTTTATATCATCATTTTGCACTTGAAGTATCAATAACTTCTTAACTAAAGCATGTTTTATAATAACAAGTTTGATACTATAAGATACCTTAATTTATGGTAAATGCTCATTTTAAATGTAGGACTATCACATAAATAAAAAGATTTATTGATGAGTTTACGCATTGAAAGTTAAAGGACAAAGAGATGGCCAAACTTAGAAAAGAGATGTCGGTGCAGTCCAAACCGGAACATTGCTCGGTAATTGGATCATATCTGGAGCTATAGATCTTGGATTTAGGTCCATTTTATATGGATGGAAAGGTAAAACATAGGCCTACAACTTTCATTTGGACACCAAGATCTAAGAAGGCCGTTTTCAAGTCCAAATTATAGGAACAACGAAGAAGTCCGAAGCTGTCCTGCAGCCCAGACACTATTTAGTGTTCAGCCCATATCTTGAGTTCTAGAAGTCCAAATGACCTCATCTTTTTTTTGTTGGAAAGCTGAGACAATTTCCTAGAACATTCTTGAGGATTCTGGGAAAAATATGATGTTAGCAATGGCGTCTTGTTCAGACAAGAAGATAAGGATTGTCACCAAGTCAAGATGTGGCCACCCACTCATCAATTAGTCAACAAATCAATAGTTCCAAATTTTGGCATATAAAAGGAGGCACTTACCATGTATTAAGGCATCTTGGTTTCCAGATCAAGATCATGCTCTTGCTTTCTCTCTTTGTATTGCTTATGTTTTGCTTTCATTAATATCAAGTTTATGCACTTCATTTCCTTTCCTTTACTTAGTTAACTTCTTTCTCATTTATGTTCTTATCTTGTTCATCTATGTTTCTTTCTTTCATTATGTTTAGCTAAGTTAATTATGTCAAGGTGAAAAGGGTACACTAATGGTGTAAGAATAAGTATAATATAAACTTAACATGGACCTTAACGTTGGATACTAACATGTTTTTATATTTGTTATCTTGTTCACTTTTAATACTTTGCTTGTTAAATGGTTAATCTAGATTTTATGTTGTTATAACACTTGGTACAACAAATACTTGGCACTTTCATTGCCCATACTGTATGGTATAACCGACACCTGAGCTATGAAAGGAACTTGATTTGTTGTTAACATAAGTTATAATCATGAATGACTGCCAACATTTACAAGTATTAGCTTTATTCGAATAAGATAACTAATGTAATCATGTTAACAATTTATAATCTGATTGGAACCTCCTTTATGTGTGGTTTCCAATTGAGTAATAAGAGTTTATACTATACTTGTTTGAAGTACCATTAGTGGATCCTCTAACCTTGACATTTGTGTTTATCATTGTTTAATCCTTACGTTTAATCTTTCATCTCAAAGTTCTCCATTAATTTCTTCATCTTCTGCTTTTATTATTATTATTATTATTATTATTATTATTATATTATTATTATTATTATTATTTACATTATGTTTATATTTATATAATATATATATCTTTGATCTTTTCATAAAACTCAGTATATAGGCTGGAAACCTGTGACCCGATCTTTTAGATCATTCTCAGGTATAATAACGCCACGTACTGAGTATTATAATTATTATTATTATTATTGTTATTGTTGTTGTTGTTGTTGTTGTATTGTTATTTATAATTTATACAATTCACCTCTCTGTGGTTCGACCCCGGTCTTGCCGGGTTATTTATTACTTCGACCACTCCTGCACTTGGGAGAAGACATCAAGCTTTTGGTCGTGTCAAGTTTTTGGCGCCGTTGTCGGGGAGGTAGATTCCTGTATAAATTATAATATTTAATTTATTTTCTCTTTTCACTTTTCATTTTATCTAACTTTTGTTTTCTTTGTTTTGTTTTGTTTCTTTTTCTTCTATTTTCTTTTCTTCCTTTTTATTCTCTTTTTTACACGTGCATGCGAGTTTGGTCACGTACATTAAGTGGTCGACTTTGTAGGGGTATCCTCATCATTTTTTAGAAAATATGGCCGAAGAAGATAATCAATCGCTTCATAATGAGAATAATGAGAATAACCGTATGAGAACACTTAAGACCACATGAATCCCACAAGAACAAGTGCACGCTCATGCATAGTTTTCCCTCCTGATGCATCTCATTTTAATTTTAAGCCAGGCATTATTCAACTTTTACCTTTCTTTTCATGGCTTAGACCTAGAAAATCCATACTTGCATTTAAGGGAATTTGAGGAGGTCTGTAATACCTATAATGACTCAAATTGTAGCATGAACACCATTCGATTAAAGCTTTTTCCTTTTTCATTAAAAGATAAAGCTAAAACATGGCTACAAAATTTAAGACCAGGATCCATTCGTGCTTGGGATGAAATGCAACAACAATTTTTAAAGAAGTTTTTTCCATCTCACAGAACAAACTCTTTCAAAAGACAAATTATCACTTTCACTCAAAAGCCAGGAGAAACATTTTACCAATGTTGGGATAGGTATCGAGATTTACTTAATGCTTGCCCTCATCATGGTTTTGAAACATGGAGATTGGTTTCACATTTTTATGAAGGTTTAACACCTAGAGATAGGCAAATGATTGAATTGATGTGTAATGGAACCTTCGAAGATAAAGACCTTAATGAAGCAATGGAGTACTTAGACTTGCTAGCCGAAAATGCTCAAAATTGGGACACCACAGGTACTTATGAGGCACCAAGTAAAACTCAACCTTATACATCTAGTGGAGGTATGCACAACCTTAGGGAAGATCATGACCTCCAAGTCAAGTTTGCATCCTTAGCTAGAAAAGTCGAAGCACTTGAATTGAAAAAGAGTGGTCAATTAAAATTTGTTCAAGACATTGTGTGTCAAATCTGTGAAACCAATGAACATTTAACAAATGATTGTCCAACTTTGCCTTCTTTTAAGGAATGCCTCCATGAACAAGCCCATGCTTTAAACAGTTTCCAAAGACCCAACCATAACCCATACTCCCAAACGTATAACCCTGGTTGGAGAAATCACCCAAATTTTAGTTGGAAGAGTGATAGCAACAATGCACAAACTTCACAGCCACCGTTTCAAGCACATCATAATTTCCAAAATTCTCATGGATATGCACCTCCTTATGCTCTACCTCCTAGAAGAAATCTTGAGGAAACATTGCATGCATTCATTGAAAAGTAGGAGACAATCAACACTCAACTTGCTCAAAGCATGACAGATTTTAAAGATGCTCTTACAAAATTAACATATGCTCTCAGTTTCCAAGAGAAAGGTAAGTTTCCATCTCAACCACAACAAAATCCAAAGGGGCAATACAATGCAAATGCGAGTAGTTCTGGAAGCCAACACATGGATCAAGTCAAATCAGTCATCACTCTTCGTAGTGGTAAGGTTATTGAAAAACCCATTCTTGAACCTTGTGAGAAAGATGATGAGTCTATCTCTGAGGGTAAGGAAGGGGTTGAACCTGAACATTGCAAAGAGAAGGCTGATTCCCCGCCAGCACTTCCATTTCCTCATGCCATGACTAAACAAAGCAAAGTCAATCACAACTCTGAAATCTTTGAAACTTTCAAATAGGTAAGGATCAATATACCTTTGTTGGATGCTATTAAACAGGTTCCTTCCTATGCTAAATTTTTGAAAGATCTATGCACTGTGAAGAGAAAACTGAATGTGAAAAAGAAAGCCTTTTTAGCCGAACAAGTAAGTGTCATTCTTCAAAACAATAATGCTTTGAAATATAAAGACCCTGGTTGTCCTACAATTTCTTGCTTTATTGGAGAACATAAAATTGAAAGAGCCTTACTTGATCTTGGAGCTAGTGTGAATTTACTTCCATATGCAGTCTTTCAAAGTCTCAATCTAGGTGAGTTAAAACCAACCTCTGTAACTCTTTTACTTGCCGATAGATCTGTAAAAGTGCCTAGAGGAATAGTTGAAGATGTGTTAGTACAAGTCGATAAATTCATTTATCCTGTGGATTTTGTTGTCTTGGATACACAACCTGTTGAAGCATGTAATTCAATTCCTGTCATTTTAGGACGTCCTTTTCTTGCCACTTCTAATGCATTGATTAATTGTAGGAATGGACTGATGAAGCTATCATTTGGAAACATGACATTGGAGATGAATATTTTCAATATTTACAAGCAACCTGGAGATGATAATGATTTACAGGAAGTGGACTTTATTGAAAAATTAGTTCATGATCAGTTTCAAACCACTTCTATTGAAACTGAGATTGATGAATCCGATGATTTGCAAATGGTCTACTTTCAGGAATCAAAGGCATGCAATTGGAGACCATAAATTGAAGAATTGCCACCACGATCAATTGAGCCCATACCTTCAAGTGTTCAACCACCAAAACCTGAATTGAAGCCATTACCATTTAATCTCAAATACTCATTTTTGGGAGAAAAATGAAACTTTTCCGGTAATAATCTCTTTTCAAAACTTAATGCACATCAAGAAGGTAAGTTATTAACAGACTCTGAAAATGCATAAAAAATGCAATTAGGATGGACCATAACTGACATAAAAGGAAATTAGCCCTTTGATTTGCACACATAGGATTTATTTGGAGGAAAATGCTAAACCCTCTAGAGAAATGCAACGAAGGCTTAATCCTAATATGAAAGAAGTAGTGAAAAATAAAGTCATTAAGCTTCTAGATAATGAAATCATTTATCCTATTTCTGACAGCAAATGGGTAAGTCCTACCCAAGTTGTACCCAAAAAGTCTGGAGTCACTGTGATAACAAATGAGAAAAATGAGTTAATTCCAACTAGGACTGTTAGTGGTTGGCGCATATGCATTGACTATAGGAAACTTAATTCTATGACTAGAAAAGATCATTTCCCTTTACCTTTCATGGATCAAATCCTAGAAAGAGTTGCAGGTCATGAATTTTATTGTTTCCTAGATGGCTATTCAGGTTACAATCAAATTGAAATTGCATTGGAAGATCAAGAGAAGACTACTTTCACATGTCCATTTGGTACTTTTGCATATCGAAGGATGTCTTTTGGATTATGTAATGCACCAGCCACGTTTCAAAGATGCATGCTTAGCATATTTAGTGATATGGTTGAACGTTTTCTTGAGATTTTTATGGATGATTTTTCCTGTTTTTTGGTGATTCATTTGATGATTGTTTGACTAACTTAGAAAAGGTTTTAAGCAGGTGTGAAGAGAAGAAATCTTGTATTGAATTGGGAAAAATGTCACTTTATATGGTAACAAACGACATTGTACTTGGTCACAATCGTTTCATCGAAAGGAATTGAGGTTGACAAATCTAAAATCGAGTTAATTGCCAACTTACCAACACCAAAATATGTTAAAGATGTTAGATCATTCTTAGGACATGCTGGTTTTTATAGAAGGTTCATTAAAGATTTTAGTGTAATATCTAAGCCCTTGAGTAACCTTCTAACAAAGGATAATATTTTTGAATGGACTGAACATTGTGAAGAAGCCTTTGTTAAACTTAAAAACTTGCTTACTTCTGCTCCTATCATTCAACCTTCTGATTGGTCATTACCTTTTGAAATAATGTGTGACGCTAGTGATTATGCCGTGGGTGCTGTCTTGGGACAAATAAAAGATAAGAAACCTTATGTGATTTACTATGCAAGTAAAACTTTAAATAGTGCTCAAATGAATTACACCACCACTGAAAAAGAATTACTTGCAGTAGTATTTGCTTGTGATAAATTCAGATCTTATCTTGTTGGCTCACCTGTTGTTGTTTTTAGTGATCATGCAGCATTGAAATATTTTCTTTCTAAGAAAGATTCTAAGGCTAGATTGGTGCGGTGGATTTTGTTACTTCAAGAATTCGATATCACAATCAAAGACAAGAAAGACATCGAAAATGTTGTTGCAGATCATTTGTCAAGATTGACAACAGATTCGAAATCTGACATCACACCAATCGATGACTACTTTCCCGATGAATCTTTATTTTCCGTTTCTAGGATGCCTTGGTTTGCTAAAATTGTTAATTTTCTTGTTTCGGGACAATTGCCAGCTCATTGGAGTGCCCAAGACAAATGAAAGTTCTTGAACGAAGTGAAGAACTTTTATTGGGATGACCCTTATTTATTCAAATATTGTCCTGATCAAATATTTCAAAGATGCATTCCTGACAATGAGGTAAGTAGTGTCATTAAATTTTGTCATTCTGAGGCATGTGGGGGTCATTTCTCATCAAGAAAGACAACTGCAAAAATCTTACAAAGTGGATTTTATTGGCCCACCATGTTCAAGGACTCACATGCATTCTGCAAGACTTGTGAAAATTGTCAAAAAGTTGGGATCTATTTCAAAAACATCACATGATGCCTTTTAAATCCTATTCTTGTCATTGAGATCTTTGATTGTTGGGGTATAGATTTTATGGGTCCATTTCCTCATCATTTTGGTTTCGGTGTACATATTAGTCGCAGTAGATTATGTTTTCAAAAATGGATAAAGGCAAATTCCAAGTCGAAACAATGATCACAAAATAGTGATAAAGTTTTTGAAAGACAATATTTTGAGTCGATTTGGAATCCCTCGAGCCATGATAAGTGATGGTGGAACACATTTCTGTAACAAGCCATTTGATTCTTTAATGAAGAAATATGGAATCACACACAAAGTTGCCACCCCTTATCACCCTCAGACAAGTGGACAAGTAGAGCTTGCTAATAGGGAGATCAAACAAATCTTGGAGAAAACAGTGAACCCTAATCGGAAAGACTGGTCTTTAAGACTTAATGATGCACTTTGGGCTTATCGAACTGCATATAAAACATCATTAGGGGTGTTTTAACACCTAATACCCTAAAGTCAACTGACTTGGGAGCTATTGGCCCAAAGTTTGTTACATGGGTTACGGAGAAAAGCTTAAGGGAATCAAACATTGCACTATCTACATATCAGTATCTGCAACCCGAGTTGTTAAGCTCGTAGGGGTGTCTCAACACCTAATGCCCTAAGACCAAACTGGTCTGGGAGTCATTAGCCTAAAACCGTTACATGGGTTAAAGATACATTGTGTTTTAAGTTGTATGTGTATATAAAAATAAAATAAAAAAATAAAATAAAAAGAAGAAGAAAGAAAAAAAAAGCAAAAAAAAAAAAAAGAAAAAAAGAAAAGAAAGAAAAAAAAGAAAAAAAGAAAAAAAGTAATAAATAATAATAATAATCCAACCCAAGGAAGTTCACCCTAAACATTTGAACATAATGTTGTTTTCTTTCCAACAAAAGCCCCATCATCTATGTTTTCATATATTGAGCACATAAAAAGAAGGGGTATTAATATCTTGTTTAAGAAGTATGAAGCAGGAATATAAATTTAATGAGAGTTTGTTTATCTGGATAGATTAATGGAAGTTGAATGATGAATGCTTTGATTTGTGGAACTTGCAAATTGTTTCTCTATTTTAACGCTTTTGATTACTAGGGACTAGTAATAAGCTGGTTTGGGGGTGTGATTAGTACTTAAAAGTGCATGTTTAATCAAGGTTTTTATATCATCATTTTGCACTTGAAAGTATCAATAACTCCTTAACTAAAGCATGTTTTATAATAACAAGTTTGATACTATAAGATACCTTAATTTATGGTAAATGCTCATTTTAAATGCAGGACTATCACAGAAATAAAAAGATTGATTGATGAGTTTACGCATTGAAAGTTAAAGGACAAAGAGATGGCCAAACTTAGAAAAGAGATGTCGGTGCAGTCCAAACCGGAACATTGCTCGGTAATTGGATCATAACTGGAGCTCTAGATCTTGGATTTAGGTCCATTTTATATGGATGGAAAGGTAAAACATAGGCCTACAACTTTCCATTGGACACCAAGATCTAAGAAGGCCATTTTCAAGTCCAAATTATAGGAACAACGAAGAAGTCCGAAGCTGTCCTGCAGCCCAGACACTATTTAGTGTTCAACCCATATCTTGAGTTCTAGAAGTCCAAATGACCTCATCTTTTTTTTGTTGGAAAGCTGAGACAATTTCCTAGAACATTCTTGAGGATTCTGGGAAAATTATGATGTTAGAAATGACGTCTTGTTCAGACAAGAAGATAAGGATTGTCACCAAGTCAAGATGTGGCCACCCACTCATCAATTAGTCAACAAATCAATAGTTCCAAATTTTGGCCTATAAAAAGAGGCACTTACCATGTATTGAGGCATCTTGGGTTCCAGATCAAGATCATGCTCTTGCTTTCTCTCTTTGTGTTGCTTATGTTTTGCTTTCATTAATATCAAGTTTATGCACTTCATTTCCTTTCCTTTACTTAGTTAACTTCTTTCTCGTTTATGTTCTTATCTTGTTCATCTATGTTTCTTTCTTTCATTATGTTTAGCTAAGTTAATTATGTCAAGGTGAAAATGGTACACTAATGGTGTAAGAATAAGTATAATATAAACTTAACATGGACCTTAACATTGGATACTAACATGTTTTATATTTGTTATCTTGTTCACTTTTAATACTTTGCTTGTTAAATGGTTAATCTAGATTTATGTTGTATAACACTTGGTACAACAAATACTTGGCACTTTCATTGCCCATATTGTATGGTATAACCGACACCTGAGCTATGAAAGGAACTTGATTTGTTGTTAACATAAGTTATAATCATGAATGTCTGCCAACATTTACAAGTATTAGCTTTATTCGAATAAGATAACTAATGTAATAATGTTAACAATTTATAATCTGATTGGAACCTCCTTTATGTGTGGTTTCCAATTGAGTAATAAGAGTTTATACTATACTTGTTTGAAGTACCATTAGTGGATCCTCTAACCTTGACATTTGTGTTTATCATTGTTTAATCCTTACGTTAATCTTTCATCTCAAAGTTCTCATTAATTTCTTCATCTTCTTCTTTTATTATTATTATTATTATTATTATTATTTACATTATGTTTTATATTATATAATATATATCTTTGATCTTTTCATAAACTCAGTATATAGGCTGGAAACCTGTGACCCGATCTTTTAGATCATTCTCAAGTATAGCAACGCCACGTACTGAGTATTATAATAATAATTATTATTGTTATTATTATTGTTGTTGTTGTTGTATTGTTATTTATAATTTATACAATTCACCTCTCTGTGGTTCGACCCCGGTCTTGTCGGGTTATTTATTACTTCGACACTCCTGCACTTGGAAGAAGACATCAAGCTTTTGGTCGTGTCATTTAACCATGCTGATGCCTTCATTGCTTTACTAGGTGGTCTGGGTACTTTGGAAGAGATCTTTCATATTTCCTCTTGGGCCCAACTGTACATTCATCATAAACCTACAGGTTTGTTAAATGTTAATGGTTTAATGGTTTTTATAATAATTTGTTGTCTTTTCTTGATCAAGCTGTGGAACAACAATTTCTAACATCTTTGGCACAATAAATCATAATCTATGCTGCTAGTATTGAACATTTGATTGACCAACTACAATCTTTCATCCCAATAATTGATCCCTCCATGAGTCGTATAAATTGGTCAACTAAGGAAAGCTGTAAAAAGCTTAGATTGGATTTAAGCCTTCATTCGTGAAACCTTGTGTCTTTTGGTTTTATTAATAGCATATTATTTTATTTTGTTATTTCTTATTTTGTTTAAGTGTTTTTCATGATTGTCAGTGTTCGTTGTTTCAAGTGATGTCTTCTATACTCTATCTTTCTACCTTAGGACATTGAGGACAATGTCTCATCTTGGTTGGGGAGAGAGGGTAGTAATTGCCAAAAAAAACTAACTACTTTTGTTTTTAATAAAACCATTTGACAAAAATGTTATTATAAGGATGACAGAGTAAGGGAGAATTTTATTGACTCTTGAGACGCATCTTATTAAACATTTTCCAATGGTTATTTGCAATATTCATAACAAGGTTTATCACACACTTCTCTTGAAATATTCAAGTTTACAAACTCTTGCATTGTTATCACTTGATTATGCTCATATACTCATTTAACAAGTATTTTTAAACCTTCATTTTCACACACACACACTTTAACATATGATTGTGGGTTTCACATTAGATTATTACATTATTTATATTCTTTTGTTAAAAGTAACAACAAAGGGAAAAGGATAGTGTATCATTTGCAAAACAAAAAAAAGAAAAGAAAAAGAAAAAGAAATTGATAATATTAATGATAATAAAAACATAGATAAGTTTGGTTTCGTAGCCTCCCTAACCTAAGCAATTAAGCCCGAAGGAGTGTTTTAACACTTAATACCCTAAAGTCAACTGACTTGGGAGCTATTGGCCTAGTGCTTGTTGCATGGGTTAAGGAGAAAAGCTTAAGCAAATCAAACATTGCACTATCTACGTATCAATATCTACAACCCAAGTTACAAAGCTTGTAGGGGTGTCTCAACACCTAATGCCCTAAGACCAACTAGTCGGGGAGTCATTAGCCTAAAGCTCGTTACATGGGTTAAAGATGCATTGTGTTTTAAGTTATATAAATGTATGTATGTGTGTGTGTGTGTGTGTGTGTGTATAAATGAAAAAAAATAAAAAAAGAAAAAGAAAAAATAATAATAATCTCAACTCAAGGAACTTAACCTTAACATTAGAACAAGATTTTGTTTTCTTCCAAGTAAAGCCCCATAACTATGTGTTGATATATTGAGCATAAAAGATAGGTTTATTAATATCTTGGTAAAGATGTATTGAGCAGATATATAATTTTAATGAGTTTGTTTATCTGAATAGATTAATGGAAGTTGAATGATGAATGCCTTGCTTTGTGGAACTTGCAAATTGTTTTTTTATTTTAACGCTTTGATTACTAGGGACTAGTAATAAGCGGGTTGGGGGGTTTGATTAGCACTTAAAAGTGTATTTTTATCAAGGTTTTATATCATCATATTGCACTTAAAGTATCATTAAATCCCCTAACTTAAGCATGTTTTATAATAACAAGTATGATAATATAAAATACCTTTAATTTATGGTAAATGTTCATCTTAAATGTAGGCCTATCACGTAAATCAAGGGATTGATTGATGAGTTTAACTACTGAAATTGAGAAGACAGAGAGAGGGCTAAACTTAGAAAAGAGATGCTGGTTTAGTCTAAACTAGAACACCATTTGGTTATTGGATCATAACTAGAGCTGTAGAACTTGGATTTAGGTCTGCTCTATATGGATGGAAAGCTAAGACATAGATTTAAAACTTTCATGTGGAGTCCAAGATTCAAAAAGGTCGTTTT
Source organism: Populus alba (assembly GCF_005239225.2). Lineage (NCBI taxonomy): Eukaryota > Viridiplantae > Streptophyta > Magnoliopsida > Malpighiales > Salicaceae > Populus > Populus alba. The sequence goes on from NC_133291.1 coordinate 19,775,353, forward strand.
CAAGTTCAAATTATAGCAACAACAGAGAAGTCTGAATCTATCCTGCAACCCAGACACTATTCAGTGTTCAGCCTATATCTCGAGTTCTAGAAGTCCAAATGCACCGATTCTTTTATTGGAAAGCTGAGACAATTTCCTAGAACTTTCATGATAAAAATATGTTCAAATTCTGATGTAAGCAATAATGTTTTGTTCAGACAAGAAGATAAGAATTGTCACCAAGTCAAGATGTGGCCACCCACTCAACAATTAGTCATCAAATCAATAGTTCAAAATTTTAGCCTATAAAATGAGGCATTTGCCATGCATTTAGACATCTTGGTTGTTCAGATCAAGATCTTGCTCTTGCTCTTTTTCTTTGTATTTTATAATGTTCAAGTTTTATTCCATGTTATATTTTCCTTTATCTCTTGTTTATGCTTTTCATTTCCTTTACTATACTTATATAATCATGTTATCCTCTTGTTTATTTATGTTTAGCTAAGTTTATTATGTCAAGGTGAAATGGTTTCACTAATGGTGTTAGGATAAGTATAATATAAACTCAATATGGACTTCAATGCTTATATCTTAAACAACTTGCTATTAACATGTCTTATCATTTTTATCTTATTAATTGTTAATACCTTGCTTGTTAAATTGTTAATCTAGATTTGTGTTGTATAACACTTGGTACAACAAATTCTTGGCACTTTCATAGCCAACTGTATGGTATAACCTACACCTCTACTATGAAAGGAACTTGATTTGTTGTTAACATAAGTTAGCATCATGAATTCCTGACAATATTTAAAAGTTTGATGTTACTTAAATAAGATAATTAATATGATCATGTTAATAATTTATAATGAGCTTATTAATGACAAATCATCCGATTGGAACCTCCTTTGTGTGTGGTTTTCATTTGAGTAATAAAAAGAGTTTATACTATACTTATTTGAAATACCATTAGGGGATCCTAATTACCATTAGGGATAAGCAACAAGCGGGACACGAAGGATCTCAAAGGATCAAGCAACAAGTCGCGGGGGGACACAACATGGACAATGATGCAGGGAGTTTGCCTCAGCTTAGAAGATGGAGGCCAAGCCTCGGTAACAAACACATCATGTCATGAGGTGAGGGATGTCGAGGAGAGCCAACACATGGGTGCACGCACAACAATTTAATGCCACTCCCATGCCAACATAGAGCTCTCCTCGTAATCCTTGAGCTCGGCGGTCTACACCAGACACGTCGGCCAGGCCTCAAATTTGCGAGCATGGGCAATAACCACCACCGCCGTGACGTTGTGGCAAGCAAACGAGCACGCAGCAGCTGCTAGCACCTTGGCATAAGCATGACAAATGAATGTCATGCCCACACTGTGGATAAGCAGCTACAACGCGCCCAATGGCTTAGAGCAAGTCCTGAAGATGGTGGCCGGAATCGGGTCATCACCGGCCAGAAAACGGGTCATCGATGCCGGCAATACTTCAGGCCATGAGGCCCCCCAATTGATTCCGAGTGTAGGAATAGTTCACAAAGCCCCTGCGGCAAGCCTATGGGCGCCTGGCCAGCGCACCCCATAAGGAGTCAGGGCCCCCCTAAAGAGCAATAAGTGTTATTATAGCTCTAGCAGGGGGAGACACTACTAGGTCCCAATTGTCACCCCCTCTAAAAAATTCATTCCATGGTATTTTGAGCTGAAATTTTGCATGGAGGTTGGCAAAAATCCAATCCACCTCCCGAAACATTCCTAGAATTTTCCGAGGTTAGGAAGTATTTTTTTTTAATTTTCCTACCATTACAAATCAAGGAAATCCGTAAAAATAGGAACCGGCCCGAAATGACCCCAAATTCAGTGGGCAGCTCGCATGCCACGGCCACAATGTTGGGCTGGCCCTAGCAATGCCTAGCCTCTCCCGCGTAGGGGGCAAGCCAGAACACAAGGAGCTAGAGCCCAAGGCAGCCCCCCCACAGGCAAGAAGCCAACCAGCAGGGGTTGTCCCCATGTCGTGAAGTGCGGCATGCTTGCGTGGGATGCAGGATCGCGCCAAGTCGCCCAAGTGCCCAAGGGCCAAGGGACTCAGCACCTTTGCACCCCTGTGCCCCAATGCCTCAGTGCCCAGTGCACACGATCTTTCTGGGGTGCTGCACATGCGTCGGCCTGGTGGCCGAACCGAGAGTCTCCTTGAAGAGCAAAAGGTGGATTTTCAACTCTTGCAGTGTGTACTAGGTCCTAGCCATCACCCCCTTCTAAAAACAAATTTAAATTTATTTTCTGCGCAACTTTCCACATTAAGCCTTCATGGGGGTCGGTTGATTTTTGAAAAAATCCCAGGAATTTTTCGGGCAGGGGAAGGCCCTGGAACCCTCTTCCATTTCCTCCCAGCCCCATAACCATACGAGCATAGCACGCGCCGGGGACTTAACATTGCTGCCACTACTCCAGTGTCTAGACCAACAATCATTTTTGTCAAGCCTTGGACTATAAATCGTCCAGACTCAACATCAGCACCTGCTGCTAATTCTGTTGGCACTATTGATTCCAACACTGCCCATTGTGTCTAAACCATCACTGTTTCGTCAGCGTATCCCCTAACAAATTTAACCCTAAAATAGTAGATGATTAGTACTTCAAAGTGTATTTTTATCAAGGTTTTATATCATCATTTTGCACTTGAAGTACCAATAGCTCCTTAACTAAAGCATGTTTTATAATAACATATCTAATAATATAAGATACCTTTAATTTATGGTAAATGTTCATCTTAAATGTAGGCCTATCACATAAAATAAAAGGATTGATTGATGAGTTTAAGTACTGAAATTGAAAGGACAAAGAGAGGGCCAAACTTAGAAAAGAGATGTTGGTGCAGTCCAAACTGGAACATTGTTCGATAATTAGGTCATATCTGGAGTTGTAGATCTCGGATTTAGGTCTGCTTTATATGGATGGAAAGGTAAGACATAGGGCTACAACTTTCATGTGGAGTCCAAAGTTAAAAAGGTCGTTTTCAAGTCCAAATTATAGCAACAACAAAGAAGTCTGAATCTAACCTGCAGCCCAGATACTGTTCAATGTTCAGCACATATCTCGAGTTTTAAAAGTCCAAATGACCTCAATTTTTTTCCTGGAAAGATAAAACAATTTACTAGAACTTTCATGAGTATAGTTGGTTCCAATTTTGATGTTAGCAATGACATTTTGATCAGACAAGAAGATAAGGATTTTCACCAAGTCAAGAGTTGGCCACCCACTCAACAATTAGTCATCAAATCAGTAGTTCCAAATTTTGGCCTATAAAAGGAGGCATTTGCCATGCATTTAGGTATCTTGGTTGTTCAGATCAAGATCATGCTCTTTATTTCTTTATATTTTTGTAATGTTTAAGTTTTATTTCATGTTATATTTTCCTTAATCTCTTGTTTATGCTTTTCATTTCCTTTACTATAGTTATGTTCTTATGTTCATTATTTATGTTTATCTTCTTCATTATGTTTAGCTAAGTTTATTATGTCAAGGTGAAAAGGTTTCACTAATGGTGTTAGAATAGGTATAATATAAACTCAATATGAGCTTCAATCTTTATATCCAAGAAAGTTTGTTATTAACATGTCTTATCTTTTTATCTTACTAATTCTTAATACCTTGCTTGTTGAATGGGTAATCTAGATTTGTGTTGTATAACACTTGGTAAAACAAATGCTTGGCACTTTCATAACCCAACCGTATGGTATAACCTACACCTGTGCTATAAAAGGAACTTGATTTGTTGTTAACATAAGTTATCATCTTGAATTCCTAACAATATTTAAAAGTTTGGTATTACTAAAATAAGATAATTAATATGATCATGTTAAAATTTATAATGAACTATTAAGGATAAATCATCCGAGTGGAATCTCCTTTGTGTGTGGTTTCCAATTGATTAATAAAAAGAGTTTATACTATACTTATTTCTAATACTATTAGTGGATCCTCTAACCTTGATAATTGTTTTATCATTGTTTAATCCTTACATTAATATCCCATAAAATTCTCATAAACTCTTTATTTTATTAAATATATATATTATTTGTAATTTATATAGTTCAGCTCCCTATGGTTCGACCCCGGTCTTGTCGGGTTATATATTACTTCGACAATCCTGCACTTGGGGGAAGACATTAATCTTTTGGTCGTGTTAGTAGGCCTCCAATCCTGTCAACATGAGCCAAGTTGATAGGGAAGAGAATTGAATGACGCACCGGATCATCGCACCTGCCCACCCGAGGAGCCATTTTCCTGGCATCCTCAAAAAAACTCTTGCTTTCACGATCTTCGCCACCCCTCATCACCATGGTAGACTTCTAATCCCCCATCAGTAGTTGTAGCCAATAGAGCAATGATTTGAATGACGCGTCATTGGCCACCGGGTAATCGCATCCGGCCATCCCGAGGAGCATTTTTTGCTAGCCAGGGTGGAAGAGATCTCTTCTTCCAAAAAAGCGAACAATACATTGAGAGTTATGTCGATAGGGCAGAGAATTGAATAACTCGTCGCGGACCACCAGGTCATCTCACCTAGCCATCCTGAGGAGTGTTTTTTCCCAGCAACCTCGAGAAAACTCTTGCTTTCACTGTTCGCTACCCAAGTCCTCACTTGCATCAGCCCACCACGCCAATAAGCCAGCGCTGATGAAGTCGACACTGCCCCGATGTCTAAACCAACAGTCTTTTTCATCAAGCCTTGGACTATCCAGTTCGTCCAGACTCATCGTCAGCACCTGGTGTCGATTCTACCGACTTTGCCGATTTTGTCGCCGCTGTCGATTCCAACACTATCTGCTGTGTCTAAACTAACATTGTTTTGTATGTATAACCCCTTCATGAATTTTCTTGCCTAGCCTGGACAGTCCGACATCCAGCCTATGTTCATCAATCAATCTGCGCTGGTGATTTTCCCCGACGAACCTACAACTGCACAAATCTGCGCTATCGATTTTTCCCACTATTGGCATGGTTGCCACTGCCCTAGTGTCTAGACCAACAATCTTTTTCATCAAGCCTTGGACTATCCAGCTCTCAGATCCCGAGAACTCTGCTCGATTGCATCCCAGCCTCCGCGACGCCATGCCCCTAGAGGGGCTCAGGGGGGACAAATTGAAGCGACATGGGGCTGAATCTTAGTGGATCGTGGTAGCAAGGCCACTTTGCCATTTACAATACCCTGTCACGTATTTAAGTCGTCTGCAAAGGATTCCACCATCGCTCGGTGGGAATTGTACTTGAAGACGGCCCGCACAGCTCTTTCCCCGTGAGGGCTTGGCCAACGGCACGTGCCTCTGGGGCAAAGAGACCTTAACTGCTGGTCGGCAATCGGACAGCGAGCCCACACGTCGCATCTAGCCCAGATTTTGACTTAGAGGCGTTCAATCATAATCCAACGCACGGTAGCTTCGCGCCACTGGCTTTTCAACCAAGCGCGATGACTCCAAACTCCCTAATGTTGTCGTCAGCTACCACGTCCCGGTTTAGGAATTTTAACCCGATTCCTTTTTTAAGCTTGCGCGTGAACAAACTGTCGAACAGGCTTCCCCCATCTCTTAGGATCGACTAACCCATGTGCAAGTGTTGTTCACATGGAACCTTTCCTCTCTTCGGTCTTCAACGTTCTCATTTGAATATTTGCTACTACTACCAAGATCTACATCAACAGCTGCTCTGCCCAAGCTCGCGCCCTGGCTTTTGCGGCGACCGTCGTACCCTCCTAGTCATCGAGCCTAGCTCTTGCCCTGACGGCCGAGTATAGGTCATGCGCTTTAGCGCCATCCATTTTCTGGGCTAGTTGATTTGGCATGTGAGTTGTTACACACTCCTTAGCAGATTTCGACTTCCATAACCATCGTTCTGCTGTCTTAATTGACCAACACCCTTTATGGGCTCTAGGTTAGTGCATAGTTGGGCACCATAACCCGGCTTTCGGTTCATCCTGCATCGCCAGTTCTACTTACCAAAATTAGCCCACTTGAAGCTTGCGATTCTGTGGCGCGACTCAATGAAGAAGTTGCACCGTCCTACCTAGTTAAAGTTTGAGAATAGGTCGAGGGTGTTGCACCCCCGATGCCTCTAATCATTGGCTTTACCCGATAGAACTCGCACTGAGCTCCAGCTATCTCGAGGGAAACTTCGGAGGGAACTAGCTACTAGACGGTTCGATTAGTCTTTCGCCCCTATACCTAAGTCAAACGAATGATTTGCATGTTAGTATTGTTATGGGCCTCAACCAGAGTTTCCTCTGGCTTTGCCTCGCTCTAACAAAAATAAATTTTAAAAATAAAAAATATTATTTTTATATAAAAAACATTTGAAAAATTAATTTTTTCATAATTACGTCAACCCAAATCAGCTGCTGAACTAGGTGATTGAGAGATGTGATCTCTGGGGGCAAAGTAAATAATTTTCAATTTTGAGAAGGCTTTGGTATTTGAAATTCAAAAATAAAAAACAAAAAGGAGCCTTTCCTATCCTTTTCATGAAGCAAAAACTTGATTCGTATAATTACAACATAATTTACACAGCTTAGATGTCAAATGTCAGAAGTGGGATTTCAACCCACGTCCTCTCACGAGGACCAGAACTTGAGTCTGATGCCTTAGACCACTTGGCCATCCTGACCTTTTGTAGTCCTAAATACTTCATTCTATATTCAACTGCTCTCTTAGACGCTAGGGATAACAATTAATTTAACACGCCCTGTAGCTAACCGATTGGTTAATGCGGTGTTATTATATACATGTTAATACATATTTATTACTAATAAATGTTTAATTTATCTATAATATTTATGTAATATTAAATCAATGAATCTAATATTTGATTTATGAATCTAGAGTAAAGATAAAATTCATGAAACAAAAATGCTTTCCAAATAAAATTATAAAGTTGTTATAATTACAAGATTCTTATTACATCAAAGCATTGTTCCTAAAATGTTCTTGGTCGATCCTCTATTAAATACTGAACATTTATTAGAGCCCTAGAGACTGGTATATTATACATATATATATATATATATTATGAAAGGAAGCAACTATTTTCATAAATCGAGATATAAAGGACACCTAAAACTAATATGTAAGTGCTTGTCATAAGACATTTACATTTAATTGACCCACATGATAATTTCTCATGGAGAGATCACCCATGTTCATAGAAAGGTTTACATGATGGTTGTGTGAGTGACCCTTAAACATGAGATCACTAAGTTGTCTTATATAGAAAATGTTATACTTTGATCGTGTTACATGTTATCTTAATTGAGGTAATGAAGGGGCATACATTAGATATAATATGAACTATATTAAGATACTTGAGTGATAAAGAAAGAATTCATCACCATAGATAAATTAGAAAAAATATTTTATCTATTCTCAAATAATACTGGCGGAGAAATCCTTGGCCAGGATGGAATGAGATTTAAAAAGAGTTTTAAATCTTATTTAAACGATCAATGACTATTATACAGAGAACAAACATAATTTAACATATCAGACATACTTCATGCTTTAATGTTAAATCAAAACGCTATTGATGAAATGATATTAATTACACTGAAATTTTAATTACTTAAAGGTTAAGTCAAACCACTAATTACTTTTCTAATATTTAGGGTGTAACACCCCACCTCACTAGCAAGATATTGTCCGCTTTGGATCCCACGGGCCCGCACGGGTTTGTTCTTGTAGAAGCAAGCCCACCGTGGGGCCTGACTTCCCAAAACGCGTCCGGCAAAGTTACGCAGCGGAACCTGGCCCTCCCACCGAATATTGTCCGCTTTGGGTCCCACAGGCCCGCACGGGTTTGTCCTTGCCGAAGCGAGCCCAACCGTGGGGCCTGACTTCCCAAAACACGTCCGGCAGAGTTACGCAGCGGAACCTGGCCCTCCCACCGAATATTGTCCGCTTTGGGTCCCACAGGCCCGCACGGGTTTGTCCTTGCCGAAGTGAGTCCAACCGTGGGGCCTGACTTCCCAAGACGCGTTCGGCAGAGTTACGCAACAGAACCTGGCCCTCCCATCGAATATTGTCCGCTTTGGGTCCCACAGGCCCGTACGGGTTTGTCCTTGCCGAAGCTAATTATTTGTTTGTCCCGGTCATCCATTCGGATACCATTAGCCGAAGCTAATTATTTGTTTGTCCCGGTCATCCCTTTGGATGCCATTAGCCGAAGCTAATCAATCGTTTTTCCCGGTCATCCATTTCGGATGCCATTAGCCGAAGCTAATCAATCATTTGTCTCGGTCATCCATTCGAATGCCATTAGCCGAAGCTAATCGATCATTTGTCAACATTTAAGCATTTGGCAATCTAATATCTGAATTAACACAATACGACAATGTTGATGATAAGGTATTTCATTGTTCAAGGTCATCTCTTTAGATGCCATTAGCCGAAGCTAATAAATCATTTGTCAACATTTTAAGTATTTGGCAAATCTAGTATCTGAATTAACATAATACAGTTTCATGATAAAGTATTTTCATTATTCAACATTAGTTAAAAGGAAGGTGGAAGTCACCTACCTGCTGTAGAAGTTCTACTCGTGCTCCCCTGTTGTTGTTGTTGCACCACACCGGTGGTCCCTCCTACAGTCACAAACTCATCTCATAATTTTCCTAATTCAAGGATATGTTTTATAATAATCATATCAATAGCTAATAAATCTTTCTTTCTTTATATCTTACATTTTTCTCATTACACCCATTAATGTTGTCATCCTTTATCCAACCATAATTGTCATTCCTTCAGGCCGATTTTATAGAGAATCCATATTCATCTATTACTCATATGTTACTTTCTTATGCATGTTCATTTCCTCATAATAACATACATACATATCTCATGTATATTTTCAGAGTTAGTATCTCAATATGCAAGTGTTCGTATGACTTAATTCTTTTATATAGTATTCTTGTGGAAGTCTACTGTTACTGTCTAACTTTGAACTGTTACTGTCCAATTTTTAACTGTTACTGTCTGACTTTGAAGTGTAACTGTTTGACTTTTCAAACTGTTATTGTCTGACTTTGAACTATTACTATCTGACTTTGAAGTGTAACTGTTTGACTTTTCGAACTGTTACTGTTTGACTTTGAATTGTTACTGTTTGACATTGAAATGTTATTGTCTAGACATTTGAATTGTTACTGTCTAAATTCGAACTGTTACTCTCTAAACATTGAACCGTTTCTATTTATACATTTGAACTGTTACTGTCTAAACATTGAACTGTTACTGTTTAGACATTTGAACTGTTACTGTCCACACATTGAACCGTTACTACCTGAACACTCATCAGATTTTTAACTATATCTAGAGTTATAAAACTCTATTTCAAGCGAGATTAGTCTCTTTGGAAAGCTAATACACAAGGCTACAAGTTCTCTAAAGGAAGGAGAACCTAGTTCTGCCTTTGAGATAGTCAAAATTGCTCATCAACAAACACTACCCTACAGGGTCTGTTAGGACCCAATCTCGGTTGATGACCTATAGTTAGGGTTCTACAGCTCCATATTGAGCAAGACCAATTTCTTAGTTAGTTAACATCCAAAACTACAATTACTATGAAGAACTTTATCCTAATTCTCTCATCCTTCTACTCGAATTCTCTCCAAAAGTTAGGAGACGAATTTGTCCAGATTCATCAACCTTTCCAATTACACACAACATCCATAATTTAACTTTTTCTCTATCATCTCAACTCTTGGCCATATCACATATCGTTTAAGACTGGAAAAAAAAAAAGAGAATATCTTTATAAGAGCCAATTTATCTTATTTATTTCAATCTTCCCTCTTACCGTCAAAATAAAACATTCTTGTCGATTTTACAAACTTTCTGAATAATATTCTTCTAAACACAATCATTCACACAGTTTCTATCAACCATAAATAACAAACGAATAATATTCCAAACAATCTATATTTGTCAAGTTTAATGCATTATTCATGAGTATAACATATCCAAATATTAACTTCATCAAATGGTGAAATTTCCAGATGGAAATATAGGTTTAACTTGAACTGACCTCAAACTTGCAGACCTACGGTGTGAGATACACAACTTCTATACCGAATGTTTGTTTCAGATCTCCACCGTTCAGAATCTAGACAGAATCAGGAAGAGCAACATATCCAAGTTATAGCCTAATCCAACGGTGGTTGAAGGAGAAAACAAACAACAAAGAATACTATCAAGAAGTGTATTTTCCCTTCTGCATGAACATGCAGGAATGTGTCTGCATGAATGTGTCTGATAGGCGGAGTTCAGTGTGCTGGACAGTGCTTGATTCCTCGTTCCTTGCATGGGGGGAGCAGCTTGTCCAGTGCTGCTATTGGCTGCTAATGCTTCAATTTGCTTTGGCTGTAATGGGGCGTGCATGTTTCCTCGTTCCTGCATGGGGGAGCAGCTGTCCAGTACTGTTATTGGCTGCTAATGCTTCAATTTGCTTTGGCTGTAATTTGAAGGGTCCGCCTCTCTGCATGGTCCCGTTGCTGAGCTGATGAGAGATAATTCGTGGCTTGGGCATGCAGGGATTTATTTCCCAGCCCCTGCATGATCTTCCATTTAATTGGATAGCCGTGGGAGCTTCTGAGTGGCTCTGCTCTGTTTGTCTAAGCGTGATGATTAAAGGGCTCTGCCCCCCTCTTGATCGTGGCCTTGTTGATTGCTGCTCCAGCTGTTAGTTGCTTGTTTCCTATTCATAGCTGAGCTATTGCCACCTATTCTCAGCTGCTAGTGCTTTATGGATGGCAGATATTTGTGTCCTATGGGTGGCAGACAGTTATTCTTTTCCTTGGTTTTGAATAAGCATGCATGTCTGCCTATGCTTTCCTTTCCTCGTTGAAGCTGTTGTCTTGTGATTTTCTTATCACGTTGGGGCTTCTCCCTTTCATCACGGGGGTCCTCTTCTGATGGCTTATCGTTATTTATGGATCGCTCTGTCAACGTCCTGCTTATGTGGGTTTCTTTTGCTGCATGGCTTCCTCTCATGCTCATCGGCTTGTCCGTCCTTGGCTCTAGTCCGTGGGTTCCTGGCTCCCGTCTTTTGATCCATCTGCTAGATTGGAAGGAGTCCTGATTCGACTAGTCTCTTGATCTGGTGCTGCCGGGTTTGGACGGAGTTTTGGCTGCTGGTTTCCCTATCCGATGTTCTCATCGTTGGATTGTTGCTTGTTTTTTTGGCTCTGTTGCCTGTTCAGATTCTAGGTTGTTCTAGAAAGTTTGTTCCCTTGGTTTTTTATTCAGCAAGCTTGACTTGCCTATGGATTGTACAAGGGAGTCTGTTCCCTTTGCTTTTGGTTCAGCAACCTTGTCTTGCTTATGTGTTAGTTAAGGGACTTTGTTCCCTTTTTCCTTGTATTGCTGGTCTCCAGCATGTACCGCAAGCTTGTCTTGCAAACACTTTTGATCTATACAATACTTACATTTGATCAAAAAAAAAAAAAAAGAAGTGTATTTTCCCAGATATATTCCTCCCATAGTATCTCTCAAACGGGGACTGATATAGAGAATCCCTACGGTGACAATGTACACAACATGGATGAGAACAACATATCCAAATATCATGCTGATCCAACGGTGGAAAGCAGATTTATAGCTGTCGGTTGGTCTACCATCAATATATCTTCTCTCCAACCTCTCTCTAAACTCTCTCTTACTCTTGCCCGTCCCCCCAAAGAGAGAAAATAGAATGATTATTTATAGTTCTAAACATCTTATTAATTGCACATTTATCCCCACCCCTTTTTTATCATTTGTACATAAACTCCCAACCTTTTGTTATTTGAATATTGACCTTTCTTGATCTTCCATATTCATTTTGTCCTCACAAATGTTTTTCTTTTCAATGATTTAGTACTATATTCACTTTTTATTTCATTAATTTCACTATTTTTATCTTAATTTAGGTTTCTTTAATTTAATTTAACCCATTTTTACTATTGGTTTAAATTTCTCTTCTTTTAAATACCTAGAAAAATTATAACTGGGGGTTTACATAGGGGGATCATGACATGGTTGCTAGATGATAAACGCTGATATTCAAATATAAATTAATCAATTGTCGAATTGATAATAAATTAAAATTTTTAATTTATTTAATTCAAAAATTATAATTTATAACATGAGCCAAGCATATTAGGAACCTAATGGGTTACATATATTAAGAATAATTAGTTAGAAATTCAAATAGAAATCAAACTAAAATGATTTAATTAAGTATGACTTAATTAAAATATATTTTAGAAATTTAATGATTAGAATATAATTAATATAGGGATTATATTTCTAAAACCTAGAAAAATCAAGTAAGGATTTGATTGAGTTAATTTATAAAATTATCCTGAATTAATATATAGATATTATTCAGGGGACAAGTTTGATATTTTGCTAATTTATAAGAGTTTTTCATACTTCCTTATAAGCTATGCCTCTTATTTTTTAAGTGGTTATCTATTTTAAAAAAAAAAAACTATGTAAGTCACAGAAGAAAGAGCTAATACTCTAGGTATATAACAATCCCTCTCTTCTAAATAGGGATTTAAGATATTTCTCACCAATGGTTTGTGTGGATTACCATTGGAGGGCGAATAATTGGACAGCTTGTAGTTTGCTACAACTAAATCTTTAAATAATTATTTAAAGTAAAAAAAGATTAAATCTTCAAGTAATAAATCTCTAAACAACTTTTAGATTTATCTAACAGGATTCTAAGGACTCTCAATGTATTTTATTTTATTATTTCCCCTGCGTGTATGCTATTCGAGAAACCCAACAAATTTCACCCGAACCCGGTGGATACTGAATCCAATTAACTCGAATGAATAAGATTTTTTTTCCTGTTCGATCTTTCGGGTAATAGCCGATGTAAAAAAGTCGGGGTTTGGATAGGGTATGAATATTTATCTGTCCAACGCCGAGCCACATAAAAAAAAAAACTTAAAATTTGAAGAAATTTACATTTTATACGAGGCTATATATATAAAAAATTGAAAAATTAGGATTCACCATCGACTCCAGCTATCACCTTTATTGTAAAACTCTTGGTGAAAAATTATAAATTCACTAAACTATCGCCGATTAGTTTCATGTAAAACAAAAAGAAAACAAATTTGTATGCTCTCCGATCGGAGTTATTAGAAAATTCTTTGAAATTTTCTTGGAGCCTTCTAATATGGATTCCTTCGCTTGGGTTAAAATTTCAGAATTTTTAGAGAAAATTGGAAAATTTGATGAAAATCACAATTTGACTAGTTTTTACGTATTGGACTTAATTTAAATCATTTACCATAGATTGAACTGAAATTTTATGAGGAACCTTAAAATATATTGAATAAAATCTGGGTTAAAAATTTTTTGGTGTGAACGGAGCTCGTAGTGTTATCAAAGAAAGGACTGTCAAAATGAAAGCAAAGAGACTATTAGGGTAAATTGGTAATTTTGCCATTAAAAATAAAACTAGGTAGCCCCTTCTTCTGTTATGAACTGCCGATTGGGCAGTAACAATTTTTAAAAGTAAAATAAGAGAACATGAAGAAGAGAAGTTAAGAGAAAAACAAGAAAAAGTGAGAGAGAGAGCTTTGAAACTTGTAAGATTGAAAGACTTTGAACATTAAATTAAGGAAGAATCAAGTGAAGGAAGAGATAAGAAAGGTGAGGAGGTTGGCCACACTAGGAGGAGAAGAAAAAGTGGGAGAACTTAGATTGGTAAGCATGAAAAGTTTAGATTACTTACTTGAATGAAGTGTTTTGGGTTAATTTGAGTAAGTTATCAAACAATGACAATTAATTTTAATTTAATTTCTCATAATCTTGATTTTTTAAAATTAGGGTTCTTATGAGAATTTGGAGATTTTGAGAAAAATAGTAAACATGATGGAATTGAGGTAGAATAGTATAGAAATAGTGAATGTAAGTAGTAATTAAGAAAGAAATTGAATAATTTTGAAGAAAAGAACTTGTAATTAAGGATGAGGAAATATAGGAATGAGGTTTTGATTGTTTTATGTTTGAGAAATGATATTCTTTATCTTATTTGAAGTATTCAAAATATGAACAAGTGAAGAAACATCATAAGAATGTGAAAAGAAGGAATAAATAAATGGTAGGAAAAGTTCATGGAGAATTCTTTAAGTGAGTTCAAAGAAGAAAAATTGATTAAAACTATATGTTGAAAATGAGGTGATAAATGAATGAAATTTTTGGTGTAAACCCCAATTAAATAAAAGATATTACGTGCTTCAAATTTAGGCATGTAGGAGAAATGATAATGGATTAATAATGTAGTGCAATCTAATTGATTCAGAAGTTGTACCGGGAGTAGGGCATCAGGTAGGAGGAGCTAGGCCATCACAAGCAAACGATAAGTGATTCATCACTTTCTTTTAAAATTCAAAGTTTTATTATTAGTTATGAGTTATTTATGACATGTAGATATGAAAGAAGTAGATGAAGAAACTGTTGGTATTATAATTGGGATGTCAGGTAGTTAGTATGAATTACCGGTTGGTTAGTATGAATTACCGGTTGGTATAGAATTACCGGTTGGTGTGGTATTACCGGTTAGTTAGTATGAATTACCAGTTAGTTAGTATGAATTACCGGTTGGTTAGTTTGAATTACCGGGTAGCATGGAATTACCGGTTGTATTGGCTATTGATAGAGAATAGTCGGATGTTGGGTAATTCGTTTGAATGTTGGGTAATTCGTATGTAATTTTCGATTTGATTGTTGGCTATTTAAGAGGGTTAGCCGAGTCTGAGGTAAAATTGTGAATTACCAAATTAAAATATAAGCAATGAGTGTTGGTTACAGAAGTCCTATAAGTATAGGATTAATAAATTATGAATGGGTTATTAATGTTGATATATAGTAAGTTGGTGATGAAAGATAATTTGATATATTTTGAAGACTAGTGAGCATAATAGCTTTATCATATTAATGTGTTATCTTTCTTATTTCTTATTAATATTATGTATACATGTTTTTCACGAGGTGATGTGAAGCGTTAAATATGGGCTTTGTGTTTTAATCTGTTTATTTTGTAGGATGTAATATATTTGTTTTATATGTAATTTATATTATATGTAGATTGTAATATATGTATCATGAAGATGTTTTGTTTTTTGGTACTTATACATTTAAAATGAATAAGGAACTAATAATATTAGACTATTCAAAAAGAATATTTAGTAATTATAATCATGCATGTTTAAAAGATGGATGCATGTTTAATGTAATAATTAGTTTAATATGAATCTTTTGAGTTTATAATTGTTTGTAATTATTGTGTTATTTGTTGATGATGTAAGGTTGAGAAAATACAATGAAGTATAATTATGTGAAATATTTTTTTATGAGATGGGATATGATCCAGGATGGTTGGATCAAAGTGGAAGTTTTGAGTATTGTGATTGAATGAAATCTAGTCGATAATTTGGTAACATCAGAAAACAAATGAAACTATTCTGAATTTTTTTTTTTAAAATCTCATATATTTATTAGATATTACTATTCAATACTTGATATTAGTAAAGAAATGTTTGAGATTTCATGACATTATAATTTGAGGATGTTATATTTATTATTGCCATTGACTTTGACAGCTTTGTCCATTGTTGTACTTTTCCATTGATTTGTCTTTTCACCGCTCCTCTCTTGAAAGTAGATAAATATAAGATTGAGTTAAAAATTGAAAATAAATAGAAAATCAAGATGGGACTGGAAAAGAAAAGAAAAATTCGAATTCAATTAGGAGACAAAATAAAATCTCTCATAGATTATACTCGTCTCTCTTTGTATTTATTATGTTTTGCTAGAGATATTGGTGAATTTAAATGAAAGAAAAATACAAAGACAAAAGAGAGAGGGAAAAAGAAACTAAAAAAACTTAAATTTTTTTCTTAAAAAAAAAAGCCTAAGCAAAAGAAAAAGAAAAACCTTCTCCTCTTAATTTCAAGCCCCGCCCTTCATCGGAGAAAGTATAAAAATGCTAACCGCCCCTCTCCAGAAGGGGGACGCCACGCCAGCCTGGCACACCTAGCTCTTTCTCCAGAAGGTGACTCCCTTCCACAGTGCAATCCAGTCAAACCTCCCTTCCACAGTACAATCCAGTAAAAAAAAAAATAGTCTTACTCCTTTACTGTCAATAAAAGAAGAGCAGAGTCAATTTCCTCACCACGCCAGCAGTTAACCGAAATTTTTCTGTGGCTCTTTGAAGGGTTTTTTAATTTTTTAATCATATCACTGCATTTGGAACATCGTTAACTTTCACTCTAATATATATTATATTGGTCATTTGAGCTGCATTGATTAATTAATTAAAAAATAATAATGATACCTTTACGCGACAGTCTTCAATTTTTAATATATATGCACCTTAAAAATTTATATATTGTGATGTCGTTGGATATTTTTAATTCGATTTAATTTTTTAGCAATTAAAACAGGTATTTCATTAAAAAACAAGGAGCCAAAATCACCTTTTTATTTTAAATAAAATATGTTTTATTCTTATCAAATATTCAATGAGAATTTCTTTTTCAGAATTCTATGTATTAGATTTATATATTACCATCGGATAATTTTTCAAATATCATTTTAATAATTCACGAACAACAATACAATAAAAGTTGATTGTGATTAACCTTGTCAACATACTTCCCTACCTATCAGTTAAGTTGCAGTTGCTTTTACACGGCAGTCATTGTTTTTATGTTTTTAAAGTTTTTTAAGAATTTAAATTTCATTTATTTTAAATTAATATATTTTATTATTTTCAGATATTTTGATGTGCTGATATAAAATATAATTTATAAAAAAATATTATTTTAATATATTATCGAGTAAAAAAATATTTTAAAAAATATAGTAAAACACCGAGAAAAGAAGCAGAAAATTTCCCTTCAACCAAACTTTTCATGTCCTACGTCGAAAGCAGTCCATACAAATTATATTTCACTTGTTCTGGCTATTAATTCAATGAGCATCGAAAGTGATAGCTATTTTATTATTGTTGCAAGATAAGCAATAGCAAATTCAGCAGGTTTTTCTCTTTCTTTCTCTTCGCTGACTGATCAAGGATATTTTTATTGATTGTTTGATTTCCTACGTGTGTTGTACGCTGGAAGACTTGATCATGAGCCGAGATGAAGAGAACCATGCATTATTCTACTTCTTAATTAAATATATATTAATTACCAGCTGCTTCACGCTCCGTTAGCAGCTATATGATCAACATTATTGTTGAGATCCTGGCCACCCCACTTCCTCATGCGTTTTGCTGTTTCTACAACCTGCATTTTATATATAATTTTGTTAACATGTAATTAGCTGAATTAGATGGTAGTTTTCTATATATAAAAAACATACTCTATAGGAGTCTATACATTGTAGTATTCCTTTTAGAATAGGAAAGATGTAACTGACATATATATTTGCCTATATAAGACATCCCTCCACAGGAGAAGAATAAGATGCAGAGTATACATCCAACCTAAAGCCTTAAAAGTAACATGGTATCAGAGCAAGGTTGAAAGCTAAAATCTTCCTTTAACTTTTCAGCCGCCACATTAATCTTCTCTTGGGAATTGGTCTTGAAACAAGAGACCAACCATGGATGACACAAATACTTCTATTATCCCTATAAACCAGACTTCATTCTTTGCTGAAACACCTAACCTAAACACCTTACCCTTTGGATTTAAATTGATTGAGACAAACTTCAAAATCTGGTCACGTATGCTTGAACTGCATGCTGCTGGATTGAACAAACTTGGCTACTTAACTGGGCAGAATGCTAGAGTGGAAGAAGGAAATTCTGGTTACTCAAAGTGGTGCACTGAAGATGCAGTGGTACGAGGATGGCTGTTGAAAACCATGGAGCCTCATCTTATTGGTTTATTTATAGACCTGTCATCAGCCAAGGAAATCTGGGATAGTGTCACTCAAACCTTCTATGATGGGGCTAATGAGTCACAATTCTATGAGCTACGCTGCAAAGCCACGAGGACGAAACAGAATGGGCGTCCATTTAACTTGTATTACGCATAGCTAAATAGTGTATGGCAGGAAATTGATAAGCGACGACCAATTAAGATGATATGTGCTGCAGATCTTAGAACCAGACAAGAAGAAATTCAAAAGGACCGGATCTATGACTTTCTCGCAGGTTTGGATGAAGTTTTTGATTCAATACGCAGTGATCTCCTTCGAAAAAAATCTATTCCAAGTATTGAAGAGTGCTTCAATACAATTCGACGGGAGGCTCAGCGACAATCACCATGCTGGGAGCAAAGAACATTGGTGAAGGTTCATCAATTGCAATGATTTCCAAATCCACCACCCCTTCTAACTTGCGCACTCTTCGAGCTATTGAGGAAGCAGAAAAAGATAAGTTACACTGCAGCCATTGTAATGGAAGTCGCCATACCAGAGACACTTGTTTTGAGATTCATGGCTACCCTAACTGGTTTCTAGAAAAACAGAAGCAAAGTAAAGCAAGAAGCAATAAACTCCCAGTCCAAGCAAAATTAACCACTGCAACAGAAATTCCTTCCAGTTTTGCTGCCATGGCAATAAGCAAAAAAGACCACACTAAACTGGATGAATTACTCTCCTTAGCGAAAACTGACCAGACTTCAGCGACAGGTAAAACTGGAGTGGTTTTGTCGACATCCACTATTCATGATACAGGTTGGATCATTGACTTGGGTGCCACAAATCATATGACGTATAACAAATCATTATTTCAATACATGACTCCCCCGTCTAAGGATAAGGTCATGACAGCCAATGGGGAGTCTACCCAGTCATTGGAGCAGGATCAATTGTTCTCACTCTTGATCTTTCACTACATAATTGTTTACTTGTCCCTGCACTTTCAAATCATTTATTGTCTGTTAGTCAAATTACAGAAGAATTGGATTGTGTGGTATTAATGTTTCCCACATTTTGCTTACTTCAGGATATCCGGACTCAAGCGATCATTGGACGTGGTACTAAGAGGAAGGGGTTATACTATGTAGATGACGTAGCTTCAGGTCATGTCCATCAAGTTCAGAGTCACAATGGTAATAATCACAAGAAAATTTGGTTATGGCATCGTTGGCTGGGTCATGCATCCTTTGGCTACTTAAAGAAATTATTTCCTTCCCTCTTTGATGACATTCCAGATCCAAGTTCCTCTCTTAAGTGTAATGTTTGCATCTTGGCCAAGAGCCATCGAACT
Source organism: Populus alba (assembly GCF_005239225.2). NCBI lineage: Eukaryota > Viridiplantae > Streptophyta > Magnoliopsida > Malpighiales > Salicaceae > Populus > Populus alba. The sequence continues at coordinate 19,794,608 of NC_133291.1, forward strand.
TCATATCCTGTAAACTTGAATAAAAGAACAAAGCCTTTTGAATTGATCCACTCTGATGTTTGGGGACCTGCTCGAATTACTTCCCAATCTGGAATTCGATGGTTTCTTACATTTGTCGATGATTGCTCCAGAATGACTTGGTTATATACTATGCGACACAAGAGTGATGTGCGTAATATATTCCCAATTTTTTATCGCATGGTGTGCACTCAGTTCTCCCTGCCAGTGAAGATTATTCGATTAGACAATGGTGGAGAATATCTTAACTCTGAACTCTTGAGTTTCTTTCAAAACAATGGTATTCTCCATGAGACTACTTGCTCGCACACTCCACAACAAAATGGTATGGAAAAACGCAAAAACAAGCATATTCTTGAAACTACTAGAGCTCTTCTCATTGGTGCTCATGTCCCTCAACATTATTGGGTTGATGCAGTAACCTATGCTGTATATCTCATCAACCGGTTGCCATCCCAAGTCCTCTCCTTCAGCACTCCCTTGCAGACTCTCACTCAACACATTCAGATTCCATCCCTCCTACACTTAGAACCCCGTGTGTTTGGATGTGTAGCTTATGTCTACCTGCAGAAAACTCAGCGCACAAAACTGGAACCATGCGCAGTACGGTGTGTCTTTCTTGGTTTCAATCCTCACCAAAAGGGATACCGGTGCTACCAGTGCTACCATCCTTCTTCTCGCCAGATGCATGTCCGTATGGATGTTACCTTCTCTGAAACAGAATATTATTTCCATATGAATCCATCCAGCTCTAGTCCTCAGGGGGAGCTGCAATATGATGCCTACAACTGGATTGATCTTCAGTCTGATTCAGGAGAAGGAAACATGGATTCAGGGTAAGGAAATACGGAGCAGCAACAATCAACTTCAGAGGAAGAAATGAAAACCAGTGTCGCACGTGTGCGGCGGCGCGGCGATCGTCCACCCCAACCCTTCGTGAGGGTGTGGTATGTTGTCTATTTGGCATGGAAAATATGGTGAGACAAGGAGTTCTTTGTCTCTAAGCTAAAAATGGACTGGGAGTCGCCACCTAGTATTCTGGTTACTAGGAACCCTAACTGGTCTCAAAGATGGGGTACGGAGACTGGTTGCGTAAAGGGAAGGTATTAGCACCCCAACTACGCCCTACCTAAGGTAAGCTGCATTGTTTTGTCTGATAAAATCTAAGATCGTGTTGTGGTTTCTTATTGTTTGGAATACGCATTACATGTAATGTCATACCCCAGGTTCTATTGTCCAAAAAAACAAAAAAAAGAATTAAATATCCCGAATATGCATTACGTGTAATGTCATACCCCGAATACTAAGAGACAAACAAAATAAAATTTTTGTTGTTTTTGAAATTTTGGCCAATATTCTCTTGACTTTAATAAACTGGTTATTAAAGCCAAATATATGCTAAAACATGGTTTTTTTTTGGTGTATGAAAAAATACAATATGATTTTTTAGCTTTGAGACACTTGGCCGTATGCACAAAAATATTTTTTTTCTTTTTTCAATTTTTTTGTATTTTTGGAAGTTTTTTTTTTTACGAAAACCGGGTATTTTAGCATGCAGAACGTAAACGTTCTACATGCAGATGAAGCCGAAGCCGAAGCAAAAAAAAATGACAGTGGAGAAAGTTACCTGGAACGGTGTTGATGCTGGCAGCAGCTGATGCGGCAGGGGTGGTGGTGGCAGTGCTGGCGGTTCGCGGTGGCCGGCGGTTTTCCTTCTCTCTCTCCTCTGTTTTTTCTGTTTTCTTCTCTGCTTCTTCCTTTCTCTTCTCTGCCTTCTCTCCTCTCTTCTCTCGGTCTTCCCCCTCTCTTCTCCCTTCTGTTCCCTCTTCTGTTCCCTCTCTCTCCGTCTTCTCCTCTTTTTCCTCTCTCGGGTCTCCTCTCCTCTATTTATAGAGCCCGTGAGCATGTTTTTTTCATTGTGGAGCCAAGGAACGGGTCATGCGGTGGCTGGTCGGGCACGGCTGTCCAGGCGTGCCTACCTCAGTTTCGGCGGTGCGGTAGGTGGTCGGCCAATGTCTTCGGTCGGTGGGCTAGAGGGACCGGCGGTCGGTGGGCTTGAGGGACCGGCGTCATTAAATATGCATTCTTTTTCCTTCTTTGCTGCTGTGTGTTCGGCGGGGAAGAAAGGGGAACAGTGCCGTTCAAAACGGCACTGTTTTGAGCTTTCTTTGATTTTTTTTTGTATTTATTATTTTTTTATGGGGACCCAAAAATGGGTTACAACAATTGCCCCCTCTTTACAATGCTTACGGAGCAAAGATTTGTGCATAGTAAGTGTTGTAAAGAAAAAATAACATTGGTCTTCCGAAACTGGTCGTCTCAAAATTTGATTGACCTAAAACTTCAACCGGACCCAAAGTCCTGTGTATGGTTGGGCTAAACTGAGATTCCTTTCACCAATTCCCTTTAACCCGAAAAAAAAGGAAAGAATGTGAAGTGTGGTCTCATTGTAATGGGTGACCTACCCAGATATAAAACATGGAGAATTGGTCGCATTGTAATGGGTGACCTACCCAGAAAAATGTTGGTGAGGGCTCAAAGGCGCACTCAAAAGGAGGTAGGGTTACAAAACGCTCTACCTGACTGGTGGTGGCTCAAAGGCACACTTGGAATGAGTTGAGGGCTCAAAGGCACACTTAAAAGGAGGTAGGGTTAGAAAACGCACTACCAAAGGGATGAGGGCTCAAAAGGCGCACTCAAAAGGAGGTAGGGTTAGAAAACGCACTACCAAAGGGATGAGGGCTCAAAGGCGCACTCAAAATGGAGGTGAGGGCTCAAAGGCGCACTCAAAAGGAGGTAGGGTTAGAAAACGCACTACCAAAGGGATGAGGGCTCAAAGGCGCACTCAAAAGGAGGTAGGGTTAGAAAACGCACTACCGAAGGGATGAGGGCTCAAAGGCGCACTCAAAATAGAGGTGAGGGCTCAAAGGCGCACTCAAAAGGAGGTAGGGTTAGAAAACGCACTACCGAAGGGATGAGGGCTCAAAGGCGCACTCAAAATGGAGGTGAGGGCTCAAAGGCGCACTCAAAAGGAGGTAGGGTTAGAAAACGCACTACCGAAGGGATGAGGGCTCAAAGGCGCACTCAAAAGGAGGTAGGGTTAAAAAACGCACTACCGAAGGGATGAGGGCTCAAAGGCGCACTCAAAATGGAGGTGAGGTCTCAAAGGCGCACTTAAAAGGAGGTAGGGTTAGAAAACGCACTACCGAAGGGATGAGGGCTCAAAGGCGCACTCAAAATGGAGGTGAGGGCTCAAAGGCGCACTCAAAAGGAGGTAGGGTTAGAAAACGCACTACCAAAGAGATGATGTTGAAACAATGATTTGTCAATGTTGAAAAGCAAATGCATTATGATTGATATGCATGTATACTTACCTGAGAAATATAGGCCCCCATTTCTTCATGGTGTCTTTTTTTCTCTCAAAAGTTGTAGTGTTGGTAGTAACTTCGATGGCTTTTCCAGTTCTGCTTACTCATATTACATCTTGTGATCTTGACCTCTGAGAAGGGTTTGATGTCATCATACATCTTTGTCCTTCACCCTTTATCTTAAAAGTTACCAATTTTGCCCGACATTTTCCTTAGAAAAGGAATCATGGAGCCAACCCTACCATGTGTTTTTGATTGCCCCCCAGCTTGATCATGCCCCCCAAGTGTTCAACTTGGGTTTAGTGTGGGGTGAGGATATGTGAAAGTAAGTTTGGGTTTTTTTGGTACAATGAAATGTTTTCATGCAAAATTTTTGGAACTTTCCAAGTTATTCCAATCACAAAAATTATTTTGACATTGGTTCAAAATAAACTTGTTCTCAAAAATTCAAGTGATTCCTATGGATAGGTTTCTTGAAGTGATGAAAGATTTTTGCTTTTGGTTAAAGATGAAGGTGACATCTGGTTGGTCACAAAAGGTTTAAATGTCAATTTGAGGGTTATTGAGAACGGAATGATTCAAAGCATTTATTTTATTTGTATGAATAATGATTTGACTCGCACGAGAAAGCACTGCATACCAATCTAGATTGCTTGCCTTTGATCAGAAAGGGCTTTATCAGGTATATAATGTAGGCTTTGGCTATTGGTTACGAAGAAAATGGATATGTTGCAGGCTCAAAAGGTGTTTAAGGGACTTTAAGACTAAGGATCACAAGTGCTTTATATCCCGAACTCTTTTGTTCATACATTTTTGGACCTTAGGATTGATTTGTAAAATGGTCCACGGTGCCCCCCCAGTGTTGGGCTTGGGCTTTTTTCTCTTTGTTTTTTGTTTTTCTTCATTTGATTTTGAGCATCATTGCATTGGCCTTGTAATTTTTTGCTCAAAATTTTTGGATCCTTTGGATTTTTCTTCATGCCCCCTAGCTTTGTATGGGCACCTTTGATGATTGAGAATTTTCTTTTATGCCCCCCAGTATTGTTTGGGCACTTTCATTGTTTGAAGACTTTTTCATGCCCCAAGAGTTATTTGGGCACTTTCAATCATTATGTATTTTTTGCACTTGCCCCCCAGTGTAGGGGTGTGATCCTAGCCAGGGTTATTTCCAAAAAACACTACTGGGCTCAACATGGGACTGCAAATGATATATTTCAGTCTTGTGAAAGGATTATCAAAGATGGCCTTTCCTCATCTCAAATGCACTGCAGTGAGGATCGATAGGTCTTGCTTTCATGCGCATATGCAAAGTGATTTATTTCAGTCAAATAAAACTCAGCTTTTGAGTCACCTCATAGTGTTTATTGTCTTTTTTTTTTTCTTTCAAGTTTTCTAGGTATATGTGTACCTATTTAAGGAATCACTTGAATTTTCAAAATGCATTTGTTTTGGACAAATATCAACACGATTTTTGTTTTTGTACTCACTTTGGAGGTCCCAAAAAAATATCCTTGAAAACATATGAGATTAATGTATGGGTTTGGAAGAAAGGAACACCAAAGGATTCTTCATGTTGTAGTGTTGTGAGCAAAGTTGCGCTCAAAATGTTATTTACATGTAATAACAACAAAGAAGAGTGATGTGAACACAAGAAAACACATGATCTTATTTCACAAGAGAAGCTCATTAACAAAGAAAGTCTTATTCAAAAGCATTAATAAAAGGAAATAACAAGGCAGGCTTCATTCCTCTATTTTTGGCGAATTTGTTCATAGGCTAAACTCCTCTTAAAAGCTCTGCGTAGAGGACTCAAAGACAATGCGGAACAACACCACAGTAAAAAATTCAAGCTATCATGCTGGACCATTGATGCTTTCCAATTCCCCAAACATTCCGTCCTAATATGCTTCAAGCATGATTAGGCAGCGGGTTCGTATTCACATTGGGGGTGTCTTCCAACTCTATCCAACCAGCCTTGATTAATTGCAAAAGCTTTCTCTTGAAGGCGTTGCAGGTATAGATGCTATGCCTAGTAATACCGGCATGGTATTCACAATTGAGTTCTGGCTTGTACCAATTAGGATAAGGTGGCTGCAGAGGTGTTAGAGGTTCTGGTGCTATTTGTCCGATGCTCAATAGCTTTTGATACATCTCATTCAGGGGTAACGGTAGTGGAGGTAGTTGTTCTTGAACCCTTTGGAAATTTCCAATTTGGCTTTTGGCTTGAAAGTTTTGGGGTTCAGGTTTTTTGATGTTGGCAATTTGGGATCGAGTACGGTAATTTTGGGATGTATTTTTTCTACTCACGTAGCCATCTTCAACATGGTGAACCTCTTTTCTTTCGAAGCCTCTTTTCTCGGTTGGTGCAGCAATTCTACCACTCTTGACACCTTGCTCTATACGTTCACACACTATCACAGCATCAGTGAATTGTTGGGCTGAACTACCCATCATATGTTCGTAATATGGTGCTTTAAGTGTGTTGGCAAATAAAGAGACCATCTCTTTGTCCAGAAGTGGGGGATGTACTTGAGCAGCTAATTCTTGCCATCTTTGAGCATATTCCCTTATGCTTTCTTTATCCTTTTTCTCTATATTGGACAAACTGGTTCTGTCGGGCGCAATGTCCATGTTGTACTTGTATTGCTTGACGAAAGCATTCACAAGATCTTTCCAGTTGCGAATTTTTGTATTATCCAATCTCATGTACCAACTCAAAGTTGCCCCACTTAAATTGTCTTGGAAAAAGTGCATTAGTAGTTTTTCATCATGTACTACCTCAGCCATTTTATTGCAGTAGGACCTGAGATGGGTCATGGGGCATTGTGTTCCACTGTATTTGATGAATTCAGGAACACGAAATTTCTTTGGGATAACCACATTTGGGACCAAACACATCTCTGCTGCCCGTACCGGGTCATATAAGTCTAATCCTTCAATGGCTTTGAGTCTGGCTTCCAACGCCTCTATCTTAGCTTGATCAATGCTATCAGATGACTTAGCCTTGTGGGACTCATTAGCATATGCCTTCACGACTGTTGGGGATGGTGCCGGTCTTGTTGACTACACAAATGTTGGATTTTGCTGAGGTTCTTGACCATGTTCGCTCATTCTTTCCTCAGGCTGAACTGTAGTAGGAGTCGGATCAAAGGTGATCGGTCGATTAGAAGGACCTTCATCAGAGGTATTTCTTAATGTTTGCTTGAGTAAGCTAGTGAGGTGAGCCACACTTATTTTCAGAGACTCCAACTCTTCGTGCAAATAGGCCTCACGTTGAGCACGCTCTTCATCTTCCATGTTTCTCGCTCGAAGTCGGGTGTTGTAGACTTTTTGGGGACCTATATTTCAATCTGTCATGTATGCATGTTAAATGTATGAACATGTAATATATATGATGAACTGGCCCTTCGAGGGGTGACAAATGATTGTAATTGTTGCATAACGAAACAAGAAGCTTGATTCTTGCCCAAACTCTACAATGAAAATTTTTGGAGTGACGAAAAATGCTTCAAGAAGGGTTTTCTCGTATGCAAATAACGACAACACTACAAACAAGGACAGGTTTTATTATGTGAACATGGGTAGGTTGGCTATTCAGTCTCTAAAAAAAGGGTCTCTTGCTGTCCCAGTGATCACCCTCGTGGAGGCAATATGGGGGCTTGTAGGTAATGAGATGACACGTGTACCAACTGTTACCAGTCTAAGCACTCAGTGAAGAGTTGGGGTTTACACAAACTTAAACCTTGACTAAAAGTCGTAAGGTAAGCTGCTAGTCCCCCACTTAACTTAAAGTGTTTCAGTACAAACTATCATATGAATGATGCATGACACAATCTATAATGCATGAACAAATATGTACAAATTTAAAGCATATGAGCAAATAACTAAGGGAAATTCATCTTAAAAATAAAACACAATAAATCCAAAGAAAAAACTAGACAAAACAATGCTTAGTCCACAAGGTCCCCAGTGGAGTCGCCATTCTGTCGCACGTGTGCGGCGGCGCGGCGATCGTCCACCCCAACCCTTCGTGAGGGTGTGGTATGTTGTCTATTTGGCATGGAAAATATGGTGAGACAAGGAGTTCTTTGTCACTAAGCTAAAAATGGACTGGGAGTCGCCACCTAGTATTCTGGTTACTAGGAACCCTAACTGGTCTCAAAGATGGGGTACGGAGACTGGTTGCGTAAAGGGAAGGTATTAGCACCCCAACTACGCCCTAACTAAGGTAAGCTGCATTGTTTTGTCTGATAAAATCTAAGATCGTGTTGTGGTTTCTTATTGTTTGGAATACGCATTACATGTAATGTCATACCCCAGGTTCTATTGTTTAAAAAAACAAAAAAAAGAATTAAATATCCCGAATATGCATTACGTGTAATGTCATACCCCGAATACTAAGAGACAAACAAAATAAAATTTTTGTTGTTTTTGAAATTTTGGCCAATATTCTCTTGACTTTAATAAACTGGTTATTAAAGCCAAAATATATGCTAAAACATGGTTTTTTTTGGTGTATGAAAAATACAATATGATTTTTTAGCTTTGAGACACTTGGCCGTATGCACAAAAATATTTTTTTTCTTTTTTCAATTTTTTTGTATTTTTGGAAGTTTTTTTTTTTACGAAAACCGGGTATTTTAGCATGCAGAACGTAAACGTTCTACATGCAGATGAAGCCGAAGCCGAAGCAAAAAAAAATGACAGTGGAGAAAGTTACCTGGAACGGTGTTGATGCTGGCAGCAGCTGATGCGGCAGGGGTGGTGGTGGCAGTGCTGGCGGTTCGCGGTGGCCGGCGGTTTTCCTTCTCTCTCTCCTCTGTTTTTTCTGTTTTCTTCTCTGCTTCTTCCTTTCTCTTCTCTGCCTTCTCTCCTCTCTTCTCTCGGTCTTCCCCCTCTCTTCTCCCTTCTGTTCCCTCTTCTGTTCCCTCTCTCTCCGTCTTCTCCTCTTTTTCCTCTCTCGGGTCTCCTCTCCTCTATTTATAGAGCCCGTGAGCATGTTTTTTTCATTGTGGAGCCAAGGAACGGGTCATGCGGCGGCTGGTCGGGCGCGGCTGTCCAGGCGTGCCTACCTCAGTTTCGGCGGTGCGGTAGGTGGTCGACCAATGTCTTCGGTCGGTGGGCTAGAGGGACCGGCGGTCGGTGGGCTTGAGGGACCGGCGTCATTAAATATGCATTCTTTTTCCTTCTTTGCTGCTGTGTGTTCGGCGGGGAAGAAAGGGGAACAGTGCCGTTCAAAACGGCACTGTTTTGAGCTTTCTTTGATTTTTTTTTGTATTTATTATTTTTTTATGGGGACCCAAAAATGGGTTACAACAACCAGTACACACACAATTAGTAATGTTAGGGAAGAAAATACAGAGCCCAGCTCCAGAACACGTGTAACAGGCAGTTCAGGGAAAGAAGATAAAGAGTATAATGCACACGACAGCAGTGATGCAGAAGAAGAATACATGCATGAAGAAATAACCCCTTCCTCTCCACAAATCCATGTTCAAGATCGACCGGATATCCATAAGGTAAGTGACACTGAAAGCCCTTCCTCTTTCCCTTTATTATCTGCCCCATGCTACTCTCTCCCTCCTAGATAGAACCGTGGAAAGGCCCCTGACAGGTACTCACCGAATGGAAAAGCAAAATATGCTATCACACAGTATGTCTCTACACACAAACTACCTCCATAACATCAAGCCTTCATAAGTGAGATGGCGAATATAAGAATACCTACAAAGGTTGAGGATGCCTTACAACACCCGAAATGGGTAGAAGCAATGGAGGCTGAAATGAGTGCATTACAAAGAAATGACACATGGAGTATTGTATCACTCCCTCCAAGAAAAAAACCAGGGGCTACAAGTGGATATTCAACCTCAAACATAGAGCAGACGGCACAATTGATCGGTTCAAAGCAAGGCTAGTAGCAAAGGGGTACACATAGTCATTCGGCATTGACTATCAAGAAACTTTTGCTCCAGTTGCAAAAATGAACACCATCAGAGTCTTGTTGTCTTTAACAGCAAATTTCAATTGGCCTTTGAAGCAATTTGATGTGAAGAACGCATTTCTCCATGGGGATCTGGAAGAAGAAGTCTATATGCATCTTCCACTTGGGTTTAACAGTTCACAATCAAGTGGAAAAGTGTGTAGATTACGGAAAGCATTGTATGGCTTGAAGCAATCGCCAAGAGCATGGTTTGGGAGATTCACAGAAGCTATGAAACGAATCAGTTATCACCAAGGTAACTCTGATCACACTCTATTCATCAAACAGAAGAATGGTAAAGTTACACTGCTCATTATTTATGTAGACGATATGATCGTAACTGGTGATGACACAAATGAAATAAAAAAGCTACAAGAATGTTTGTCTACCGAATTCGAAATGAAAGATTTAGAAGGACTGAAATATTTTTGGGAATTGAAGTTGCAAGAACTAAAGATGGTATATACTTGTCACAACGAAAGTATATACTGGACCTATTATCTGAAACGAGTATGCTAGAATGCAAACCAGTAGAGTCTCCTATTGTTCAAAATCATCGATTGGCCATTCACCCAGATCAGGTACCAACAAACAAAGAAAGATACCAGCGATTGGTAGGGCGGTTAATTTATTTATCTCACACTCGCCCAGACATTGCCTATGCGGTTAGTGTGGTAAGTCAGTTTATGCATGCTCCAAGTGAAGATCATATGACAGCTGTAATGAGAATTCTGAGTTATCTAAAAGGGGCTCCAGGAAAAGGATTGACATTTAAAAGACATGGAAATATGGAAGTGAAAGGATTTACTGATGCAGATTGGGCAGGAAATCTCACTGACTGGAGATCCACCTCTGGCTATTTTACATTTGTTGCAGGAAATCTTGTCACATGGCGAAGTAAAAAACAAAATGTGACAGCAAGGTCCTCAGCAGAAGCAGAATATAGAGGGATGGTACATGGAATATGCGAACTGTTATGGCTCAGGACCTTACTCACAGAAATAGGTTTTGAACCCAAAGACCCTATGTTACTATACTGTGACAATCAGGCAGCACGAGAGATAGCTAATAATCCAGTACAACATGATCGAACTAAACACATTGAGGTAGATCGACACTTTATCAAGGAAAAGTTACTTCTAAAGTTAGTGGACATCCCTTTCGTCAGATCAAGTGAGCAACTAGCAGATATTCTAACCCATGCAGTCCCTGCGGAAGCTCTTCATAAGTCTCTAGACAAGTTAGGCTTAGAAGATATCTTCGCACTAACTTGAGGGGAAGTGTTAACATGTAATTAGCTGAATTAGATGGTAGTTTTCTATATATAAAAGACATACTCTATAGGAGTCTATACATTGTAGTATTCCTTTTAGAATAGGAAAGATGTAACCGACATATATATTTGCCTATTTAAGGCATCTCTCCACAGGAGAAGAATAAGATGCAGAGTATACATCCAACCTAAAGCCTTAAAAGTAACAAATTTAGCATTTACTCTTCACGAATTAGCTAGCTATTAACTTATTTATGGGAAGAAACAGGAGGAGAAGGAATTCTGACCTCCTTTTTCCAGTTGGTTTTGTAGAGCACAATCAAGAGCAGCAAGGTCTGCAAAGCAGTTCCGCCCAGCATGCCACCCCATACTCCCTGGATGATCAACATTCATAAATGGATTGTAGAGCATAATTAGCAGGGTTATTAGTGGAACCACAAGGGTGGTCTCATAATCTATCTGCGTACTACTCGATCGGGCACATACCTGGACTCCCAGATTTGCTCTGTATCCAAGCAGGTAACCAAGGGGGAGCCCAATGACATAATAACAACCAATGTTGATATAGGCCACTAATGCTTGCCACCCCCCGCCGATAGCAACACCTGCGAGCGCCATGAGCATGCTTGATCTAATTAAATTGATGATTAAAGGGGATGATTACAGAAATTAAGATAGATTAATTCGATGGATGACAGGTACGTATTCATTATATATCTCTTGCAATCAGCCAAATTAACCATGCTGGTATGTCCTCGTAGCCCACCTGATATCACTGGCTGGACACTGTTAAGAACCATGGTGATGGCTAGAATGAATGCTAGTTTGGTGGTAGCTACTTGCATCTCTTTGTTGCTTGTGAAGATGTAGGCAAAATAGTCCTTGGCTATCAACACAACAGCCATCACAATGAGCCCAATCACAAGTGACTGGAACACAGTCACCATGACCGAGTATTTTGCAGCTCTTGGATGCCCCAATCCAAGCTCATTCGAGACACGAACGCTGAAATTAATTAATTAGTTAATATATATTCATTCATTTAAGCTGAAATCATAATCATACACCCCACCGAGATAACACATCAAGGATCTCGAAATCAATTAATTAAAACAGGCAGCAGTTGCCCTGTCTAATGCACTGTATCTTGCAATCACTATGAAATTAAATGTTATAGAGTGGGTGATCTCCTGGAATCATTATTTATGCATCCCAGCCCATATGTAAGCTCATGTCCAGGAGTGTGTACGCAACCAAAACGAAAAAAGAAAAGAAAAGAAAAGAGAAGAATCCATATTCATAATCACTCATGAGACAGGCAAGTAGAATCCATATTCATAATCATAGATGATTGATTATCACCAGAATTTAGCAAATGCAAATATATATTGAGTTGAGCACACTAAATTAATTTTACCTTATAGCAGCATTTATTCCAAGGAAAAACATTAGTTCAATGCCATTGATATTCAAGCTGAAATATATACAATTCAGAAGATTAACAAGTTAAAATCAACCAAAGATTAATTAATAATTAATTGATATAACAATGATTAGGATGATGATGAATGACTGACCAGATGGTAAGGGCACCAACAGCAATGACTGCGCTACTAAGATGTCCAGTGAGAATAACAATACTCATCATATACCAGAGCTCCAGGCAAAGCATGACAGCTGAAGCTAGTGAGAGGGTGACAAAGGACCAAATATCCTTAAATGCAGCCCAGGAAAACCCACGCCATCCTTCCTTACACCAGCCCATCACGTACACAGCTTGAGCCAGAGCAATTGACCATCCACTAAGGTCTACAGCGATTGCTGCGCCAGTGGTACCCCAACCAAGCTTATAGATGAAGAGCCAAAGCCAAAAAGCGTGTAGAAGGAGAGTCGAAAAGGCAATCCAGGCAAGTACTCCAACCTTGCGTTGAGCTTGAAGGAACTTTTGGGTAGGGAAATAGATAGCCAGTGAAAACAAATTAGGTATGCCTACGATGGTGAATTTTCCGGCAAGGTCAGAAAGATCATCTTCTTGGCCAATGGCATTGAGGATAGGAGCGGAAAAAATGTAAATGGGCAAGAGGACGACACAACTGACGAATAAGATGATGGCTGATCTTTGCAAGTAAACACCAAGCATATGAACTTGACCAGCACCAAAAGCTTGACCACAGAGGGTCTCGAGGGCACTGCCCATACCAAGAAGGAAGCCGTAAGCGAAGGTCATGATGACAGAGAGGGAAACAGAAACGGCAGAGAGTTGCAAGTTTCCAAGATGGCCAATAAAGATAGAGGTTAAAGTGTTGGTACCATACTGACAGAGTAGAGTGATGGCAATAGGACCGCCAATCTTCCATAACTTAACAGTCTCTTTCCAAAATACGAACTTGATAAAGTCTTTGAAAGTCTTGGAAGCTGCAGGTGAGTAGTCTCCTTCTGCTTCTGCTTCTTGTGGTGCTGCTGGTGCAGGTAATGGTGACGACGACGAAGATCCATTATTGAGCTGCAGAAGTGGTGTCGTGCTCTCCATATTAAGGATATATATATATATATATGGTAACAATATCAAGGAAATGAAGAAGTTATGAGATATGGAATTTTTGTCTTTCGGTCTTTCTTGATATATACTACTAAGAAGAAGATTTATTTTTTATTAAGGTGGATGTTCGGATTAGATTTTGTGTATCTCGACTAATTCTACGAGCTCTGAAGTTAATGATCATATAAATTTTCAATGGTCTTGTGATTTATAAGACTCAAAAGACTCGATTTATAAGACTCGAACCAATAATTTTTAAAAAACAAACTTAGAACATAACTAATTAAACTATATTTACGAGGATTGAATAGGCTTGATGAAACTAGTGAAGGACTGTATGATATTTATTTTACTCTGGACAGTAGTGATCAGCAACAGGTAACATCTTGTCTGTTTGTTGTAAGCAATTAAGGAATCTCAGAAGTAACGTGATATATTTATGTTCATGAGTAGGAAGGAAGGATGGAGATGGAGATGAAGATGGAGCATAGTGCTAGAGGTTTGTTTTATCAGTAACTGTGGTTCTAAGTGGAACTGGAACCAGTTGGGGGTCACAGCAATGAAGGAGCGACCAGTCAAACCAGCAGTCTATAAATGGAATGGAAATATGGAAGTGGAGTAGCAACCAACTATTTGAATTATTAGAGTTTAATTTTTTATTTTATTAACGTGAATATATAATTAAAATTGTATATGTCTTAACTAATTTTATAAATTTTAAAATTAATAATTATATAAGCCTTCAATAACTCTGAGAAAATTCGAACGGAGTAATTTACTTGCCTTGTTAGTGGTTTTTTTTAAAATATTAAAATAATATTTTTATATTTTTTAAAATTAGTTTTTAATATAAGTATATTAAAAATATAATATATATTTTTTAAATTTTTTAAAAAGAAAAAAAAAAAAGTCGCTCGGAACATGTACCAACAACAAACTATCAAAGCCATGACATGCTTGTTCTCGTTCATGAGTACGTGCCACTCCACTCACCAGTCAACACACAACGTATTTTCCTTTCCTTTGACACAATGTTTGCATTCCTTCTTACAAAACAACTGTTCTTTTCCACTAGGATCGGATCGTCAGAGAGTAGAAATCCGTATGGTAAGATTAGAACTTGCCTGACAAAACAAGTTAGGAATGGCTTCTTCTTCTTTCGTTTTTTGAACTGTCCTTGCGTTCATCCTTGGGCATGGGATAAAAGCTAGGCCTTGGGTACTTCGAGAAGGGGGAATTATACCTGTCATTTCCATTAAAAACTGGATAGCATACCACGATCAGTATAATCAAGCAAAACATCCAAAGATGGATTGCTTGTGAAACCGGCCATGTAGAAGATAGATTCAACATTCCAGCTCATTTCAATGCAATCTTCCTTCATCCAACAGAGCTCCATAAACGGAGCTCCCCCGTCTTGCATCTATGCAAGAAGCCTCTGTCAATCCTTTTAACAATGAGAAGTAATTTTCCTGTGTCAAATAGAATTGTCTACTCTTCTTACTGCATAGAATGTGTATATATACATGTACAGGAGTCCTGTTTAGGAATGGAAAAACTAAGAATGGAAATATATAAAAAATCTTTTCTAAACCTATTCCTAATTTATAGTTTTCCTGATTTGTAATAGTGCTAAATTAATTCTTATCAAAACTCCCCCTCAAATTGGTGCAAAGATATCTCGTATGCCCAACTTGTTGACAGAGTAGTGCAACACTTTACTTCATACTGCTTTAGTAAGTATATCTATCAGTTGATCCTCATATTTGACAAAAGAAAAAATTACAGTCTTCTCATCAAGTTTCTGTTTGATGAAATGTCTATCTACTTCCACTTGCTTAGTTCGATCATGTTGAACTAGATTATTGGCTATAACAATTGCAGCTTTTTTGTCACAATATATCTTGATTTTAGTCCATAGGATATCTCAGCTCCTTAAATAGCTCTTTTATCCATAGTACCTCACATAATCATTTGGTCATCCCCTTGAATTATGCTTTAGCACTAGATAAAGCCATTACCTTTTGCTTCATACTTTTCCAGGTTACCAAGTTTCCCTCAACAAAGGTAAAGTATCATGAAGTAGACTTTCTGTCGGTTAGATTCCCAGCTCAGTCTGCATCAGTATAGCTAATGAGATTAAGGTGATTGTTCTTCTTAAAGAGAATTCCTCTTCTTGGAGAAGATTTTAAGTAGTTAAGCACTTGCAATGTTGTCTCCATATGTACTTCACTTGTGTTGTGCATGAATTGACTGACTAGACTGATTGCATATGTGATATCAAGACGTGTATGTGATAGGTAGATGAGTCTTCCTACCATTTTTTGATATCGTTCTTTATTTGTGGGAACCTGATCCGGATATTCTGCTAAACAATGATTCTGTACAATAGGTTTATCCACCGGTTTGCGATCCAACATATCTGTCTCAGCTAATAAGTCCAATATATACTTTGTGATAGAAATATGCCTAGTTTTGATTTGTATACTTCGATGCCTAAAAAATACTTCAACCCACCTAGATCTTTCATTTCAAATTCATTTGCTAAATATTTTTGTATTTTTGAAATTCCATCTTCATCATTACCTGTGACTATCATATCATCAACATAACTAATCAAAGCCACTATTCCCCCCCCCCATTTCTTTTTAGAAATAATGTGTGGTCCGAGTTGCTTTGGCTAAATCCATGCTTCCGCATCGCTAAACTATATCTTCCAAACCATGCCTTGAGAGACTGTTTTAGTCCATAGAATGATTTTGTAAACCTACACACCATATTTTCTGTTCTTCCAGTAAAACCAAGGGGAACATCCATGTATACTTCCTCCTTTAGATCTCTATCGCACGTCACCCACGTAGTGTCGTTGGCAACTTTTGCTCGTTCATTTGATTGGTTCTTTTGGGAGTCGCCACCTAGTATTTAATTGAGGGTTACTAGGAAACCCAAATGTACTGGTCTTGTCAAAGATTCACGGGTAAGGGACTGGTTGTGGTTAAGGAAGGTATTAGCACCCCTAGTGCACTGATGCAACCATATTATTCGATAGTTTCACCCACATTTAACTAGTGTTTTGCCTATGTTTTATATATAAAATGCCTTGATATTCTTTGTTTTATGTTTTGAAGGCACTTTTGGATGAAAGATGCAAAAAGGAGTAAATTGAAGGTAATTGGCAGATTTGACGTTCAGTCGATGTTTTGTGCAGAACGTGAGCTCTAAAGGTCGAAATGAAGTGATTCCAGTGGCATTAAAAAGCTAACATCCATACATTTCTGGAAATATAAGGCAAGACAATAAAATAAGGAAGAGCATGGAAATCACAGCTTTCAAAGTCAAATCTCGCAATCTGCCAGTGTTGACCTTCGGTCAGTCCGACTTGAATATCTAGAGCTACAAAATCCAATTGATGCAAACTCAATTTTTTTGGATTCCTGACTCAAAGGTCTATAAACGCTCCAAATTTCAGCCAAAAACGATGTCATATGAGGGAGATATGATTTTTCAAAGATGACAACTGAATTCTGCCAGCAAACAGGTTTCGTGAAGAAACGAGTCCAGATTACGTTCCGAAGCATCTAAACCGACATCCAAGTTTTTATTTCAGCAATGTAGCTCCTCTAAGTCAAAGCTTGAAGATTTCATGCAAAGTTATTTCTCCTTTTTTAGGAAAATAGTTATTGAACTACTTAAATGTAAATTGTCTACTTAAGGGAGGACTATTTTGTAAAATAGAGATTAGGGTTTCCTAGCGTATAAAAAGAATGAGAGAAGAGAAGGGGGGCAGCCACCCAAGAGGAGAAAAACGCCCCCCTACTCTAAGAAACCCTAAATCATGCATTCTTCCATCTTTTTGATTAGTTGTTCAATAAACATGCAAGGCTAAACTCATTTTCTTGGTTGCAAGGACACGGAAACCTTCGGATTTCAAGAACTGTGAGATCTATTCTACCTTTTCTTTTCAGTTTATATGATGAATATGTTTGTTCTCCTATGCTTATTTTTCCTATGATTGTTTATTTTAATTGCTAGAGCGGACTCTAAGTTATTATTATAGACAATTTATTGCTAAGTTTGATATCAAAACCGGAGTTGTGGTATATGAACTTGTGAAGCAACTGAGTTTAATAATTGCAGCGGATCTACGTTATTAATCTTAGGGAGAACATTCGATCAAAGCAACATAAGCAGACAACTTAATTGTTAAGATAATGAATTTATCTAGATCTTAAGGCTGCCATTGGATTAAATCATTAGTGCGGACACTGTGATTATTTGTTGGTTAGGGTTAGTTATACGGCGGATCCGTTAATTAACCAACGTTAAGAAAAGATAAAAATTCAGAATATAAACTGGAATTTCGTTTCAAGGATCAGTTCTGATTTTTATAGGTGGATGTGTGATTGCGACCAAGGTTTGTTCTCTTGATAATTTTCTGATTTTATTAAATTTTGTTTGATAGTTTTTTGTTTTATTTTTTCTTTAGCCTATATAACATCCAACCCCCCTATATTGCATAACGTATAGCATAAAAATCTGAACTAAATCTTCCTCGTGGGATCGACCCCTTGCTTGCTCTATATTATCTTGTGTGTTGTGTTTGAAGCTAGGGTATTTAATTTGTGCGACCACGACATCGCAACAAATTTTGGCGCCGTTGCCGGGGAATGTAATTTTAGTTGATTCTTGTGTTTTTACTGTTATTTTTAGTTGCTATGATTGTTATTTATATTTATGAAAAAAAAAAAAAAGAGAAACAGAATTTTTGCTTGCGGCGGTACTGTTCACTTGCGGCAACGGTACTGTTCAAAATAGATTTTTTGGTGGAATTAGGTTTCGGTCTTTTGTTTCTTGAAGGAAAACGACGTTCTAAACAGAACTAGTGGTATACCACTAGCCCCTCTCTATCAAGGCCAAATTCCGCTGTTTTCTAGGGTTTTTAGGCAGTTTTAGTTTTCTAACGTAAGATTTTCATACAATTTGCATTGTTTTCGATCTCTTGCGTGGTTGGTTTCTTTTGAGTTTTCTTGATTCTTTATGCCAATAACCCGTTCTACTAATCAAAGTCAAGTGCAGTTAGATCTCGAAATAGAAAAAACTTTACGCAGGTTATGAAAGGAAACTCGCCTCAACACCATGGCTAATGTACGACAACAAACACTCAAGGAGCTTGCTGCTCCTAACGTGGAAAATCAGCCATTGTGCATAAACATCGACAATAGTGTAAACTTTGAGCTCAAATCTGGTTTTATACATTTGCTACCAACATTTAATGGTCTTGCAGGAGAAGATCCTCATACGCATCTCAAGGAGTTCCATATGGTTTGTGTTGGCATGAAACCGAATGGAGTTGACGAAGAACAGGTTAAGTTGAAAGCTTTCCCTTTCTCTTTAAAAGGGGCAGCAAAAGCATGGCTTTTCTCCATTCTCCCAGGTTCAATTGGAACTTGGAATGGCATGAAAAAGATCTTCCTTGAGAAGTATTTCCCAGCATCTCGAGTTGCCAACATAAGAAAAGAAATATGTGGGATTCGACAATCTCATGGAGAGACACTTTTCGAGTATTGGGAAAGATTTGAGCAACTATGTATTCAGTGCCCTCATCATCAAATACCCGATCAGCTGCTCATTCAATATTTCTATGAAGGATTGATACCTACTGACCGTAGTATCATTGATGCTGCAAGTGGAGGGGCATTGGTAGATAAGACACCCGAGGCTGCACGCCAATTAATCTCAAACATGGCAGCCAACTCAAAACAGTTTGGCACTCGTGGAGACTTCGCAAACAAACGAGTAAATGAGGTAAGTATTTCTAACCTTGAGAATAAAGTTAATGATCTTACTTCTCTTGTGCGTTCTTTGGCTTGTGGCAATGTACAACAGGTGAAAGCTTGTAGCATATGCTCCTTACAAGGACATACTTCAGATATGTGCCCAACAATGCAAGAAGATTACATTAAACAAGCTAATGCAGTTGATGGAGCATTTAATGGACAGCCTCAGCGTAAGTATGATCCTTTTTCCCACACGTACAATTCTGGATGGAGAGATCATCCTAACCTACGGTATGGGAACCAACCTCAACAAGGCAATCAAGGCCGACAATTCCATCCCAATGGATTTCAATCCCAACAGAATTATCAAGCAAGACAGCCCCCTCCATTCACAAACTCCAATGTTATGGGGTCTTCATCCAATGATGATCTTCGTGAGATGATGAAAACTTTGGCTTCTAACACTGTGACTTTGCAATAAAATGTCATGTCTTTTCAACAGGAAACAAGGTCAAGTATTCACAACTTGGAGAAGCAAATGGGGCAAGTAGCTTCAAGTGTGGGGAAATTGGAAGCACAAATGAATGGAAAATTGCCCTCCCAAGCATTGAATCCAAAAGAGAATGTTAGTGCGATCATGCTGCGAAGTGGGAAAGAACTTGAAGAGAAAAGGTTAAAACAAATTGAGATGGAGGAAGAAGAAGAGATAGAAACTGAATTGAGTACAAAGAAGGAACACCCTCCTTCTCCACAAACTGAAACAAAGACCAACACTCCAAAGGTAACTCCTCACTTAATGAATTCCAGTTTTAAAACAATTCCACCCTTTCCTATGAGTTCTTCTAGGTCAAAGAAAGAGGACAAAGAAAAAGAGATTTTAGAGGTCTTCAAGAAAGTAGAACTCAACATTCCTTTACTTGATGCTATCAAACAAATTCCTAAGTATGCCAAATTTTTGAAAGAGTTGTGTACTACCAAGAGAGCTTTCAAACTGAAAGGTCATGAAATGGTAAGTATGGGTGAAGTTGTATCTGCTGTTGTTCAAAAGAATATGCCTTTGAAGCAAAAGGACCCAGGTGCGTTTACTATCCCATGTGTTATTGGTAATGCTAGTTTTAAAAGGGCCTTGTGTGATTTAGGTGCATCCATTAGTGTTATGCCCAAAAATGTTTATGATTCTCTTAGTCTTGAGCCTTTGAATAAAACTAGCATTGTAATACAACTTGCGGATCGGAGTTTTGTTTACCCACTTGGTGTGATAGAAGATGTCCTAGTCAAGATTGATAGTTTGATCATTCCATGTGATTTTTATATTCTTGATATGGAACATGACTCTTGTGATTCATCAAACAGCACTCCTATATTGTTTGGGAGACCATTCTTGAAAACTGCCAATACAAAGATTGATGGTGGTAAGGATACTTTGTCTATGGAAGTAGGAGATGAAAAGATTGAATTTAATTTTCATGATGCAATGAAATATCCTTATAGCAATGTTTATTCTATCACATGCTATGACCAAGTTGATAAGTATGTGCAGCAAGTTTTTGATTTTGAGTGTGAGGATGGATTAAGTGTAGCCTTGAGCTATGGCTATGATTTTACCGATATAGAAAAGATGGAGAGGCACATATGTGTTCCCCAAAATGTGCACGAATCAGCATTGGCTTTGCAATCTTTGCAAACTGTTCCCCATGGTAATGTCTTTGTTGATTTAATACTTTCACATAAAAAGCTTTTGCCATCTATTTTACAGGCCCCCGAGTTAGAATTGAAACCTTTGCCCGATAATTTGAAGTATGTATTCATTGGTGAAAACAATACACTTCCCGTTATTATAGCAACAGGTTTGACAAATACGTAAGAGGAAAAACTTGTGAAGTTGTTGTGTGATCACAAGACGGCCATTGGATGGACTTTAGCTGACATCAAGGGCATTAGTCCCTCAATGTGTATGCATCACATACTATTGGAGGACAATGCGAAACCAAGAAGGGAAATGCAAAGGAGGTTGAACCCGCCTATGATGGAGGTAGTGAAAGCTGAAATTTTGAAACTGTTAGATGCAGGAGTCATTTATCCCATCATGGATAGTAAATGGGTAGCGCCAATCCATGTGGTGCCCAAAAAGACCGGAATCACGTTGGTGAAAAACAAAAAGGATGAGCTCATTCCTGCTCGCATCTCGAGTGGATGGAGAATGTGTGTTGATTATAGAAAGCTAAATCTTGCTACACGCAAAGATCATTCCCATTACCATTCATGGATCAAATGCTTGAACGTCTAGCTGGTAAGTCTTTTTATTGCTTTCTTGATGGATATAGTGGATACAATCAGATTGTTATTAATCCTGAGGATCAAGAAAAAACTACATTTACATGTCCATTTGGTACATATGCATATAGGAGAATGCCCTTTGGTCTCTGTAATGCACCTGCAACTTTTCAAAGATGCATGATGAGTATTTTTTCTGATTATGTTGAAAGAATAATTGAGGTTTTCATGGATGATTTCACAGTGTATGGTGATTCTTTTGATAAATGTCTAGAAAATTTATCTTTGATCTTGAAAAGGTGCATTGAAACCAACCTTGTCTTAAACTATGAAAAGTGTTATTTTATGGTAGAACAAGGAATAGTTCTTAGGCATGTTGTGTCTTCACGTGGATTAGAGGTTGATAAAGCTAAAATAGACGTTATTTCATCATTGCCTTACCCCTCCTGCGTGAGGGAAATTCGTTCTTTTCTTGGCCATGGAGGTTTCTATCGACGTTTTATCAAAGATTTCTCGAAGATTACATCACCCTTGTGCAAACTATTAGCTAAAGAAATGGATTTTGTGTTTGATCAAGCATGTAAAGATGCCCATGATGAGCTTAAAAAGCGTGTCACATCTGCACCTATCATCCAACCACCAAATTGGGATGAGCCTTTTGAGATAATGTGTGATGCGAGTGACTATGCGATAGGGGCTGTCCTTGGGCAAAGAATAGGGAAGAATTTGCATGTTATCGCTTATGCTTCCCGCATGTTGGACGGAGCACAATGCAATTACCATACAACTGAAAAGGAACTTTTTGCAGTAGTGTTTGCTCTTGAAAAATTCAGGTCATATCTATTTGGTACAAAAGTCATTGTTTTTATTGACCATGCAGCTTTAAGGTATCTTTTGAAGAAAAAGGAGTCCAAACCAAGATTGATTAGGTGGATATTGCTTTTACAAGAATTTGATCTTGAGATTAAAGACAAAAAAGGTGCCGAAAACCATGTGGCTGATCACTTGAGCCGACTAAGGACTAAGGATATACAAACCGAAACAATACGAGAGACATTCCCTGATGAGCAGTTGTATGTGTTACATTCCTCTACAAGACGATGGTATGCTGATTTGGTGAACTATTTAGTCACCAAAGAATTCCCTCCAGGTTTGTCTACATCCCAAAAAGACAAGTTACAAGCTAATGCTAAATATTATTTTTGGGATACTCCTTATCTGTGGAAATTTTGTGTGGATTAAGTAGTTAGGAGATGTGTACTACAAGATGAATTTCATTCCATTCTTACCTTTTGTCATTCTCATTCTTGTGGTGGGCATTTTGGAGCAAAAAGAACGGCCCACAAGGTACTTGAAAGTGGTTTTTATTGGCCTTCTATTTTTAAGGATGCATATCATTTTTGCAAATCATGTGAAAAATGCCAAAAAACAGGTAATATCACTCATAAGAATCAAATGCCTTTAATGAATATTATTGTAAGTGAAATTTTTGATGTTTGGGGTATTCATTTTATGGGTCCATTTCCTTCTTCTTTTGGCAATCTTTATATCCTTCTTGCTGTTGATTATGTGTCCAAATGGATTGAGGAAAAAGCCACACGAACTAACGATGCTAAAGTTGTTTTAGATTTTATCAGGACTCATATATTTGACAGGTTTTGAATCCCTAAAGCTATCATTAGTGATCGTGGTACTCATTTTTGCAATCGTTCA
This sequence comes from Populus alba, assembly GCF_005239225.2. NCBI lineage: Eukaryota > Viridiplantae > Streptophyta > Magnoliopsida > Malpighiales > Salicaceae > Populus > Populus alba. The sequence continues at coordinate 19,817,553 of NC_133291.1, forward strand.
ATGGAAGCATTGTTACGCAAATATCATGTGACTCATCGGACTTCCACAACATACCATCCTCAAACAAATGGCCAAGCTGAAATTTCAAATCGAGAAATCAAGTCCATTTTCGAGAAGACAGTGCAACCCAACCGGCGAGATTGGAGTCTACGACTTGGTGATGCACTTTGGGCTTATAGGACTGCTTACAAATCACCTATAGGAATGTCACCTTATAGGATGATTTATGGAAAAGCATGTCATCTACCGGTGGAGCTTGAACACAAAGCTTTTTGGGCCATTAAAAAATGTAACATGGATTATGATGCTGCCGGGATTGCAAGAAAGTTGCAGTTGCAAGAGTTGGAAGAGATTCGAAATGATGCTTATGAGAATGCAAGGATTTACAAAGAAAAGACTAAGAGTCTCCATGACCGAATGATTATAAGAAAAGAATTTAATGTTGGGGACAAAGTCCTTCTTTATCATTCGCGTTTGAAACTTTTTCCTGGAAAGTTGCGCTCCTGTTGGATTGGACCCTTTGTTGTTTCTAATGTTTTTCCTTATGGTGCAGTTGAAATTACAAGTTTAGAAACCAACAAAGTACTCAAGGTAAATGGGCATCGTTTGAAACCTTTCTATGAAGGTTGGAAGACAGAACTCACCGCTTCTGTAGAGTTAGCTGAACCAATCTATGAAGAATGAGCATGCCAAATGTCAAGCCAATGACATAAAACAAAAGCGCTTACTGGGAGGCAACCCAGCACAAAAAGAAAAAAAAATCAGATTTGCTTTCTTTTTCGTTATCTTTTATTTTTTTGCATTTTAATTTATTTTATGTCATTCTCTTATGTTCCTTTGCTTTTATTTCAACATTGAGGACAATGTTGTTTTTTAAGTGTGGGGGTATTGAGAGAATTTTGGTTTTCTTATTTTAGTTTTCTTTGTTGTTCTTTAAAAAAAAAAATTATGTTTGATCTTTTTAACTCCCATTGGTTTTTGAGAATATGAGTATTATTTATGAGAATTAATTGAGATAGATGAAGATATAAATCAAATGAAGGAGTATGCATGCAAATTTTAAGGTTTAATTGGTTTAGGGATTGACTTTGAGAATATGCCATGTTGACTTTATAGTGTAATACCAATGCAAGCTTTTGAGCCTTCAACATTATATTCTTTGATTGTGCATTCTTTCAATGATATGCATCTCTAGAACTTGCTTCATATCTTGTTGAGATTACATTCGCATTACACATATACATGGAGATGATAAAGGCAATAGGAATTTTAATCACTTGAGCCAAAAAAGCCAACCTAAAGCATATTATCCTTAGTGAGCCCCTTTTGAGCTTGTTTATCTTTTCTTTGCTTTATCCATGTATAAGCCTTAACTTTATATATGTTTTCCTTTCCCCTGGCCAAGGATTAGTAGAGCATATACTTGTGATATCTTATGGAATTATGGTTGGAAATTATGTGAAAAGAAAGAAGAAGTGATGCTTGATGAAAATATGGGCAAGTTGCCAAAGGTGAAAAACAAAAAAAAAAATACAAAAAAAAAGAAAGAAAGAAAGAAAGAAAGAAATGTTCCTTTATGTTCTTAAGATTTTATGTTGAAAGAGCTTGAAAAAAAAAAGTTAAGCATTCGTGATTAAAGATGGAAAATTTATGTGCTTTGATGGAATATCTTGTTTGAAATATCATTTTTTAGAATGCTCTACTTTCTTTGGTTTGAACCTTCTCTTTTACTCTCTTTTACCTCACCTTAACCTTAGCCCCATTACAACCGGAAATAAGACCTTTTGATTCATGCATTGCTTGTAATATGTTAGTAATGGAGATGAGATTGAAGAGCAAGCTTATGGTAGAACATATTCATTGATTGAATTTGAGAGATTTAAACACATAAGCCCTAAACACGTGAGTGTTGGAGTGTATATCAATGAGAGGACCTATCACTTTGGCATGACATAGATTTCATTTAAATGCCGCAATTAATTGAGTTTTGAAGTTTGCATGTAAATAAATTCATGAAAAATTATACTTTTTATCCTTCTTAATTTTGTTCTTGTTTATAATGCATATATTCTTGGATATTGATGAGAGATTAGGAGATTGGTCATAATGATTTGATTTAATTTAACTTTGATTTGATTTTACCAATCCTTTCTCGAGGACGAGCAAGAGCTAAGTGTGGGGGTATTTGATGCAACCATATTATTCGATAGTTTCACCCACATTTAACTAGTGTTTTGCCTATGTTTTATATATAAAATGCCTTGATATTCTTTGTTTTATGTTTTGAAGGCACTTTTGGATGAAAGATGCAAAAAGGAGTAAATTGAAGGTAATTGGCAGATTTGACGTCCAGTCGATGTTTTGTGCAGAACGTGAGCTCTAAAGGTCGAAATGAAGTGATTCCAGTGGCATTAAAAAGCTAACATCCATACATTTCTGGAAATATAAGGCAAGACAATAAAATAAGGAAGAGCATGGAAATCATAGCTTTCAAAGTCAAATCTCGCAATCTGCCAGTGTTGACCTTCGGTCAGTCCGACTTGAATATCTAGAGGTACAAAATTCCAATTCATGCAAAATCAATTGTTTTGGATTCCTGACTCAAAGGTATATAAACGCTCCAAATTTCATCCAAAAACGATGTCATATGAGGGAGATATGATTTTTCAAAGATGACAACTGAATTCTGCCAGCAAACAGGTTTCGTGAAGAAACGAGTCCAGATTACGTTCCGAAGCATCTAAACCGACATCCAAGTTTTTATTTCAGCAATGTAGCTCCTCTAAGTCAAATCTTGAAGATTTCATGCAAAGTTATTTCTCATTTTTTAGGAAAATAGTTATTGAACTACTTAAATGTAAATTGTCTACTTAAGGGAGGACTATTTTGTAAAATAGAGATTAGGGTTTCCTAGCGTATAAAAAGAATGAGAGAAGAGAAGGGGGGCAGCCACCCAAGAGGAGAAAAACGCCCCCCTACTCTAAGAAACCCTAAATCATGCATTCTTCCATCTTTTTGATTAGTTGTTCAATAAACATGCAAGGCTAAACTCATTTTCTTGGTTGCAAGGACACGGAAACCTTCGGATTTCAAGAACAGTGAGATCTATTCTACCTTTTCTTTTCAGTTTATATGATGAATATGTTTGTTCTCCTATGCTTATTTTTCCTATGATTTTTTATTTTAATTGCTAGAGCGGACTCTAAGTTATTATTATAGACAATTTATTGCTAAGTTTGATATCAAAACCGGAGTTGTGGTATATGAACTTGTGAAGCAACTGAGTTTAATAATTGTAGCGGATCTACGTTATTAATCTTAGGGAGAACATTCGATCAAAGCAACATAAGCAGACAACTTAGTTGTTAAGATAATGAATTTATCTAGATCTTAAGGCTGCCATTGGATTAAATCATTAGTGCGGACACTGTGATTATTTGTTGGTTAGGGTTAGTTATACGGCGGATCCGTTAATTAACCAACGTTAAGAAAAGATAAAAATTCAGAATATAAACTGGAATTTCGTTTCAAGGATCAGTTCTGATTTCTATAGGTGGATGTGTGATTGCGACTAAGGTTTGTTCTCTTGATAATTTTCTGATCTTATTAAATTTTGTTTGATAGTTTTTTGTTTTATTTTTTCTTTAGCCTATATAACATCCAACCCCCCTAAATTGCATAACGTATAGCATAAAAATCTGAACTAAATCTTCCTCGTGGGATCGACCCCTTGCTTGCTCTATATTATCTTATGTGTTGTGTTTGAAGCTAGGGTATTTAATTTGTGCGACCACGACATCGCAACATGCACCCTACCTTAGGTAAGCTGCTTCGTGATTTAATGTGATTTAAAAGATTTTGAAAGTTGTCTAGCCAATGCTTTTGTAAAAAAAAAAAAAAGAGAAGAAAAGTTATACTCGGTAAGGAGATCCTTATCTTATCGAGTAAAGAAAACCTAATTACTCTAGCATCAATAAAAACAAAACAAACTTTTCTTTTTAATATAAAAAATACATCTTAGGTATAAGATTATAATCCCCAATATCAAAAGAAAAATATTTTTGATATTTTTTGAAATATGAACCAAATTCAATGCAAATTAAAACATTTAATTTTTTTTTTCTTTTTAGTTTTATCATAAACAAATACATAAAAATAATAATAACAAAGACACCCACTCAAACACTCTCCTTCTTACTATGTTAAGCACACACCCATTACATGTTTACAAATCAATTAAAATTCAAAATGAACCCCCAAAATAGAATTAGGAACAATGCAGGAAACCTATAAGCCACGAGAACAGTGTTGTGAAGCCTCAGGGACAACAGGAACAATGGCGACGTGTTTGTTCACGTGCAACCGCAAAAAATCAAGTCAGTAGGGGAGATCTGTAACGACCTCCTCCCCTCTTGCCTTCCTCGCCGGCGGTGACCTGCAAAAACAATAAAATTGCAACAACCAGTTGATTTTAGTTTTTTTCCTAGTTTTCAGATCTGCTTCTCTCCCTTCTCCTCTTTTCAGATTTCAGATTTGTTGTGAGGTTAGGGTGGAGGCTACTGTGCTAAGCCAAAGTGGGTTGATCTTGGGTAAAAGAAGGTTCTGAAGGGAACTCCTATAGGGAAGGTAAAGGCGGCGTCTCCCAAGTTGGTGATGGAGGGGATAGACAGCTGCCTCTGTGATCATGCTGCTGGTCAGTTGAAGGAGATGAAGTAGAGAGCAGGGTTGTTATTGTGTTCGGTCGTCGGGGGAAGAGGAAGGTTTGTGTGCAGGGAGGCTGAGAGGCTATGGGTCTATGAGGGGAAGTTGGCTAGGGCTGGCTTTTGTGGTTCTAGTGGGTGTTTGGGTGAGAGAGGGAAGATCTATGGCTGAGGGGGAAAAAGCTTTGGTTGATGAGAAGGGAGATCGAGACGGGCTGGTTTTATGTTGATGAGAGGGAGATGGGACAGTGTGTGGGGCTACTGGGGACGATGGCAGAAAACAGTGATGGAGGGGGAGAAGGAAAAGGGAGCACAGAGGTTAGAAGGGTTGTTAGAGTGGCAGGGGGCTGGCTGGCTTTGTTTCTCTTGTTTTGGTCGGGGAAGGGAGAGTGGCGGCTCCCTAGCTCTCTCTGGTTCTCTTTGGCAAAGGGAGGGGGGCGGCCGGCTTGTGTTGGTAGAGATAGGTTTAGGTTTAGGGTTACTTGTTTTTCCCCCTTGATGTTTCAAAATTCTACCTCCATTGTGTGTGTTGTGGAGACTGGTATTTGTAGGTAAAATTATTACAAGGTTTCCAAACTTGGTCCCTCAACTTCTTTCTTATTTTGTAAATTTGATTTTTTTATTTTTTTGGATTTTTTTATCAACATTGACTCAAATGAGAAAAATCATTGATTTTAAAAATAACGCGTTCCAATGATCTTTGAAAATTTAAATTCTTTTGAGACGATGCTGAAAATGCTAAAAACGATGCAAATACATTAAAAAACATATTTTTTGGATTTTCATTGTTTTTTGCTATTTTTGGAATTTTCAAAAACATTTATTAAAAAGTTGGGTCAAAATTGGGTAACAACTGATGCCCTATCTTTACAATCAAAACATAGGTTGTTCAATTTCATGTGGAAGCTCAAAATTTGCTTGGTCATCTCATGTCATTCTGACAAACATCGAGTCATTTTTGCAATCAAAACACTTTTAAACTTCAGGATTGATTAGCCTTAATTTTTCATGTTGGAGTTTGAACAAAATATTTTATCAAAATAACCTTTAAAAGAAACCTCTCATGATTTCAAAACAACAAAGAGACATATAAAAGACATGTTTTGTTAAAGGATGAGATGTGATCCCAAAACAAAAATGCAGAAGGGCAAAAAAATCCATAACAAATGATCGGTAATTTAACACCCTTCTTGGATTAGATTTTCTAACAGTATCAGTGTTTTGCCAATTATTTTTGATCACTTGTCATTCTGAGGATGTTATGGTCACAATATGGCTGATGACATCTTATTTCACAAACTCAACACAATTCTTGAGATTGTTGCGTCTTTTCAACTAAAATGGCTCAGGACCCTACCATGATATTCATATCTCTTATCTGAATTATACCACCTATGAAACAATGGTTGCATGGGATTTGACGGAGTCAGGACGACAAGTATGGGACATAACAGATGCTGGTAGACAAACTTGAGTGGCCGAGGTATGTCAATCTTGGCAAAGACATTTAAACAGTTGATGCTACAGTGAGACATGGCTAGACCACATAAATAAGGTTTTCCACCTTCAGAGTTATCTTCTGATTCATCTCTCATCATTGCTCTGAAATCCATGGCAAAACCTTCAATCTTTCCCATCATTATGGCTTGTTCAACTCTTTAAGCAATCCTCACAATCTCATGCTAATCTTTTATGCTTGTTGTGGTTGTTTGAAGATTGGTGGAAACCTTTCAAGGTTGTTAGGTATCCTGGTAGCGCACAACACTACCACTGCAGATGCGTGGAATCACACATTGTCTCTACTAGGGGAGAAAATGATGACCATGAATCTCCTATATTTCCTCTTCAATTCCTTCTGAACGGTGCAACAAACAGACACCTGTAGAGGGAGTTCTGCTGTGTTGAAGTTCATATTTTCCAATCTAGGCATGTCTCTTCTCTATACTTCTATGTTTTCATGCTGACACTTGTAGGATAAAATTGTAGATGATCTGAAACTACTTCATTCCTTCTTTGATTCCCCACTGGCAAATCCACAAACAGATCTCTGAAGACAGAACTCTGCTACATTGAAGTTCAAGGTATACTCATGTTTTTCAAACTGGGACTGGCTCTTTTGCCTACTATAGTGTTTTGGTGTTGAAATTGGTGGTGTAAATTTTCATAGCGTCTGAAACTACTACATCCCCTTTTGTATTCCCTACTGACAGAGCCACAAACAAATCTTTATTGAGAGAGCTCTGCTACATTGAAGTTCAATGTAAAGTCATGTTAGGGTGGAGGTTGCTGTGCTAAGCCCAAGTGGGTTGATCTTGGGTGGGAGGAGGCTATGAAGGGCACTCTTGTAGGGAAGGTAAGGGTAGCATCTCCCAAGTTAATGATGGAGGGGATTGGTTGCTGACTCTGTGAGCGTGTTGCTGGTCAGTTAAAGGAGATGAAGTAGAGAGAGGGGTTGCTGTTGTGTTCGGTCGTCGAGGGAAGAGGAAGGTCTATGTGTAGGGAGGTTGAGGGGCTATGGGTCTGTGAGGGGAAGTTGGTGAGGGCTAGCTTTTGTGGTTCTAGTGGGTGTTCGGGTGAGAAAGGGAAGATCTGTGGCAAAGGGTGAGAGGGTGAAAGGGGGAAGATCTGTGGCTGAGGGGGAAAAAGCTTTGGATGATGAGAAGGGAGATCGAGAGGCGCTGGTTTTGTGTTGATGAGAGGGAGATGGGACAGTGCGTGGAGCTGCTAGGGTTGATGGCAGAAAACAGTGATGGAGGGTGATTAATACTTAAAAGTGCATTTTTATCAAGGTTTTATATCATCATTTTGCACTTGAAGTATCAATAACTCCTTAACTAAATCATGTTTTATAATAACATACCTAATAATATAATATACCTTTAATTTATGGTAAATGTTTATCTTAAATGTAGGCTTATCACATAAATGAAATGATTGATTGATGAGTTTAAAAGTATTGAAATTGAAAGGACAAAGAGAGGGCCAAACTTAGAAAAGAGATGTTGGTGTAGTCCAAACTGGAACATTATTTGGTAATTGGGTCATATCTCGAATTCTATATGTCCAAATAACCTCCATTTTTTGGAAAGATATGGTAAGACATAGGCCTACAACTTTCATGTGGAATCCAAGATTTAAAAATGTTGTTTTCAAGTTCAAATTATAGCAACAATATAGAAGTCTAAATCTGTCCTGCAGCCTAGACACCGTTAAGTGTTCATCCCATATGTCGAGTTCTAGAAGTCCAAATGACCTCAATTTTTTTTTCTAGAAAGATAAGACAATTTCCTATAACTTTTATGGTACAGGTGGTTCTAGTTCTGATGCTAGCAATGATGTTTTATTCAGACAATAAGATAAGGATTTTCACCAAGTCAAGAGTTAGCCACCCACTCAACAATTAGTCATCAAATCAATAGTTCCAAATTTTGGCCTATATAAGGATGCATTTGCCTTGTATTTAGGCATCTTGGTGTTTAGATCAAGAACTTGCTCTTTCTCTCTCTCTTTATTTTTTTTTTTGTAATTCTTAAGTTTTGCTTTCATTAATATCTTGTTTATGCTTTTCATTTCCTTTCCTTTACTTAGTTAACTTGTATCTTATTTATGATCTTATTTTGTTTATTTATGTTTCTCTTCTTCATTATGTTTAGCTAAGTTTATTATGTCAATGTGAAAAGGTTACACTAATGGTGTAAGAATAAGTATGGTGTAAACTCAACATGGACCTTAATGTTTAATATTAACATGTCTTATCTTTTTATCTTACTAATTCTTAATACCTTTCTTGTTAAATGGTTAATCTAGATTTATGTTGTATAACACTTGGTACAACAAACGGTTGGCACTTTTATAGCACAACCATATGGTATTACCTACACCTGTGCTATGAAAGGAACTTGATTTGTTGTTAACATAAGTTAGCATCATGAATTCCTGACAATATTTAAAAGTTTGGTATTACGTAAATAAGATAAGTAATATGATCATGTTAACAATTTATAATGAGCTATTAATGACAAATCATCCGATTGGAACCTTCTTTGTGTGTGGTTTCCAGTTGAGTAATAAGAGTTTATACTATAATTGTTTGAAATACCATTAGTGGATCATCTAAACTTGACATTTGTTTTTATAATTGTTTAATCCTTACATTAATCTTTCATCTCAAAGCTCTCATCAACTTCTTCTTCTTCTTTTTCATTATTATTATTATTACTACTACTACTATTGTTGTTGTTGTTGTTGTTGTTTTATTGTTTTTTATAATTTATACAATTAACTTCCCTATGGTTCGACCCGGTCTTGCCGGGTTATTTATTACTTCGACACTCCTGCACTTGGGAGAAAACATCAATCTTTTGGTCGTGTCAAGTTTTTCGCGTCGTTACCAGGGAGGTAAATTCTTGTACAAATTATCATATTTATTTTATTTTCTCTTTTCACTTTTCTTGTGTCTAACTTTGTTTCTTTTGTTTTTTTTCTTTTTCTTTTGTTTTCTTCTTCCTTTTATTCTCTTTCTACACGTGCATTAAGTCGTAGACTTTGTAGGGTATCCTCATCATTTTCAGAAAATATGGCCAAAGAAGATAACCAGTCACTTCATAATGAGAATAATGAGAATAACCGAGTTAGAACACTTAGAGATCACATGAATCCTACAAGAACAAGTGCATCCTCATGCATAGTTTTCCCTCATAATGCATCTCATTTTAATTTTAAGCTAGGCATTATTCAACTTTTACCTTCTTTTCATGGCTTAGATCTAGAAAATCCATACTTGCATTTGAGAGAATTTGAAGAGGTTTGTAACACCTATAATGACTTAAATTATAGCATGAATACCATTAGATTAAAGCCTTTTCCTTTTTCATTAAAAGATAAAGCTAAAACATGGCTACAAAATCTTAGGTCATGATCCATTTGTGCTTGGGATGAAATGCAACAACAATTTTTAAAGAAATTTTTTCCATCTCACAGAACCAACTTTTTCAAAAGATAAATCACCACTTTCACTCAAAAACCAGGTGAAATATTTTACCAATGTTGGGATAGGGATCGAGACTTGCTTAATACTTGCCCTCATCATAGTTTTGTAACATGAAGATTGGTTTCAAAATTTTATAAAGGGTTAACACCTAAAGATAGGCAAATGGTTGAATTGATGTGCAATGGAACTTTTGAAGATAAAGACCTTTATGAAGCAATGGAGTACCTAGACTTGTTAGCTGAAAATGCGCAAAATTAGGACACTATAAGCACTTATGAGGCACCAAGTAAGGCCCAACCTCATACATCTAGTGGAGGCATGTATAACCTTAGGGAAGATCATGACCTCTAAGCCAAGTTTGCATCATTAGCTAGAAAAGTGGAGGTACTAGAATTGAAAATGAGTGGTTAATTAAAATCTGTTCAAGAAATTGTATGTCAAATCTATGAAATGAATGAGCATGCAACCAAAGTTTGTCCAACTTTGCCTTCTTTCAAAGAATGCCTCCATGAATAAGCCCATGCTTTAAATAGTTTTCAAATACCCAATCATAACCCATACTCGCAAACATACAACCTTGGTTGGAGAAATCACCCAAATTTCAGTTGGAAGAGTGATAATAATAATGCACAAACTTCACAGCCACCGTTTCAAGCACACCATAATTTTCAAAATTCTCATGGATATGCACCTCCTTATGCTCCACCTCTTAGAAGAAATCTTGAGGAAACATTGCATGCATTCATTGAAAAGCAAGAGGCAATCAACACTCAACATTCTTAAACCTTGTGAGAAAGATGATGAGTCAATCTCTAAGGGTAAGGAAGGGGTTGAATCTAAACATTTTAAAGAAAAGACTGATTCTCCGCCAGCACTTCCATTTCCTCATGCCATGACCAAACAAAGAAAAGTTAATCACAATTATGAAATCTTTGAAACTTTCAAACAAGTAAGGATCAATATAGCTTTGTTGGATGCTATTAAACAGGTAACTTCCTATGCTAAATTTTTGAAAGATCTATGCACTATGAAGAGAAAATTGAAGGTGAAAAAGAAAGCATTTTTAGCCGAACATGTAAGTGCTATTCTTCAGAACAATAATGCTTTGAAATATAAAGACCCTAGTTGTCCTACAATTTCTTGCTTTATTGGAGAACATAAAATTGAAAGAGCTTTACTTGATCTTAGAGCTAGTGTGAATTTACTTCCATATTCAGTTTTTCAAAGTCTCAATCTAGGTGAATTAAAACCAACTTCTGTAACTTTTTTACTTGCTGATAGATCTGTAAAAGTGCCTAGAGGAATAGTTAAGGATGTGTTAGTACAAGTCGATAAATTCATTTATCTTGTGGATTTTATTATCTTGGACACACAACCTACTGAAGCATGTAATTCATTTCCTGTGATTTTACGACGTCCATTTCTTGCAACTTCCAATGCATTGATTAATTATAGGAATGGACTGATGAAGCTATCATTTGGAAACATGACATTAAAGATGAATATTTTCAACATCTGCAAGCAGCCTGAAGATGATAATGATACAAGAATTAGTTCATGATCAACTTGAATCTACTTTGAGTAAAACTAAGTTTGATGAATCAGAAGAATTGCAAATGATTTATTCTCGGGAAGAAATCATGGGTGAAAAAGGCATCGAAAATATTGATGTAGATCTTTTATCAAGAGTGACAACAGATTCGACATCTGACATCACAACCAATTGATAATTACTTTCCTAACGAATCCTTACTTTCTCTTAGTTCAATGCCTTGGTTTGCTAAAAATATCAATTTTCTTGCTTCAAGATTTTTGCTAGCTCACAAGAGTACCGAAGACAAAAGAAAGTTTTTGAGCGATATGCAAAAATTTTGTTGGGATGACCCGTACTTATTCAAATATTATCCTGATCAAATATTTCAAAAATACATTCCTGACAATGAGGTATGTGGTGTCATTAAATTTTGTCATTCTGAGGCATGTGGGAGTCATTTCTCGTCAAAAAAGACGACTGCAAAAATCTTACAATGTAGATTTTATTGGCCCACCATGTTTAAAGACACACATATGTTCTGCAAAGCTTGTGAAAATTGTCAAAAGTCAGGATTTATTTCAAAACATATGGAATCATTAGATAATATTCTATTGACTTTTGAGACGTATCCTGATGGAGATGTGCATTGTGCATTTCATGAAATATGACCCCATTTTCATAAATAACATGCTCGACATAGTCTTGGGAATCTAACCAAAAAAAGACCATGTTTGCTAGTTTTTAAGAAAACTGGATGGGAAGCCTATCCCCGACCCCTATAGGATGTTTAAGTCGTTCTTGGACATAAAACCAAGGGAAGATGTGAGCCATAATCACAACTACCTGTACATACACATGCTTTTTCAAAATAAATAAATAAATAAAGAGAGAGAGAGAGAATGAGTGAGACGACAGCTTGCCTATATATAGGTGGTATGAAAGCATTTTCAATTTCTCATCTATAAATTCTTCTCTTCATTCCCTTCATTTCTACTCAACCCATACTTTCATCAAATATAGAAGTGTGTAGAAATGACAAGTTCCTCAAGTCATCAAATAAGAAATATTTGTGTTTTCGGTGGACCCAGTCTTAGAAAAGAAAAGGAGTTTTTAGAATCAGGAAATCATCTTGGTCAGGTACTAGCTGAGAGAAAGATTAATTTAGTGTATGGGGGAGGCACCATTAGGTTGATAGGGGGTGTGTTAATAGCTACATTTTTAGGAGGCAGTCAAGTTTTGGGGGTCGTCCCCAAAGCTTTAGCAAAAGGGGACATCATTGGAAAAACAATTGGAAAGGAATTACAGGTCTCCACAATGTCTGATTGAATGAATGCAATGTTTAACCATGTTGACACCTTCATTGCCTTACCGGTGGTTTAGGCACATTGGAAGAGATCTTTCATATTTCATCTTGGGCCCAATTGCACATTCACCATAAACCCATAGGCCTATTAAATATTAATGGTTTTTATGATAAGTTGTTGTCTTTTCTTGATCATGCTATGGAACAAGAATTTCTAACATCTTCGGCATGAAAAATCATAATCTCTACTGCTACTACTGGACAATTGATTGACCAGCTACAATCTTTCATCCCTATAATTGATCCCTCCATGAGTCGCATAAATTGGTTAACTAAGGAAAGCTGTAAAAGCATAGATTGGATTTGAGCCTGCGATTGTAAAAACTTTGTGTCTTTTGGTTTTATTATTATGTTTTGTTGTTTCTTATATTTGTTTAAGTGTGTTTTAGGGTTGTCAGTGTTCTCTATTTCAAGTGATGTCTTCTATACTATATCTTTCTACCTTAGGACATTGAGAACACTGTCTCATTTTGGATAGGGGGAAAGGGTAGTAGTTGATATATTTTTTTTTAAAAAAAACTAACTATGTTTTCTATTTCATAAACTATTTGCAAAACTGTTATTACTAGGATGACATAATAAAAGGAGTTCTTTTGTTAAAGTGACTCTTGAGACGCATCTTAGTAAACATTCTTAACAAGGTCTATCAGAATACTTCTTGAAATATTCAGGTTTACATATTGTTATCACTTGATTCTGCTCATATGCGCATTTAACAAGTATTCTTAGATCTTCATTTTCACACACACACTTTAACATATGATTGTGGGTTGCACATTGGATTATTACATTATTTATCTTCTTTTGTTAAAGGTAACAACTAAGGGAAAAGGATAGTATATAATTTGTAAAAAAAACAAAAATAATAAAAAACAATAAAAATGTAGATAAGTTTGGTTTCGTAGCCTTCCTAACTTAAGCAATTAAGCTCAAAGGGGTGTTTTAACACTTAATATCCTAAAGTCAACTGACTTGGGAGCTATTGACCCAACGGCTGTTACATGGGTTGAGGAGAAAAGCTTAAGGGAATCAAACATTGCACTATCTACATATCAGTATCTACAACCCGAGTTACTAAGCTCGTAAGGGTGTCTCAACACCTAATGCCCTAAGACCAACTGGTTTGGGAGTCATTAGCTAAAAGCTCGTTACATGGGTTAAAGATGCATTGTGTTTTAAGTTATATGTATATATATTTTTTAAAAAAAAAAAGAAAAAAGAAGAAAAAAGATACTAATCCTAACCCAAGGAAGTTAACCTTAAACATTAGAACAAAAAATTTTGTTTTCTTCCAAGTAAAGCCCCATAACTATATGTTGATATTTTGAGCATAAAAGAGAGGTTTATTAATATCTTGTTTAAAAGGTATTGAACATATATATTAATTTAATGAGAGTTTGTTTATCTGGATAGATTAATGGAAGTTGAATGATGAATGCCTTGCTTTGTGGAATTTACAAATTGCTTTTCTATTTTAACGCTTTGATTACTAGGGACTAGTAATAAGCTGGTTGGGGGTGTGATTAGTACTTAAAAATGCATTTTTATCAAGGTTTTATATCATTATTTTGCACTTGAAGTATCAATAACTCCTTAACCAAAGCATGTTTTATAATAACATACCTAATAATATAAGATACATTTAATTTATGGCAAATGTTCATCTTAAATGTAGGCCTATCAAATAAATGAAAGGATTGATTGATGAGTTTAAGTATTGAAATTGAAAGGACAAAGAGAGGGCCAAACTTAGAAAAGAGATGTTGGTGCAGTCCAAACTGGAACACTGTTTGATAATTGGGTCATATCTTGAGTTCTAGATGTCCAAATGACCTATATTTTTTGTACAGATTCGGTAAGATATAGGCCTACAACTTTCATGTGGAGTCCAAATTTAAAAAGGTCATTTTCAAGTCCAAATTATAGCAACAACAGAGAAGTCTGAATCTGTCTTGCAGCCCACACACTATTCAGTGTTCAGCCCATATCTCGAGTTCTAGAAGTCCAAATGACCTCAATTTTTCTCTCTTAGAAAGATAAGAAAATTTCCTAGAACTTTCATAGTACAGGTGGTTCCAGTTCTGATGTTAGGAATGATGTTTTATTCAGACAAGAAGATAAGGATTTTCACCAAGTCAAAAGTTGGCCACCCACTCAATAATTAGTCATCAAATCAATAGTTCCAAATTTTGGCCTATATAAGGATGCATTTGCCTTGTATTTAGGCATCTTGGTGTTTAGATCAAGAACTTGCTCTTTCTCTCTCTCTTTATTTTTTTTTTGTAATTCTTAAGTTTTGCTTTCATTAATATCTTGTTTATGCTTTTCATTTCCTTTCCTTTACTTAGTTAACTTGTATCTTATTTATGATCTTATTTTGTTTATTTATGTTTCTCTTCTTCATTATGTTTAGCTAAGTTTATTATGTCAATGTGAAAAGGTTACACTAATGGTGTAAGAATAAGTATGGTGTAAACTCAACATGGACCTTAATGTTTAATATTAACATGTCTTATCTTTTTATCTTACTAATTCTTAATACCTTTCTTGTTAAATGGTTAATCTAGATTTATGTTGTATAACACTTGGTACAACAAACGGTTGGCACTCTCATAGCCCAACCATATAATATTACCTACACCTGTGCTATGAAAGAAACTTGATTTATTGTTAATATAAGTTAGCATCATGAATTCTTGACAATATTTAAAAGTTTGGTGTTACGTAAATAAGATAATTAATATGATCATTTTAACAATTTATAATGAGCTATTAATGACAAATCATCCGATTGGAACCTCCTTTGTGCGAGGTTTCCATTTGAGTAATAAGAGTTTATACTATACTTGTTTAAAATACCATTCGTGGATCCTCTAACCTTGATATTTGTTTTGATAATTGTTTAATCCTTACATTAATCTTCCATCTCAAAGTTCTCATCAACTTCTTCTTTATTATTATTATTATTATTATTATTATTATTGTTACTACTACTACTACTACTAATACTAATATTATTACTATTATTGTTGTTGTTGTTGTTGTTGTATTATTATTATTTATAATTTATACAATTAACCTCCTTGTGGTTTGACCCCGTTCTTGCCAGGTTATTTATTACTTCGACACTCCTGCACTTGGGAGAAAACATCAATCTTTTAGTCATGTTAGAGGGGGAGAAGGAAAAGGGAGCAGAGGTTAGAGGGGCTGTTTGAGTGGCGGGGGCTGGCTGGCTTTGTTTCTCTAGTTTTGGGAGCAATAGTGGCGGCTCCCTTGCTCTCTTTGGTTCTCTTTTGGCAAAGGGAGGGGGGCAGCCGGTTTGTATTGGTAGAGATAGGTTTAGGTTTAGGTTTATGGTTACTTTTTTTCCCCCTTAATTTTTCAAAATTCTACCCCCCATTGTGTGTGTTGTGGATACCAGTATTTATAGGTAAAAATATTGCAAGGTTTCCAAACTTGGTCCCTCAACTTCTTTTTTTTTTGTAAATTTGTTTTTTTTTTATTTTTTTGGATTTTTCTTATCAACATCGACTCGAATGAGAAAAATCAGTGATTTTAAAAATAACACGTTAAAAGTCGAACGCGTTCCAAAGATCTTTGAAAATTTAAATTCTTTTGAGACAATGCTGAAAATGTTAAAAACGATGCAAATACATTAAAAAACATATTTTTTGGATTTTCGTTGTTTTTCTCTATTTTTGGATTTTTAAAAAAAAATTATTAAAAAGGTGGGTCAAAAATTGGGTAACAACAATCTCCATGAAGAAATGCATTTTTTACATGAAACTAATGTAAAGGCCAATAGGGGTATCCGAATTGTGTTCAATTTGGCTACTGGTGGGAAAGTTTCCTGATAGTCTATGCCATATGTCTGTGTGTATCCTTTGGCCACCAATCTCGCTTTGAATCGTTCTACTGTCCCATTTGCTTTATATTTCATAGTAAACACCCATTTACATTCAACTGTCTTTTTCCCATCTGGCAGTGTAGTTAGTTTCCAAGTATTATTTTCTTAGAGAGCCTTTATTTCATCAAAACAACCATTTTCCAATGTTCATCTAGCACGACCTCTTTAATGTTTTGTGGGATTTGTTTTTAAGACACTTCTCCCATAAAGACCTTTGTTGTATTTGACATGTTATGAGCTAGGATAAAATTCTAAAAGGAGTATTTGGACTTTCTTCCTTATGTTTCTGGTAAGTATAGGTTTGGGGGTATCCCTCGATTATGCCTGTAATGTAAACTGTATTTCATAAAATCAGATAATGTAGGGGAGATAGGAGACCTTACCTCAGTTGTAATGTAAAAAATGTCCTCATGATTTTGACCTTGGTCATGTTGTATGTTGGAGAGGGGGTGATGTACTGTGGCTTCAGTATGTGCGTCGGTGTTATTGGTCTGCGTAATAATCACTAATTCTATTTAAGTGCGTCTTTTAGTATGGTCCATATGAAATCAATACTATATTAATTGTTTAGTTGCATTCTCCTCCTGAGGATGGAAGGGGATGGTTCATTGAAGAAGTATTCAGTTCCAAGAAAGGTTACATCCATAGTAACATAGAGTTTGCATGAAAAGGGATCATAACACCGATATCTTTTTGTATGAGAACCATAGCCTAGAAAGACACATCAAACAATGACACAGTCAAAGAGTTGATGTCTTTTCCTAGGTGTAGGAGTATTGATATAACATCCCCCATTTCGGGATAAAACAACAATCTCATGTCAATCGTAAAAAAAACATAATAATTTATATATATATATATATATATATGTTCATGGTCTTCGTATTAAAATCTACTAGAATTTCGACGGAGTTCCCCCTATACCGGAAGGTCCTAGGTTATTAACATGACTTTTTTCTTCAACTGTCTTACTCGGGATCCTAACATATACTAAATGTATGCTAGTCCATACATGGTGATCCCCTTACTCGGGATCCTAACATACACTAAATGTATGCTAGTTTACGCCTCAAATCGTACTTCTCATATTTCTTTTGTTAGTGATAATTTCATCATTTGGCAATTCACACAACTTTTCACCTTGAATACCCATATATTCAGTAATTCACATTTCACATTGGTAATATAAATAAATCATGGAAATTAACTAGGAAGTTTAGGTGCGATTCACCTACATGCAATAGAAGTTCTACTTGTACTCCCCTACTACTGTTGCTGCTGTTGCACCGCGCCTGTGGTCCCTCCTGAAATTCACAAGTTTATCTCATAAGTTCTCCTCACTCAAGGATATGTTTTATTATAAAATATATCAACAACCACTAAGTCTTTCTTTCAGTTATTTTTTTTAATATTTTACGTTTTTCTTATTTCACCCGTTAATATTGTCATTCTTTGTGCAACCGCAATTATCATTCCTTTATATATATATATATATATATTTGAACTATTTCTACTTAAATCCCGAATTGTTACTGTCTTATTTTTTGAACTGTTACTATCTCGATTGGTGACCCATAGCTGGAGTTCTATAACTCCAAATTTAGCAAGACCAATTCATTAGTTAGCTAACATTCAAAACTATAATTTCTATGATGAATCTGATCCTAATTCCTTCATCCTCCTACCCAAAATCTCTCTGAAAGTCAAGAGACAAAACTGTCCAGATTCATCAACCTTTCCATTTACACGTAACACATGAAGTTCTTTAATTTAGCAACTCATACTTTTTCCTCGATTTAAGTCTAAGAACTAAAATCTATAAATTAACATCTAGACATCAATTCATAATCAACTTGAAATGACTCATAAGAGCATGTTTAGAATACCTTACCCGGTACGAATCAAAGTTTCAATCCCTCCTTTTCTTTCTAATGACAGCCGGCCCTCCCCTCTTCTCTTCTTGTGAATCCCTTTCCCACCAGTGTTTATTCTACCTATAACCCTTAATCTTAGATGGGTTTTTGAAATTTTGGTGTTTCTATCTTGATTTGTAAAAATGAATATAAAAATTCCCTCTTTTCTTTCTTTACGTTATCTGCAGATCTATTTTTGGTGAGAAGAGGAGTACTTATGCTCTATAATTATTCTTACTCGCATTTAGGCCCTATTTTCTTTAAGTGTATTTCGTTTTGCCCCCACTTCTTTCTAGTTTAGTTTATTTTCTTTAATTTAATCCAGCCTTGATTTTTTTTTCTTGGGATTTACATTCTCCCCTCCTAAAAAAATTTCATCCTCGAAATTCAAGTTACATACCTATGTTGGAGAATAAGTGTGGAAACTTCTCCTTCATCTCGGATTCTCATGTTTGTTCTTCTATTCGAGAGCTTCTCCACAATACTCTCACTAAGGGAACTCTCTTATTCCTCAACAGCTTCTCATCTCGATCTAAGATCTTAGTTTTCAT
Organism: Populus alba; assembly: GCF_005239225.2. Lineage (NCBI taxonomy): Eukaryota > Viridiplantae > Streptophyta > Magnoliopsida > Malpighiales > Salicaceae > Populus > Populus alba. Next base: position 19,836,511 of record NC_133291.1, read on the forward strand.
GGTTAGATCTCCTTCAATCTTCATAGGAACTTGTGGCAATACTCGTGAGGACTCTATTTTGGCCTTTTGTAGCAATGACACATGGAATACATTATGAATCTTATCCAAATATACGGGTAATTCTAATCAATATGCAACTGGCCTGATTTTTTCCTTAATCTCAAAAGGGCCAATATATCTCGGGGCTAATTTCCCTTTTACTCCAAATCGAATGATGCCTTTCCAAGGAGCCACCTTTAGAAATACTTTATCCCCCACTTGGAATTCCAAGGGCCTTCTTTGGCTATCTGCGTAACTTTTTTGTTTATCCTAGGCTTCCTTCATCCTCTTTTTGATCACCCTCACCTTGTCGGTTGTTAGTTGCACCATTTTGGGTCCCAAAAGCTTTCTTTCTCCTACTTCCTCCTAACAAATTGGGGTACGACATTTCCTCCCATACAATGCTTCATAAGGAGCCATACCAATGGTGGTTTGATGACTATTATTATAAGTAAACTCTATCAATGGCAGGAGATCCTCCCAATTCCCTCCAAACTCCAACACACAGGACCTCAGGAGATCCTCAAGAGTTTGAATGGTCCTTTCGGATTGACCATCCGTTTGAGGATGAAATGTTGTGCTTAGATTCAACTTTGTCCCCATTGCCCATTGTAAGCTAGGCCATAATCTCGATGTGAACCTTGGATCCCGATCTGATATAATTGAAACTGGCACTCCGTGAAGTCTGATTACTTCATTTACATATTGTCACACCCGACATCACGGCGGCCTAAAAAATTATTCTTTGGAAAAGAAAGAACGAATTTATGGCATCTTGTTCTTTTAGGGGAAAATGTCTTCTTTAAGGAGTCGCTACCTAGTATTATGGTTACTAGGAACTCTAATTGGTCAACAAAGATTATATGGTTCGGAACTGGTTACGTAAAAGGAAAGATATTATCACCCCTTAAATGTCCTGCCTGAGGCAGGCTACATTGCTAGTTTCATCTTAAATTGCTAAATGTTTATTAGTTTATGCTATGATAATTTGCTTATATTATTCCTGACTCTGGAGCCAGTGAATATTCAACTACGAATATTTCCAACTCTGGCGTTGGTAAATATTACGTAACTATAAAATAAATTAGATCAGTATTTTTTATTCTTGACTCTAGTGTTAGTGAATAAATAAATAACAATAAATTTATTTTTACGCATGCCCATATTTTTTTATTTTTCTAGCTAAATAAAATAAAATACAACGAATAAAAATAATATAAATTTAAACCGGTATTTTTTAATCCTAACTCTGGCGTCAATGAATAAACCAATAAATTTACATTATTTTTATTCATGCATACATATTTTTTATTTTTTCTATTTTTTTGTTCTTTTTTTATTTTTTTGGGCTGGGCCCAGCTTAGTTAGCCCGGCCCGGTCACTGGCCCAAGCCAGTGACCTGACTAGGCAACATGAAGCACGCGTGAACTAAATCACGCGTGCATTAGCAGATAAAGGAATTAATTGAGAGTGTATAGTAGGGAGTGAGTTAAAATGAAAAGCGGTGAAAGAGAAACTTACTTACCTGGCTCTAGATACACCGAAGGCAACAACAACAATGGTTCTGGTCACGGTGGCTTTCCTCTGCTTATGTTCATCCCTTTCTCTCTGTTTTTTTCCGGTTATTGGCTTGCTCGTCCCCTGTTTTTTTCTTGTTTCCAGTCGCTCACTCTCTCTGTTTTCTTGCTCTTGTTCTCTATCTCCTGTGTTTGTTTTTCCTCTGCGTTCCCCTGGTTCTCTTTTTGTTCACGTCATCTCCTCTATTTTTCCTTTTTCGTCTGTGCCTGTCCCCTCTCTCTTGGTCTATTTTTTGTTTTTCATCTTGCTCTCACATGCTCTGTCTTTCTCTGTCTTTTTTCTATTCTTGGCTCTGTTTTGGGTTAATTTTTCTTATGCAGGGATGAAGATGATGGCAGGGTTGATCTTTGATTCCTTTATGCCTTTCTCCCCTTCTCTCTGTGTATTTTTTTCTGTGTTTATGCTCTGTTTTGCTCTGCTTGTTTCCTCACTGATTTTTGGTTCCCCAAAATCCTTCTCAAATCCCCTCCCCTTTGTTCTGTTTCTCCCCCTGCCTTTTATAAGGCTAGAGAGCTTCAAAAACCGTCTCCTCCACGACCGGGATCATAGCAGAAGACATGGTCACAATTGGGTTGGTTTTTTTTGCCGATTTTCCAGCTTCCCCTGTTGAACCGGTCTTTGACAAGCAGATGATGAATAGAAGGATTCTATAACGACGTCATTTGGCATGGAAAATGACAGATTATAGATTGGCCCTTGATGTTTTGAAATGTATCAATTGGATCCCTTAATCAATTAATTTTAAGTTTGCCCCTTGGATTAATTTCGATTAAATCCCTGAATTTATTTAATTAATTAAATCAAAGTTTAATTAAGTCCACAAACTTATTAATTCTTCTAATTTCATTAATTAAACTAGTCCAAATTTTAATTAAATTTTCAAACTTATTAATTCTTCAATTATTGACCAATTGACTCTCAAATTTAATAATTACATCCTCAAACTTCAAATTTTGTGTTGTCTTAACCCCATTGTCAACTATATTTCATTTTTATTATTTGTTCAAAAATTAGGTTATGACACATAATTTTGCCAGTTTATCCACTTAATCAATCATCTTCATAGGAAAAAACAAAGTAGATTTTGTTAGTCGATCCACGACCACCCATATGACATCATTCCCCTTCTTTCCCCTAGGTAATCCCGTCATAAAATCCATAGAAATATCCTCCCATTTCCATTTTGAAATTGATAATGACTGTAATTCCCCTGCAGGTTTCTGGTGTTCTATCTTTACTTGTTGACATATCCCACAGTTCGACACAAATTCTGCTATTTCCCTCTTCATACTTGGCCACCAGTAGTATTCTTTTAAATCCCTATACATCTTTGTGCTCCCCGGATGAGTAGCAAATCAAGATTCATGAGCTTCTCTTAATATTTCATCTTTCAAAATCTTATCCTCAGGCAAATAAATTCGTCTACCCATAGCTATTAGCCCATCGGATAACATTTGAAATGATGTCTCAATACCCTTGTTTACCCTCTCCTTGATCTCTTTTACTTTCCCATCTACCTATTGAGCCACCAAGACCTTGTCTCGAAACACAGATCGAATCTTTAACTGAGCTAACAGTGATCCCTAGGGCCCAGCACTTAGCCGCAAGCCCATTTTCTTTAACTTCATTATACTTTCCTATTTCTTAAGCTCTGTATCATTCATCACTATTTTTCCCTTCCTACTTAAGGCATCGACTACTACATTAGCCTTACCAGGATGGTAGTCAATAACGCAATCATAATCTTTTATTAACTCTACCCATCTTCTCTGTCGCATGTTCAACTCCTTTTGCTACATCAAATACTTCAAACTTTTATGGTCTGTAAAGATTTGAACTTGTGTCCCATACAAATAATGTCTCCATACTCTTAAGGCAAACACCACCGCTACAAGTTCTAGGTCATAAACCGGGTAATTCACCTCAGGTGACTTTAACTGTCTTGATGCATAAGCAATCACACGCTCGTGTTGCATCAATACACATCCCAGACCCCTTTTTGAGGCATCACTATATACCACAAACCCTTCTGTCCTCGATGGAAGGGTCAGCACAGGAGCAGAAGTGAGCCTCTCCTTCAGTTCTTGAAAGCTCGCTTCACACTCTTCCGACTAAACAAACCTGACTTCCTTGCGGGTCAGCTTAGTTAAAGGTGATGCTATGGTGGAGAATCCCTCAATAAACCTCCAGTAATATCCAACAAGACCCAAGAAACTCTGGATTTCTGTCATATTGGTAGGCCTTTCCCATCTTAACACGGCCTCAACCTTTCTTGGATCCATAATTATTCCTTCTATGGATATTACATGGCCTAAAAATACTACTTCCTTGAGCCAGAACTCACACTTATCCAGCTTTGCATATAATTGATTCCCCCTTAAAGTCTGTAGCACAACCCTTAGATGTTGTTCATGCTCCAAGTGAGAGTTTGAATATACCAGAATATCATCAATAAATACAACCACATATTGGTCCAGGTAAGGTCGAAACACTCGATTCATCAAGTCCATAAACATGGCTGGAGCATTGGTTAACCCAAAAGGCATCACCGAAAACTCGTAATGCCTATAACAGGTTTGAAAGGCAATCTTTTGTATGTCTTGTTCCTTAATTCTCAACTGGTGGTATCCAGATCTCAAATCTATCTTAGAGAACACTCTAGCCCCCTTCAATTGATCAAACAAGTCATCTATTCATGGGAGTGGGTACCTGTTCTTCACCGTCACTTTATTCAATTGACGATAATCAATGCACAAACGAAGGGTGCCATCCTTCTTCTTTACAAACAATACCAGAGTTTCCCATGGCGAGTTACTAGGCCGAATGAAGCCTTTATCTAACAATTCCTAAAGCTAGACCTTTAGTTCCGCCAATTCCATAGGTGACATCCTATTAATCCTTACAGAAATATGGTTATGGATGTAATGAGAATGACTCAAGGTAATGTCAGTCAATGTCCAATCATAGAAGAAGAACCTAATGTAGATGCAACTAGGTTTTTTGATTTGTTGAAAGATTCTGACGAACCATTATGGGATGGCTGCACAAACCATAGTAAATTATCGGCCATGACACAAGTGTTCACCATCAAGTCAGATCACGGGTTGAGTGAGGTAGGGTATGACAAAATTATTGAATGGGCGAGAAGCATTTTACCTGAAGGGAACAGGCTGAAAGAGAACTTCTATGTTGCAAAGTCCATGATGAAACCCCTCGGTTTAGGATACCAGGAAATTGACATGTGCCCTAACTTCTGCATGTTGCACTACCTTGAAAATGCTCAGATGACCGAGTGCATGACATGCGGGCATTCCCGTTACAAACCCAAAATTGGCAGGGGAAAGACTCTAGTGGCATATTAAAAACTTAGATACTTCCCGGTCACGCCTAGACTGCAGAGGTTATTCATGTCACCAAGGACTGCTGAGCACATGACATGGCACCAAGCATATGATGTAGTTGATGGTGTGATGGTGCATCCTTCTGATGGCGAAGCGTGGAAATGCTTTAACAGTGTGCATCCTCACTTTTCAACTGAATCAAGAAATGTGCGTCTTAGGTTGTGTACATACGGATTCAACCCATTTGGGTCATTTGCTGCTCCCTATTCTTGTTGGCCGGTCATACTCACAGTTTATAACTTGCCACCGGGAATGTGTATGAGGCTGGAGTTCATGTTTTTATCTACTGTCATACCTGGTCCAAGCAGCCCAGGGTGGAATATAGATGTTTGTCTTCGACTGTTGATTAATGAGTTGGCGCAGTTGTGGTCCTCCGGAGCTCTGACTTATGATATATCGAGGAAACAAAATTTCATTATAAGGGCGCCTTTGATGTGGACTATCAATGATTTTCCAGCTTATGGAATGCTTTTTGGTTGGAGCACGCATGAGAAACTCGCATGTCCATACTGCATGGAAAACAACAAGGCATTCACGCTAGCAAACAGAGGTATAACTTCTTTTTTTGACTATCACTATCACTTCTTGCCACTTAATCATAGGTACAGAAAGAACAGAAATGATTTCTTTGTTGGCAGAGTTGAAAAAGATGTTGCATCCCTGTGTCTTTCTAGTGAACAATTGCATGATGTTGTATCAGAGTACGATGACATTGTGTTTGGCCTTCAATCAGGTAAGCAAAAGTTTCCTGGTTTTGGTTTGACCCATAATTGGGTAAAGCGAAGTATCTTTTGGGAGCTTCCTTATTGGAAGACCAATCTCCTCTGCCATAACCTTGACGTCATGCATATAGAAAAGAATGTGTTTGAGAACATTTTCAACACCGTCATAGATGTGAAGGGGAAGACAAAGGATAACATTAAGGCTAGATTGGATATAGCTTTATACTGTAACCATAAAAATATGGAGTTGGTTTATGATAAGTCACGGGTTGCAAAACCAAGGGCAAGCTTCGTGTTAGAGAAAAACGCACAACTGCTAGTTTACAAATGGCTTAAGAGTCTGCATTTTCTGGATGGACATCATCGAACATATCAAGGCTAGTTAATATAGAGGACTGCAGATTGTATGGAATGAAGAGTCATGATTGCCACATGTTTATGCAAACACTCATCCCATTAGCTTTTCGTGATTTGTTGCCAAAGGAAATATGGGATGCACTGACAGAGATTAGTCATTTCTCTAGAGATATATGCTCCCGCAAGTTGAATGTTGAGCACATTGAGAGGCTTCAAACGAATATCATCGAGACACTATGCAAACTTAAGATGATATTCCCTCCATCATTTTTTGACTCAATGGAGCATCTCCCTATACATCTACCATTCGAGGCAAAAGCTGGAGGACCGGTCCAGTATAGATGGATGTACCCATTCGAACGATTAGATATTACAGTTGCAATGTAATTCATATATAAAAATATTTTATATGTTTTTTCTTAATTGCAAATACTTGAATTGTAATTCAATGCATGTACTTGTTTAATCTTAAGAAAAAGGTTAAGAACAAGGCGCATGTTGAGGCTTCGATATGTGAGGCCTATATTGTTGAGGAGATCTCAACATTTATCTCGTACTATTTCGAACCTCATCTGAGAACGAGAATCAATCACGTTCCATAGCATGATGATGGCGGTGAAGTACCTTCTAGTGGGAACTTGTCAATATTCTCTAATATTGGACGACCCACACCTAAAAATGCTGTAAGAGGAAGATATTTGTCGGAAATAGAGTTCAAACAATCACACAACTATGTTCTATTTAACTGTGATGAGCTTAGACCTTTTATTCAGTAAGTTTATATATGTGTAATATTAATTAAACTTTGTCAGTAATATACTGTTAATTATATATTATAATGTCATACACTCATTATCACTTGCAGGCAACATCGATAATATTTGCTCTCCAATAACTCACAGCTGACCGAATCCTAGATCTTTCAATTACAAGATGAACAATTTTCCACGTGGTTCAGAACACATGTAAGCACTATCACAAACTCATTCTAACTTGTAAAATTACTGTATGTATGCATGTCATTACAAGATTCTCGTTCATTTACTGTTTATTGATGTACATTACATACAAGGTTTATCAAATGGGAAGGAATGCGCCTAAGTCATTGTCTTCACTAAGCCTGGGGCCTGAAAGAAAAGTTAAGTGCTACAACGGGTATTTTGTTAATGGATATGTTTTCCATACTGAAGAATACGGGCAAGGAAGAAAGACATACAACTGCGGTATTTGTGTTAAGGGATCCACTAGTAGTGAGTTAGAAATTGACTACTATGGTAGATTAGAAGAGGTCGTCAAACTGCAATATCATAGCGAGCATAATAGAGTGTTTTTATTCAAATGCTATTGGTATGACACGACTAACAGAGGAATTAGAGTTGATCCGCACTATGGTCTGGTCAAAATCAACTCAAAAGCTAGACTCCGCAACATAAACGATGTCTTTGTTTTCGCAAAGCAATGTCAACAAGTTTATTACACATTCACCCCTTCATTTAGAAAGTATCGATCAAGAGTTGATTGGTTGTTCATTTTAAAAACAAAACCCTGGGTCGTGTCGAGATTGTGCAGGATGAGAACGAAGACACAAGTGTGCGAGATGAAGTCTTTCAAGTTAGTGAGTTGGTTGAACCATATCAAGTTGCTCCTTCGATTGAATTGGAAGAAAATTCAAATTTTCGTGTTTTCGATGATAGTCATGTTAATGTTGACACAGAGGAGTTTAATGTTGTTTTGAACTCTAGCGGACAAGCAAATGTCGATGAAGAAGATGATATCCATATTGAAGATTGTGATGAACATGATTACTATTCAATTGATGACGAAGAAGAAGAAAATTTTGATTGACTATCAAAACGAAGCCCTGTGTAAAACCTTTTTTTCCATGTAATTTATATTATGGATGATATATTTTGTAGCATGAAATATTTATTGTTTAGGCACTATTGTTATTGTTTTGTGCGATGGACAATTTATCATTTAAGTTTTTGCAGGAAGGTAAATATGCAATACGAATACAACATTTCTTGTACAGTGCAACAATCACCGATGTCCATACCGACGGAGTAACGTCCGTTAGCATCTCACGAAGAGTTCGAAAACAATTAATCAAAATGCCACAATCACCGACGACCACACTGATGGATTCACGGCTGTCGGCATCTCACAGAGAGTTTGAAAACAATTAATCGAAATGCCACAATCATCGACGACCATACCGACGGATTCACGGCCGTTGGAATCTCACAGAGAGTTCGAAAACAATTAATTGAAATGCCATAATCACCGACGACCATACCGACGGATTCACAACCGTCGGTAATTTGTCGGTGGGCAAATGTTACCGACAAAAATACCGATGGAATGTGTGAATTCCAAAGGCTGGTGCATTGAATGCACCTTTAACCGCGTCAGATTGTCGACGAAGTGCGAAAAATATGGACGGTAATAAAAAAATTTGGTGGGGAATTCAAAAATTACTGACTGATTTTTGACACTTCACCGACATATTAAATTAAAAATAATAATAATTTTTTATTTCCATCGGTAAAACTGCTCAACAAGTTTCAGCGGCCACCCCTTCAATTCATTTTTTCTTCTCCTCCATTTTTCACCTTAAATTTTCGCTTTTTTTTCCTCTAAATTCTTCAAGGCTTTCACCTAGAATCTCTAGCAAGATTTGTTGTCAAACTTCATCACATTAAAAGGTATGTGTTTTCTTCTATTTCATTTTATTTATTTTTTATGTTTTTAGCTAATTTTATTATTGTTATGTTTTTTTTGTTTTGGTGTATTTTTTGTAATGTAGATAAAGTTTTGAATTCAACACATTATTAAGGTATGCATATTTCTTTCCTAAAGTCTATAGTTTTTTTTTTTTTGAATTTATTGAATATTTTTTATTGTTGTATTCGCATAATTGTTATTAGTTTATTTGTTGAATATTTGTTGTTAATGTTGAATTTATCTTAGAATTAGTAATTGAACATGTTGGAATAATTAGTAATTTTACTATATTATTGCATGATTTGTGTTTAATTATTTCCATTGATTTTAATTGTTAGTCTATAATTTTTTTTAATTTATTGAATATATTTTATTGTTGTATTGGCATAATTATTGAATAATTTGTTGAATTATAATTGTTAATGTTTGAATTTACCTTAGAATTAATAATTGAATATGTTGGAATAATTAGTATAGATTGGGTCAATTGGTTGTGGATATTGTTAATATTTGTAGGTTTGTGGATTTGGGTAGTATCCAGTATAGGGGAGGTGCTATCGAATTTTTTTAACATTTGAATTTAATTATATAATTATTTGTATAACATTGGGTAAATGCACAGAATGAAAACTAGAGCTGGTCGTTCACGTACGGTCACAACAAGTTTGTTTAACAGCGAGGATGATATTTCCTTACGTGCCTCTTCTTGAGAGGCACCTACACCACATGCGTTGTCAACCGATGTTGCCTCTTCCAGCACTGGTTCATAGCGCAGAGGCAGCGTGCCTTCGCAGCGGAATCAATTTACCGGCAAGTATGAGGCACAGTGGAAGAACGACCTTTCAATGTAAGTTTGTTAGGGTTTTAGTTTTTTTTGTTTATAAAAAAAACTATAACATAATTTATGAAGTAATCACTATTTCATTAATTTCATTTATTTTCATGTTCACAAACATTGAGGATGCCCGAGTAATATCATCGACGTTTAAATCATCGATGGAGATTCCATTGTTTCAATGTAGTCAGATATCCAGGCATCCTGAATGGATGCCTCAAATCAATGCATGGTTTGGCATATTTGAGGTTGGTGTTAATTTATAATTTTTAGCTTATTTCTAATAAATTATTAATATAATTGTAAATAAATTATTATTTTTATTTAAAATTATTTTTTTATACATAGGATAGATTCTGCTAGGATAGTGAACATAACACTGTTGTGAGGAGGGTGTGGGAAAATCACGCGGCAACTAGGTAACATCAAAAACAATACAATATTTTTTTAAATAAAATTTGTGTTTTAAAATATAATTTTTGGTTGCGTGATTTTTGGTATGAATCCCAAAAAAGGGCAAAAACAAACAGCGAGGGATAGGGGGTTCCAAGGCTGGAACGATGTTGCGGTTTGGAGGGATTTCAAACCAATATACATCTCGAAAGATATATGGCCGCACTATCTTGAGCACGTGATGTCTGAGCGGTTCACATGACGCTCACAGTCCAGTGCTGGCAACCGGAATCGACCAATTCATGGCTCGGTGACAACGCACACCGGCGGCTCCGTTCCGTTTGCTGCACATGCGAAACGGATGGTAAGATTAATTTAAATGAAATATATCATTCAATTAATTTGTTGTTAATAAATTTTTTTCATTATAGGCTATGTCTCTTGGACGTGAGCCGAGCCCGGATGGAGCTGTTTGTGGAGACGCACGTGCAGAGTCAAGATCACCAAAAGGGGGTGCAATAGTTCGTTGACAGCTGTGCTCAACATTTCGTGGTATGTTTGTTCAACCATTTTATTTTGTAAGTTATTATGTTCATTGAATTGAATATGATGATTACTTTTTTTTATTTTCAGGAGACCTATAATAATTGGTTGAGGGAGAGATACGGGGACGATCCTTTGACTCATCCGGAATTCGATCTGGATTTGTGGATGGAGGTTGGATCGTCAGGTGGACTCGATAAAAATCGGGTTTACGAGCTCTCCAACACTACGGCCGACAACTTGCGGTCAGGCCGTAGTGCTTCAATCGTCGGGAGCTCCTAATCAATATCGAGCTCCCAATCTAAGGAGTTTGTGGCCTTGCAGCAACACATGGCTCAGCTCACTGAAAAGTACGACCACCTATCAGAGGCATACACATAACTCAAAGCACAACAAAGAGCGGACTCTGAACAACAAAGAGCGGCCTATGAATAGCTTCGCGAAATGATCATGAACATGGCACAGGGTGGAACATGTGCGCCTAATCTTTTTTGACCGTATGACCACCAGCCTCCTCCTCCTCGTCCTAGTCCTCCAGCTCCACCTTTATATTAATTTGTAATAAACATTATTTAACTTTAAAATTTTATTTAATATTTTTTTTAAACACATTCATTTTGTAATCAATATTATTTAACTTTGATTTTTTGTTTTTGATGTTTAATATAAATTTTATTTGATAATTGGTTTTTATTACCATTAATTTATATCATTTTATATTATGTATTCTAAATAATTTAAAAAAAAATTAAAAAAAAAACAATTACAAAGGGTTTTATCGACGGAATTAATCCTCGGCATTTGCCAGTAGCTATTACAATCACCGACGAATTTCCAGACAGATACATTCGGTCGGTATTTCATACAGCCACCGACAGCTTTAACGACGGAATTAATCCGTCGGCCTTTGTCAGTAGCTGCCACAAGTACCGACGAATTTACAGACGGATATATTCGGTCAGTATTTCAAACACTCACTGACAAATTTACCGACGGGAAGTCACCGTCGGTAATACACGATATCACTGACGGAATAAAATCTGTCAGTATAGTTCAAGCGGGAAACTTTTTTTTTGCCGCGCAAATTACATATGTAAAACCGTCGGCAGGGGCGGAGGAGCATAGAAGACTGAGGTGGGCTGTAGCCTGGGTAGAAAAATAGATCCTAAAAAAACATAATATCCCATCTTATAAGTGTAGCCTTTTTATTTACCTTTTTCCAAATTCGTATATGTAAATAGTCCCGTCTGCATTATTTCTTATTAGCCTCGTACCTTTTCATTGGGCTTCTTAACCTTTAGCATCCCATTTTTCTTCTTACTCATTGAATAAATTTCTAGGATTTTCTATTCTGGAAAAAAGAACCCATTTTATATATCCCAATTTATATGTATTTGATCCATAGGAAAACACTAAAAATTTTAATTTTAAAAAATAAAATTAAAAAAAAATAAGTTTGGAAGTGTTGTTGCGGTTACTTTTTAAAAGTGTTTTTCATGCCGAAATGTATCAAAATGATATTTTTTTTTTATTTTTTAAAAATTATTTTTAAATTAATGCATCAAAATGATCCAAAACATACCAAAAAAATAATTTTTAGCAAAAAAAAATAAATTAAAATTTGAGGGAACGTGGTTTGCACCGCGTTCCCAAACGCTCTTTACTCTTTAGCCCCATCTTATAGCAGCAAATAAATACTCAATCAACTATGAGGAGTATAGCCTAATTGGTCAGGCTCTAGATTTGCTTCCAAAAGGTCACTAGTTCAAGTTTCACAAACCTCTAGACCACTAAAGGTTTACATGGTCATTAACTTCAGGACCCGTGAGATTAGTCGAGGTATAGTGAGCTAGCCCGAAAATCCATGTTAATAAAATTAAATAAATAAATACTCAATCAAACTTCACGATATTTCATGCACTTACCACATCTTTTGCCACATGCTTAACTCCCATCGGTATAGAGTATGGTTTCTTTGCTCATCTTTCTATTCATAATGCAAAATTTTTCATGCATTATTAGTGAAGTGATGGAAAACAAAAGGCCTGAAACCAGAGTGTTTATTCAATGATGGATATTGAAAAACAATTCATGTTTATTTATTTGTAGCCCAGGATAAAAAAATTTCCTGGCTCCGCCCTTGACTGTCGGCAAATGTTTTTTTTGTTTTTCCGACCGATATAGCGATGGAATGTGGAATCACCGACGAAAGGAAAGCCGACGGACGTATTCCATTGGTAATGTAGTTGGTAAACAATTTACCGACGAACTCCTAATCACACACCGACGAAATATTTCCGTAAGTAAAACTGTTAAATCTTGTAGTGAGAGGAGGCATTGGAAGCAAGCACAGGAGCAGCAATGGCAGGGACAGCCCATGACATCCAGAAACAAACAGGTGGGAAGAAGGCGAGAACCAGATACTCCTGCAGCAACTTGCATGAAGATGAGACCAGTCAATGCAGACGAGGCAACCAAACATGGCCTGCACACCCTGAACGTTTGAAAGCATCCAACAAGGGTTTATTTATTTTTATTTATTTTCCTTGTTAGTGTTTTTTTTTTTAATATTGAAATTATATTTTTTTATTTTTTTAAATTAATTTTTAATGTAAGTATATTAAAAAAAATAACATTTTTAAAAAGAAAAAAAAAAAGTCGCTCGGAACTAACGTTCCGTTCCATGTACCAACAACAAACTATCAAAGCCATGACATGCATGTTCTCGTTCATGAGTACGTGCCACTCCACTCACCAGTCAACACACAACGTATTTTCCTTTCCTTTGACACAAAGTTTGCATTCCTTCTTACAAAACAACTGTTCTTTTCCACTAGGATCGGATCGTCAGAGAATAGAAATCCGTATGGTAAGATTAGAACTTCCCTGACAAAACAAGTTAGGAATGGCTTCTTCTTCTTTCTTTTTTTGAATTGTCCTTGCGTTCATCCTTGGGCATGGGCTAAAAGCTAGGCCTTGGGTACTTCGAGAAGGGGGAATTATACCTGTCATTTCCATTAAAAACTGGATAGCATACCACGATCAGTATAATCAAGCAAAACATCCAAAGATGGATTGCTTGTGAAACCGACCATGTAGAAGATAGATTCAACATTCCAGCTCATTTCAATGCAATCTTCCTTCATCCGACAGAGCTCCATAAACGGAGCTCTCCTGTCTTGCATCTATGCATTACAACATTCAACAGTTTTACTGACAGATTATTTTTTTAGTGTAAGACAGACTATCCATCAGTATATATTTTACCGACAACATTACCAACAAAAAATATTTGTTTAAATATTGATTGTCGGTAATTTTCCTTTTTGTCGCTATTTCTATCGGTAAAAAAAAGAATAAACACTGACGGTCTTATAGACGGAAAAAGCACGCAAAAAAATTCCCGCTAGAAATATACCGACAAACTAATTACATCTATATTTCCACCGGTAAATCACCGATGGAGGTTCCGTCGGTGATTGTGGCTATTGCACCCTCACATGAGCGTGGCGTCGTGGCGACCCTTCCCAGAGCGAGGAATGATGTCGAGGTCTTTGTTTTGTGAAAAAAGGAGTCGTCACCTAGTGTTATGGTCATTAGGAACCCTAACTGGTCTTTAGAGATTCTAAGGGAAAGGACTGGTTATGTGAAAGAAAAGTTTTAGCACCCCTAGTATGCCCTACCTAAGGTAAGCTGCTTGGTGTTTGGTGTGCCTTATAATTGTTATGGTGTTGATATTCTTTAATCCCATCAGTTTTTCTATGATAAGTTTGCTACGGTAAACAAACTTAGGCTCAAAGTCTAAAAAGAAAGAACCCTTGGTCAATGTGGATCATATCTTAGATATGTCTCCAACCCAAAAAGCTCACAAAGTCATTTAGCCATGCCTCTAAGTTCAGCTTCTACACTAGATAGTGCAACCACCTTTTATTTCTTGCTTCTCCAAGCAACTAGATTGTCTTCCATGAAAATGAAATTTCTAGATGTAGACTTTCTATCAATAGTACTTCCAGTCTAGTCAACATCTGTGTACCCATTGATGTTTAGATGATTATGTTTGAAAATGATTCCTTTTTCCTGTGAAAGACTTCAAGTATCGTAGAATCTAAAGCATGGAATTTGTGTGATCCTCACTAGGATTATGCATGAATTGACTCACTAAACTCACTACATAGGCAATAACTGGTGGTGTATGAGACAAATAAATCAATTTTTGACAAGATATTGGTACCTTTCTTTATTCATGGGTATTTGGTTCGATTGTTCTCTCAATCCATGGTTTTAACCCATTGGCGTGTCTACAAGCTTATACTTAAGCATTCTTATTTAAGCTAAAATATCTAGTACATGTTTCCTTTGTGATAGAAATATGTTTTAATTTGATCGAGCCACTTTGATACCTAAAAAGTATTTTAATTCCCCAAGATTCTTCATTTCAAGCCACTTTGATACCTAAAAAGTATTTTAATTCCCCAAGATTCTTCATTTCAAACTCGATTACTAGATGCCTTTGCAAACTAGAGATTTCTTCCTTATTATTTCCTGTAATTATCATATCGCCAACATAAATCATCAAAGTCATTACCATCACGTGTTAATGCTCCAAGAAAAAAGTATGATTCAAGTTGCTTTGTTTAAACCTATATTTCCTCATAGCCAAGAGAAATTGTCCAAGCCATGCTCTAGGTGATTGCTTCAGTCTATAAGTGTCTTCTTCAGCTTGCATACCACTTCAATTTGTAATGATTTAGTAAAACTTGGTGGAATGTCTATGTATATTTTTTTTTGCTAGATTCTCATGGAGAAATGCATTTTTACATCAAATTGATGTAATGGCCAGTATAAATTTGCATCAAGATACAACAATACTCCAGCAGTATTTAACTTTGCTACTGGTGAAAACATCTTCTGAAAGTCTATGCCATACATCTAGGTATATCCTTTTGTTAAAAGTTTCATCCTGTATCTCTCTATTAACTTATCTGCCTTATATTTAATAGAGAACACCTGCCTACACCCTATTGTCTTATTTTCTTTCGGTAACGACATGATTTTCCATGTATCATTTTTCTACAAAGCTATCATCTCTTTAGTTATTGTTTGAACCCATTTTTAGGTCATTCAAGGCATCTTATATTGTACTCGAAACGTGCTTAAAAGATAACTTAAACACAAAATCTTTGAGAGGTGGTGCAAATATAGTTGGCAATCAAGAACTTTATTCTTTTTTCTCCATGATTTATTAAATACTAATTTGGTGGCTTACCATGATTGTACTTGAAAGGTAATTTGTAGCTAGAAGATTTATCTAAAACATTACTGGGATAAGAGTTTAGAGATTGTACCTCAGGAATATTCTAAAGATATTGATCGTTTGGTATAAAATTGTTAGAAGAGGATTGGTCTTGCTCAGTGGGTTGATCTTGTCCTTGTTCTTGCATAGTGGTCTGGTTTTGCTCATTAGTATCATGCCTCGATTGTGTCCCAACTAGAGTAGATGATGTTTAAGATAATTAACTTCCATCAATTTGATTTATCTCTAATTTTGTATCATCAAAGTCTGGCCAATTCTCCCAACTGTTCATATTCTGATCTTCACATAACAATTTTCCCTGAAGAGAAGAATAAGGACCTTGTTTTGTTTTTTTTTTTTGAAAGAAAGAATAAGGACCTTGTACTAGAAAGAAAGTTTCAGCTTCTTGAAAAGTAACATCTATTATGCTATAAAGATGTATGGTAAAGGAATTATAGCACCTATAGCCTTTTTATATGTTGTGTACCCTAGAAAAACACAATGAATAACACATAGATCAAGCTTTGTTCATGATTTTTATGTAAATAAACATAAACAGCACAACCAAATCTGTGTGGTGGAAGCATCAAGACAAACAAAAAGATACATGATAAGCAAGTGCTTGTAGTGGATTTTCAAAGTTTAGGACACGAGACAACATTCAATTCAATAGGTAAACAACCGTGCATCTGTCCAATAATGTTAAGAGTAAGGATATGTCTTATTAAATCTGTCTTAAACTCTCTACCTCTATACTATATGTCGGTCTTTACTATGCCAAAGGGCATTGCAAAAGCAATATCCTCAATCAACCGTTGTTTTCTCTGAAAGGGCTCCTCAAATTCACATGGTATTTGTAAGGTTGCTTGGCATAAGGTAATTAAGAGTAAGCCACTTGGAGGTCTCGTGCTTGGTTCTATTCATAGTAAAAATCTGGCTCTGATGTTTAAATGGCTTTGGAACCTTGACAAAGGAGTGGCAGGAGGTTGGCAAGAACTCATCTTACGAAAGTACCGGCCACATTTTACAAATGGCCTTCCTGTGTTTGCAGGGTCTTTATTTCCAACTTGGTGTGGCATGGTATCTGCAATTTCCTTAAATCACAGCATAGTCGCTCCCATCCAATCCAATGTTGGGTTTAAGGTGGGTGATGGGAGAAACATTAGGTTCTGGTCTGATTCTTGGCTAGGCTATGCAGCCCCTCTCCAGTTCATGTTTCCTAGGCTCTACAACCTCTCCCTGCAACAATCTTTAAGCGTTGCAGAAGTTCATAACCCAATAGATAACTCAATCAATCTTTCTTGGAGAAGATCCCTTCGATCTCGAGAACTCTACATGTGTGAAAGCTTGATAGCAGAAGTGGAACGTGGCCTAGTCTTCTCTGATGGTGAAGACAACAAGAGTTGGAAACACCATAGCTCCAACAATTACACAGTCTCCTCTGGGTGCCATTTCTCTGACGGTTTTAATGTTTCAGGATATCTTCACTCCCCTGCTTTGCTTTGGAAAGGGTTTGCGCCTCCAAAAATAGATGTGTTCATATGGCTTCTTTTCAATGGCAGTGTCTGCACAAAGGGTTTCTTAGCTGAGAGGAGAATCATCAATTATGAGGAAGCTCTTTGTCCTTTCTGCTGCAAGGAGATTGAGACTATACATCATCTCTTCCATCTTTGTCCAAAATCATGGTCTCTTTGGGGCAGACTATTTTGTTGGTTTGGGTGTGTAGGTTGTTTGCCAAAAGACCCATATCATAACCTTCAGGAATGGTCCAACATGGTAAAAGGAAAATTTCAGCGTCAAGCAATTACCCTTCTTTGTAAAGGATTATACTGGTCAATTTGGATAGCGCGCAACCACATGATCTTTGACAACAAAACTCCAGACTGGGATGTGATTTTTTACCTCACTTTTCATCGGTTGGCCTTTTGGTTGAAGTCCTTTGTTAAAAATTTCAGTTATACGGGCTCTGATCTTTATAGGAATCCTGAATGTATCATGAACTAGATTAACTAGTCAGGTCTATAGATTCCTTATTTTCTTAATGTTTTTTAATTCCCCATGTAATCTTCCTTAGCAGCCCTCATCTCCTTAATGGGAGCGTATTATTTATAATATTCTCGATTACTATATAAAAAAAAAAAATATGCTACTGTTAAAAGGGCTCAGGTTATTTCTAGGATATACCTATTTTTTCTCTCCACAGCACGATTTTATTGTGGTGTTTGAGAATAAGTAGTTTCATGATAAAGACCATATGTTTGGAAATATTCTAAGAACTCATTATTGTCATATTTTTCGCCATTATCATAGCGAAGAATTTTAAGATTAGTTAAAAAATATGTCTTAATCATATTATAGAAATAATGAAAAATTCCAAACACCCCATTCTTATTTTTTTATCACATTCAGCCAAGTCATACATGTATAGTCATCTACAAAGATCGCAAACCATCTAACCCCTAAGAAAATTGAGATGGGAGTCGGACCCTAAACATCCAAGTGAATTTATATGAATGGGGTCTCATATTTTTTTTAACTTATTGGATAGGATGCACAATGACTCTTGGCTAGAATACACATTTCACAACTGAAGTTAGATTCATGTATGTTGGAAAATAGACTTAGAAATAAATGCCTTAAATAAGAAAATGATGGATGCCCAAGTCGACGATGTTATAGCCATATCTGTCTTTCTTTGTTACCAGTTCGATGCATAATATTTGCCCAGCTGAGGTCAAAATCATCCATGTAGTACAACCCTTGTTTAGAAAACCATGACCAATAATCTTCTCGGTGATAATATCCGAAAACATGTAGAAACTCAGATATATTAGTGCACAACAATTAAGTTCCTTTGTAGCTTGGCCTATAGATAATTTATTTGAAAGAGATGGAACTAATAAAGTGTTTGTTTGAGAGTGAAAAAGAGGGTGAAAGTGTCATTCTTCTAGTCCCTGTAACTGAATATGCCACTCTATTAGCTTTGGCAATGCATGTATGTTTTGGTTAGGTGATTTCGACAAAATCTTGTAAATCACTTGTTATGTGATCGGTTTCCCCTGAATCAACAATCCAACCATGATTATTAGATCATTACAAACCACATAGTTGTTTACAGCAGTAGAAAAAGGAAGCCTCTTATGGTATAAAGGATAGTTGAGATTAAATATTCACGAGTGTAGCTCGACTCTAAGTTACACTTGCACCAACATCAACACTTATTTTTTTTCTTGAGTTTATGCCACAACTTTATATATCCATGTAGCTTAAAGCAAGTGTCTCTTGTATATTTCATATCCCTACAATGTGTACAACCTCTTTCCTCTACTTGTGATTTTAATTTTGTTGATGTATTAAGTTTTTCATTGGACAAAATTTGGAGTGAATGTGGTTGCTAGGTTTTTTGTCTGTCTTTTGAGTGCATAACAACATTAGGTACGATATATTTTTTTTATCAACATCACTGTGCATAGGCTTGCTTTACTGTATAAAATGGCTAGATTTGAAGCACATCTCCTCAAACCTTATCAAGACAATCATCAACTCCATCCAAGAATTTGTAAAATCTATCCTCCTATAAAATAGAATTATACTTTTGTATATCAACCTCACATTTCATTTGATTCGGGCGGTGAAAATCAATTTCTCTCTAGACTTTGAAGATTGATGTAGTATATCTAGGTAAATCCTCCACCTTGTTTAAGTCTCATTACCTTCCTTTTGAGATCATAAACTTACAAGGTGTTAGTGTCATCAAAATATGTTGTAACGATAGCATCCTTTATGACTTTAACTATTCGAAATCTGATGTAGTTATAGATCAATTTTGGATTTATTGAATTAATCAGTCATCCTTTCATAATTATGTTTTCTATTCTTCACTTTCTGAAATTAGGATCACTTTCTTATGGTTATAGTAGATCCTTATTTATATATCCCAATCTGTCTGCCTGAGATGTACATCTCAATAACCTGGGACCAAAGTCCATAATTGGTGTCATCCAGTTTGATCCTAATTGGTGCACCAACTACGTCTTGACTTAATGAGGTAGATGGCTAGTTCAACATTTGTGATATTTTGGTGGTTTGGTTTGCAAGAATTGGATTCTTGCCTTAAAATCTCTCTATTAAAGGAGATTGTTCTATCATTACTAAAAAAAACCCACAAAGCCCTGGAACGTTTGCTGTAATACCATGATAAAAGATATCAACTTCTATATCACTTACAAAATACAAGACTATACTTATATAATATGTACAAAGGAGACCTGTTCTAGATAGGTAATTACTGTCATACATAAATCCAAGCTCTAATTAACTGGTATTCCATAATCAGTGGAAACCAAATAACAAAGGAAATCCATGTAATCTCTCCAAAAAATTCCTCTATTGACAACTCACGCCAAGAATTGGGTGTTGGCTTTTCAATGACTTGTAGTGGATTGACTATTTTTCAGTCATGATGGGTTGTTAATATGAAATAATTTGGAATTTCGCATTACTTGATTTGATTGTGGAGACTAAGTTCGTAGTAAAAAAAATCATGAAAACTTGTTATTTTTTCTTTTTAGATTTCATGATTTCACATAAAAAGACTAAATTTTGAATTCTGAAATGAATGTGATGTCTTTTTCTTGATAATGATCAAAATATGTGATATTAGCATATTGATTTTAATCTTGTTGGAAATTTGATTTAATTAATAGGATTTAAATAAATTATGGGTGAAAGAAAAATTAATTTCAAAGAACCATTGGTTTTTCTAGATTGAATTCTTGATTTATGGTGGCTAATTAAATGTTGATAATAGTGAGAATTGATTCTTATGAATTTTTCAACCTTTTAATTACCAAAATTCACTATAAAAAAAACGGTGAAGGAAGAGTTTCTAACTTAAGTTTTTAGATTTTTACATATTCATCCTTACCTTATATTTTAGTATTTTATTATCATTTTAAATTGTGGTCTTCCTTTCAAATCTAGAGCTTAGATTCATCTTTGATACGAACGAACTTAGGTTTCAGTTTTGTCTTAAAATGTCTATTGACTAATTTTGTGAGATCGGACATATCTCTTAAACTATAAATTGGATAGAGTTGAAATTTTACAGGGTGATAAGATACATATGAAAATATATTATGGTAGAATTTCAGGTCAACAAGAGTTAAAGAACATATTATGTAAATTGGTCAAAGTTATTGTTACTATTTTAGCATATTCATCAATAAAATATTCTTTCTTGGCTATTTTCGACCCAATCAATCTAGATCGGTAATGAGTTAATTTTGGACAGCAAAGATAGATAAAATTATACTTGTTTAGGTTCTAAACTTATGTATAAGCTTGGTCTACAAGGGTTTCTAATGTAGCTTGGATTCATTAAAGAATTAGAGTCTATATTTTACAAAGATTTCAAGTCTCACATAAACTTTGATATAACAACATCTAAGAGGATCTTTCTCTTGGATTTTTTTTTCTTTTGCAAGTATTTCTAGAATATTAAGAAGACTAAGAGAAGGCAATATAAGAAAGAAAACTCTAGCAATCAAAACAAAGTTTCTTAGTCGAATTCTTATACTAAGAGTTTAGGATAAAACACACTTAGGAGAGCTTGAAGATTTTAGCTACATTGAAGAATTTTAACATGAAGATTTTGTTTTTACTATCCTATCTTATTTATTTGATGTTGAAAAATTATTTTTAATTTGGGTTTGTTCTAACACATTAGACATTGTTTAGAGGTTTATTTTATTATTGAACTTATGTTAGTTGATTTTCTAGTTTGGACACATTGACTTGCAACTCAAAAGGAATCTATTCGGATTATTTAAAGAGGACTATATAATGTTTTTAAAGTTGTAGATTTTGACAGCATGGTGATAATAAACGTGAGTTTCTTCATTTTGATTGTTTGTGGTAAAACATCATTTATTTGCAATGACAAATTTCGTACATTCGACTTATCGAAGATTAACTAACTTCGTGGTGTCATACGCATACTCCATGTTCTTAGGTACATGATTATCTTTGGGTCCAAGTTTATTCCAATGCCTTTGGTTCTTAGATACAAGGTTATCTTTAGGTCAGAGATCTATTAAACCTCATTTTTTGGTTTTTGAGTTGTATTTGAACTTTGTTGAGTGTTGTTTGACCATGTGATTAAGAGGTTTGTATCAATCTTATTGAGAGATATTTGAGTCTCATGTTCTTTGGTTCAAATACCTTGTTTATAAGTGCACCTAAACTAAGGTAGTATTGTTGAAATCTTGAGAGATATATTGCAAACATCTTAATTGCACAAGTGAGGAGTAATAAAGCTTTTAGGATAGAGAATTCATCTTTGACACTAACAAAATACTCATTACTTTGAAGTGTTTCAACAAGTAAGTACCCTTCTTGTTTTGATTTAAGCATAATTAATTTTATTATTAACATGCATGTTAAGACTTTGATTTTATATTAATTACAAGATTAAATATATGTTTAGTATGAATGCTAGTATTTTTTAAATTATATTTATTTGAAAGCATGTTTCTTATGAGTTATTAGTTTGTTTACTTATAAATTTAAACTTATATGGATACTGAACTTTTCTTAAAAATATTTTTATATTTAACATGTCTTGTTAGGATAAATTAAATATTCTTACTCATTAGTCTAATATTCTAATATATATTTATAAACATTGAATCTACAAATTTTACTTGATTTTTCCTTTTTAAAATTCTGTCATTACCAGCTTTGGTTTTACCTTTTGCCTTTTTTCTTTCTTTCTTATTTACAAGCTAATTCATGCTATGTTGTTGCATGGGTGATTCTTGTTTTTTTTTATTATTATTATTTTAGAAAAAAAACATACATTTTTTTTCTAATATATGATTCTTGTAAAAAATAAAGTAATAATATTTCCTGAAAATTTGGTGATATTTTATTATATTAATCATATGACACACAATTGTTTTGGTAATTATTATGATTGTTTTTTATTTTATTTTTTTGAATTTAAATTTATTATTTGTGTTTTTTTATAGTTTTTATGGTATTTTCTTAAGATTTTATTACAATGATCATATATATTGTATCTTTAATCATTAAGTGGTTCATATACATTCTAAACGAACACACATTTTTTCAACAATCAATATACATATTGATTTGTTGAATTTAAATTTAGTGTTTTATGTTTTCAAGCGCACTTATTTAATGATTAATGTCAAAAATCTTGTTTTTACTTTCCAATCTCTTGAATGTAACAAGCATTTTTTTTAAAGGCCTATATTTCCTGTATGGCTCATGGGTCAATAAAAATTCTTTTTTGATAAAGAAACAAAAAAGATTCAAGTTAATATAGTTGAAGTGCATGGGTATAGAAATTTGTAAAAAGTATTTTAAAAAAATGAAACAGTGTTACTAAGAAATTCTCCTTTTAGCTTTATTTATTCTTGTATTCCAAATAAGGTGTAGAGATTAGAGAGAATGCCCTTGAATCTCATACTTGCTAGGTTAAGCAATAACCTCTTCTATGTTACGTAATTAATAACTACTTTAATTAATGCTTGTGTGACAAAAAAAAAAAAACACCTTATTTTGATATATAAGGTTACAAATATATATCCTTTTTAGACAGTAATTTGAGAGGAAAAAAGCCCCTCAAATATGAACAGTTATATAAATAAATGAGTTATAAATTAAAAAAAAAATCATATCACATCATTTTTGTGATAAGTAAATATCTCTTTTTTTTTTCATAAAGTTGTTGAAATTATTCATTATATATATATATGTGTGTGTGTGTGTGTGTAATTAATGAAAAACCAAATTTCAAATTATTTATAATCTAGTTGTAAATAACAATTCATTTTATAAATTCTTTTAATTACAAAACATAAGAAAATGATCCTATCAATCAGAAGTTATCAATTCAAATCCTTATATACACACACACACACACACACACACACACACACACACACACACACACACACACACACACACTAGTATTGGTAGACGAACATAATCAGTCATGCTATTCATAGGTAAGACCTTCATGTAACAATCAATAAAGTTCTATGAAGACTAGTCATTTCTCTCTCTTTCTCTTTCTCTTTTCTCTCTGTTTTTTTTATCCTCTATGAGAATCCCCTTTTTGATTAAGATTTGCAGAAACCAGATAACAAAACTATGGATGACTATCATTAACAGAATCAACACCCGATGTATGTTGGTTTGAAGAGGTATATTGGGTAGCTCAGAATCAAATTGCCCTATCTGCCTAGTGGAAGCAGAATCGGTGGACCATATTCTGTTGTACTGCCATAAGCATTGGCTCATTTGGTCCCAAATCATTAAGTGGTGGGGTTTAGTTTGGTGTTGCCCAAAGAGCTTCTCAAATATGTGGTCTCAATGGACTTCCATGGTGCATGGTCATTTTCAGAGGAAGGCATGGTTGATGTTGTTCTTCTTAGTGGCATGGTCTCTTTGGCTCCTTTGAAATGATTTGATTTTCCAATAGAAGACACCTAACTATGATTCAATATTCTTTCTTATTATCACCCGTCTATGTCTATGGCTAAAAGCTATCCATTCAGATTTTCCATACTCCCCTACAGATCTGATCAGATCGGCAGATGGCTTGCTTCGGTGGTCCAATGCTCACTCTTTCAGGATTAATAATATGTGGTCTCCTCCTATGATTAATAGCCTCAAATGGAATGTGCATGGCTCTTCTCTTGGCAAGCCAGGCCCATCTGGAATAGGTGGTGTGCTGCGAAATCATCATGGCCATCTTCTCGGTATGTTCTCTATTCCAGTTGGTATTTTAGACTCTAATATTGCTGAGTTAAGGGCTATTGTCAAAGCCATTGAACTATCAGCATCTAATTGCCTCTTACACCATCAACACCTCATCATCGAATCTGACTATATCAATGTTATTAGCTGGATGAATAAGCCTCACAGTCGTCCCTGGAAGCATCATAATTTGTTCTCCTTTGTTAATAGACTGAAAGCATATTTTGGTTCAATCACCTTCTCCCATATCTTTTGTGAAAGTAATTGCATGGCAGATTGCATGGCTAAACAAGGAGTGCGAAGATCAAGTGAATTTGTTGCCTGGCTTTGAATCCACCATTTTTCTATGGCCTTGCTATTGTGTCTTCTCCCATTATGTCTTTGAGTTATTTCTGTTTTGTATTGTAGAGGAATGTTTAGCTTCAGCTCATTCGAATGGATATTCTGTGGTTTTCTTTGCTTTTGTTTATCTTAAACTGCGCTTTATCCTATATATGGTTTTTTACCTTAGTAAGATATTGTGTAGCTTCTGTACTACTCCTGTCAGACTTCGGCGTTTAAATAATATACGCATCTTTAAAAAAAAAACAAAACTATGGATCAAGTTGACAAAATTCTAAATGATTGTACAATGTTTCTAGTGAGGGAGAACAGGTTTTTCTGATCAAGCAGTAGTAGATATATCTTACAGAAAAATTATGAAATGGAAATTAAGAAGAAAAGCTAACAGAGCTTGATTATGAAAGAGCTGAGGATGCACCCAAACTTTGATGAACTATGTAGGTTCCTGAAGAGGGGGACGTCAGGCAGTCCTAGAAACAGGCAACGTTGAAGACCAAGGGTGGTGCTCTTTCTTATAATTCAGTGGCTAGAAAATCCAATCCGTCAAAATATAATGACAAAGGTTTATGAAATCCAAATTAAGATGGGATTACTGGACTTAGGATATCACACGAAAGCAGGTGAGAGGGTGAGGAATAGTTGCCCCATCCGCTCGACCTTCGCATTGCTAACGAGCTATACATCTGAAGAGATGGCATGCATGCGCACTACCATGGGCTTATAAAATAAATGTACTTGATAGTGTTATAATTATGAACCAACACTAGATAAGTATAAAAACTAAAGGTATGATGGAGCCGATATTTCATGATGGAAAAAAAAGTTGTGTTGGTGATCAAAAACTTAGAGACTGAACAAAATGATTTATAGCAATCCACAATATGCTGTGAGAAAAGATACAGTGCTTTCGCCACATGATTTGGCTTTTTTGTTAATAAAAAGCAAAAAAAAATTACAAAACTAAATTATCTACCAACTTAATATTAAAAAAAAAACCAACAAAGATAATTTTGGAAGGAAAAATATTGTAGCAATTGATAATGTTTTGTGAGGAAAACTACATAGCTTTTTCCAATAAAATCAACAAAAATAATTTTAGAAAAAATCATAAAAAAAAACCATTTTGAGAAATACTATAGCAATTCATAGTATTTTGTGAAAAAAGTTACAACGCTTTTCCAATATGATTTAGCTTTATTATAATTATAATTCTTAACCAACTCAATATTAAAAAAAAAATCAAGATAATTTTAGAAAAATTATAAAAACATCATATGGGAAAACACTACAACAATTTACAGTGTTTAAAAAAAATTACATAGCTAAATTCTCAATAAGCTCAATATTAAAAAAATAAAATCAATAGAGACAATTTTAGAAAAAAAACACACAAAAAAACAGGAAAAAAAACTCATGTTGGAAACATTGTAGCAATTCACATGGTTTTGTGATGAAAGCTGACACGACCAAAAGATTGAAGTCTTCTCCTAAGTGTAGGAGTGTTGAAGTAATAAATAACCCGGCAAAACAGGGGTTGAACCATAGGGAGGTTAACTATATAAATAATAATAATGATGATGATGATGATGATGATGATGATGTTGATGATGTAATATTAATGTAAGGATTAAATAAGGATAAAATAATTGTCAAGGTTAGAGGATCCACTAATGGTATTTTAAACAAGTATAGTATAAACTCTTTTTATTACTCAACTAGAAACCACACACAAAGGAGGTTCTAACTAGATTATAAATTGTTAACATGATTACATTAGTTATCTTATTCGAATAATGATAATACTTGTATATGTTGTAAGGTATTCATGATTATAACTTATATTAACAAAAAATCAAGTCTCTTTCTTAGCATAGGTGTCGGTTATACCATATGGTTGGACTATGAAAGTGCCAAGTATTTGTTGTACCAAGTGTTATACAATACAAATCTAGATTAACTATTTAATAAGCAAAGTATTAAGAATGAATAAGATAACAAATACAAAACATGTTAGTATCAAACATTAAAGTCCATGTTGAGTTTATACTATACTTATTCTTACACCATTAGTGTAACCTTTTCACCTTGACATAATAAACTTAACTAAACACAATGAAAGAGAGAAACATAAATAAACAAGATAAGAACATAAATAAGATATAAGGTAACTAAGTAAAGAAAAGGAAATGAAAAGCATAAACAAGAGGTTAATGAAAACAAAACTATAAAGAGAGAGAGATCAAGTCCAAATGACCTCATCTTTTTTTGGTTGGAAAGCTAAGACAATTTCCTAGAAGTTTCATGAGGAGTCTGTTCAAATTATGATGTTAGCAATGATGTTTTGTTCAGACATGAAGATAAGGATTGTCACCAAGTCAAGATGTGGCCACCCACTCATCAATTAGTCAACAAATCAATAGTTCTAAATTTTGGCCTATAAAAGGAGGCATTTTCCAAGCATTGAGGCATCTTGGTTTCCAGATCAAGATCATGCTCTTGCTTTCTCTGTTTGTATTGCTTATGTTTTGCTTTCATTAATATCAAGTTTATGCATTTCATTTCCTTTCCTTTACTTAGTTAACTTCTTTCTCATTTATGTTCTTATCTTGTTGATTTATGTTTCTTTCTTTCATTATGTTTAGCTAAGTTAATTATGTCAAGGTGAAAAGGCTACACTAATGGTGTAAGAATAAGTATAGTATAAACTTAACATGGACCTTAATGTTGGACACTAACATGTTTTATATTTGTTATCTTGTTCACTTTTAATACTTTGCTTGTTAAATGGTTAATCTAGATTTATGTTGTATAACATTTGGTACAACAAATACTTGGCACTTTCATAGCCCATTCTGTATGGTATAACCGACACCTGAGCTATGAAAGGAACTTGAGTTGTTGTGAACATAAGTTATAATCATGAATGCCTGAAAACATTTACAAGTATTAGCATTATTCGAATAAGATAACTAATGTAATCATGTTAACAATTTATAATCTGATTGGAACCTCTTTTATGTGTGGTTTCCAATTGAGTAATAAGAGTTTATATTATACTTGTTTGAAGTACCATTAGTGGATCCTCTAACCTTGATATTTGTTTTTATTATTGTTTAATCCTTACATCAATCTTACATCTCAAAGCTCTCTTTATTATTACTATTACTATTATTAATATCATTACTACTATTACTACTATTATTACTATTATTGTTATTATTAGTATTATTATTACTATTATTATTATTATTCTTGTTGTTGTTGCTGTTGTTGTTCTGTTGTTGTTATTTATAATTTATATAGTTAACCTCCCTATGGTTCGACCTCAGTCTTGCCGGGTTATTTATTACTTCGACACTCCTGCACTTGGTAGAAGACATCAATCTTTTGGTCGTGTCAAGTTTTTGGTGCTGTTGCCGGGGAGGTAAATTCTTGTATACATTATAATATTTATTTTATTTTCTCTTTTCACTTTTCATTTTATCTAACTTTTATTTCTTTTCTTTTGTTTTGTTTCTTTTTCTTCTCTTTTCTTTCTTCCTTTATTCTCCTCTTACACGTGCATGAGAGTTTGGTCACATACATTAAGTAGTAGACTTTGTAGGGTATCCTCATCATTTTCAGAAAATATAGCCGAAGAAGATAATCAATCGCTTCATAATGAGAATAATGAGAATAACTGTATGAGAACACTTAGAGACCACATGAATCCCACAAGAACAAGTGCACCCTTATGCATAGTTTTCCCTCCTGATGCATCCCATTTTAATTTCAAGCCAGACATTATTCAACTTTTACCTTCTTTTCATGGCTTAAACCTAGAAAATCCATACTTGCATTGAAGGGAATTTGAGGAGGTCTGTAATACCTATAATGACTCAAATTGTAGCATGAGCACTATGAGATTAAAGCTTTTTCCTTTTTCATAAAAGATAAAGCTAAAATATGGCTACAAAATTTGAGACCAGGATCCATTCCTGCTTGGGATGAAATGCAATAACAATTTTTAAAGAAGTTTTTTCCATCTCATAGAACAAACTCTTTCAAAAGACAAATCATCACTTTCACTCAAAAGCCAGGAAAAACATTTTACCAATGTTGGGATAGGTATCGAGACATTGTGTCTTTGAAAAAAGGCAAAGTTGGACACTCAAGTAATGCTTTGAAATATAAAGACCCTAGTTGTCCTACAATTTCTTGCTTTATTAACATCTGCTCTCAGTTTCCAAGAGAAAAGTAAGTTTCCATCTCAATCACAACAAAATCCAAAGGGGCAATACAATGCAAATGCAAGTAGTTTCAGAAGCCAACACATGGATCAAGTCAAATCAGTCATCACTCTTTGTAGTGGTAAGGTTATTGAAAAACTCATTCTTGAACCTTGTGAGAAAGATGATGAGTCTATCTTTGAGGGTAAGGAAGGGGTTGAACCTGAACATTGCAAAGAAAAGGCTGATTCCCCACCAGCACTTCCATTTCCTCATGCCATGACCAAACAAAGAAAAGTCAATCACAACTCTGAAATCTTTAAAACTTTCAAACAGGTAAGGATCAATATACCTTTGTTGGATGCTATTAAATAGGTTCCTTCCTATGCTAAATTTTTGAAAGATCTGTGCACTGTGAAGAGAAAACTAAATGTGAAAAAGAAAGCATTTTTAGGCAAACAAGTAAGTGTCATTCTTCATAACAATAATGCTTTGAAATATAAAGACCCTAGTTGTCCTACAATTTCTTGCTTTATTGGAGAACATAAAATTGAAAGAGCCTTACTTGATCTTGGAGCTAGTGTGAATTTACTTCCATATTCAGTCTTTCAAAGTCTCAATCTAGGTGAGTTAAAACCAACTTTTGTAACTCTTTTACTTGCTGATAGATCTGTAAAAGTGCCTAGAGGAATAATTGAGGATGTGTTAGTACAAGTTGATAAATTCATTTACCCTATAGATTTTGTTGTCCTGGAGACACAACCTGTTGAAGCATGTAATTCAATTCCTATCATTTTAGGACGTCCATTTCTTGCCACTTCTAATGCATTGATTAACTGTAGGAATGGACTGATGAAGCTATCATTTGGAAACATGACATTGGAGATGATATGATTTACAGGAAGTGGACTTTATTGAAAAATTAGTTCATGATTAATTTCAAACCACTTCTAGTGAAACTAAGATTGATGAATCTGATGATTTGCAAATGGTCTACTTCCAGGAAGAATCAAAGGCATGTAATTGGAGACCACAAATTGAAGAATTTCCACCACGATCAATTGAGTCCATACCTTCAAGTGTTCAACCACCAAAACCTGATTTGAAGTCGTTACCATTTAATCTCAAATACTCATTTTTGGGAGAAAATGAAATTTTTTCGATAATAATCTCTTCCAAACTTTATGCACATTAAGAAGGTAAGTTATTACGGACTCTAAAAATGCACAAAAATGCATTAGGATGGACCATAGCTGACATAAAAGGAATTAGCCCTTTGATTTGCACACACAGAATTTATTTGGAGGAAAATGCTAAACCCTCTAGAGAAATGCAATGAAGGCTTAATCCTAATATGAAAGAAGTAGTGAAAAATGAAGTCATTAAGCTTATAGTTAATGGAATCATTTATCCTATTTCTGACAGCAAATGGGTAAGTCCTACCCAATTTGTACCCAAAAAGTTTGGAGTCACTGTGATAACAAATGAGAAAAATGAGTTAATTCTATCTAGGATTGTTGCTGGTTGGTGCATGTGCATTGACTATAGGAAACTTAATTCAATGACTAAAAAGATCATTTCCCTTTACCTTTCATGGCTCAAATCCTAGAAAGAGTTGCAAGTCATGAATTTTATTGTTTCCTAGATGGCTATTTAGGTTACAATCAAATTGAAATTGCATTGGAAGATTAAGAGAAAACTACTTTCACATGTCCATTTCATACTTTTGCATATCGAAGGATGCCTTTTGGATTATATAATGCACCAGCCACGTTTCAAAGATGCATGCTTAGCATATTCAGCGATATGGTTGAACATTTTCTTGAGATTTTTATGGATGATTTTTCTATTTTTGGTGATTCATTTGATGATTGTTTGACTAATTTAGAAAAGGTTTTAAGCAGGTGTGAAGAGAAGAATCTTGTACTGAATTGGGGAAAATGTCACTTTATGGTAACAAACGGCATTTTACTTGGTCACATTGTTTCATCAAAAGGAATTGAGGTTGACAAATCTAAAATCGAGTTAATTACCAACTTACCAACATCAAAATCTGTTAAAGATGTTAGATCATTCTTAGGACATGCTAGCTTTTACAGAAGGTTCATCAAAGATTTTAGTGTCATATCTAAGCCCTTGAGTAACCTTCTAACAAAGGATAATATTTTTGAATGGACTGAACATTGTGAAGAAGCCTTTGTTAAACTTAAAAACTTGTTTACTTTTTCTCCTGTCATTCAATCGCCTGATTGGTCATTACCTTTTGACATAATGTGTGACGCTAGTGATTATGTCGTGGGTATTGTCTTGGGATAAAGAAAAGATAAGAAACCTTATGTGATTTACTATGCAAGTAAAACTTTAAATAGTGCTCAAATGAATTACACCACCACTAAAAAAGAATTACTTGCAGTAGTATTTGCATATGATAAATTCAGGTCTTATCTTGTTGGCTCACCTGTTGTTATTTTTAGTGATCATGCAGCATTGAAATACCTTCTTTCTAAGAAAGATTCTAGGCTAGATTGGTGCGGTGGATTTTGTTACTTCAAGAATTTGATATCACAATCAAAGACAAGAAAGGCATCGAAAATATTGTCGCAGATCATTTGTCAAGATTGACAACAGATTCAAAATCTAACATCACACCAATCGATGACTACTTTCCCGATGAATCTTTACTTTCCGTTTCTACAATGCCTTGGTTTGCTAATATTGTTAATTTTCTTGTTTCAGGACAATTGCCAGCTCATTGGAGTACCCAAGATAAAAGAAAGTTCTTGAACGAAGTGAAGAACTTTTATTGTGATGACCTTTATTTATTTAAATATTGTCCTGATCAAATATTTCAAAGATGCATTCCTGATAATGAGGTAAGTAGTGTCATTAAATTTTGTCATTCTAAGGCATGTGGAAGTCATTTCTCCTAAAAAAAGACAACTGCAAAAATCTTACAAAGTGGATTTTACTGGCCCACCATGTTCAAGGACTCACATGCATTCTGCAAGACTTGTGAAAATTGTCAAAAGTTGGGATCTATTTCAAAAAGTCACATGATGCCTTTAAATTCTATTCTTGTCATTGAGATCTTTGACTGTTGGGGTATAGATTTCATGGGTCTATTTCCTCCATCATTTGGTTTTGTGTACATATTAATCGTAGTAGATTATGTTTCAAAATGGATAGAGGCAATTTCAAGTTGAAACAATGATCACAAAACAGTGATAAAGTTTTTGAAAGACAATATTTTGAGTCGATTTGGAATCTCTCGAGCCATGATAAGTGATGATGGAACACATTTCTGCAACAAGCCATTTGAATCTTTAATGAAGAAATATGGTATCACACACAAAGTTGCCACCCCTTATCACCTTCAGACTAGTGAACAAGTAGAGCTTGCTAATAGAGAGATCAAACAGATCTTGGAGAAAACACTGAACCCTAATAGAAAAGACTGGTCTTTAAGACTTAATGATGCACTCTGGGCTTATCAAACTGCTTATAAAACATCATTAGGTATGTCACCTTATAGACTAGTTTATGGAAAGCTTTGTCACTTGCCTGTGGAAATTGAACATAAAGCTTATTGGGCTATTAAAAATTTAAATTCAAACCTTGATGATGCTAGTCAATTG
The DNA here is from genome assembly GCF_005239225.2 of Populus alba. NCBI lineage: Eukaryota > Viridiplantae > Streptophyta > Magnoliopsida > Malpighiales > Salicaceae > Populus > Populus alba. Next base: position 19,869,371 of record NC_133291.1, read on the forward strand.
CAAAAATTACAAATAAATGAGCTTGAGGAAATAAGAAATGATGCATATGACAATTCAAGAATTCATAAAGCAAGAATCAAAGAGTTTCATGACAAAAAATACTGAGAAAAACATTTAATGTTTGTCAAAAAGTCTTGCTTTATAATTCTCAACTCCATCTGTTTCCTGAAAAACTAAGATCAAGATGGAGTGGTCCTTTTATTGTGAAACATGTGTATCCATATAGGGTCTGTGATATCGAGAATCCAAAGAATGGCAATGTTTTCAAGGTAAATAGGCACCGTTTGAAAGTTTGTTTTGATAATTTTTCGGTTGAAAATAACTCTATTGAATTGAGTGATCCTATATATAAAGATTGATTCTTTTTCTCACATTGTTTTGTGTTTTGTTTTGGTGTAACTTTTGTTTTGATAGTCTCTCTCTTACCCCGGTCAAATGGCGGATAACGGTACTCCATGACTTAAGTCGGTTCTTTCAGTTTCCCATAATAACTGATATATGTATATATTTGTACAATTCTCTGCTCTTTCTCCCTTCTGTGAATCTTTTCCCCAATACTCATTTGAAAATGGACACCACTCTTGAAAAATTGAAAAGGTATTTTCCCGCTTTGCCTCCAAATGAGATTACAAAAATTTACCGTGCTAGGTGTGCAAGATTGAGGTTGTTAATGAATCATGGTTGTTAATGAATCATGGAATTCCTGAAGATATTCGCTGGCTAATTGAAGCAAAGGTCCGATTATCAAATGAGTCCAATTCTTTCATTGCACACATGTCTGGAACAGGTAAAAGCACTTTTGCAAAGAAACATCATGCAAAATGACTGAAAGTCTGTCACAGATGTGCCAGATGGACTTGTAATGCGACATTTCGTTCTTTAGGAATGGTATCTGTAAACCGTGAAGATAAAATACAATTCATTAAGGATGGCCTGAGTAAGGGGTCTTTAGATAATCTTTTGTTGACCCTTGAGACGCATCCTAGTGGAAATGTGCATCGTACAATTCATGATTTATGGACACAATTCCATATAGAACATGCTCGACTTAGTCTTGGGAATCTGACTAAAAAAGACCCTGTTTGCCAGTTTTTAAGAAAACTAGATGAGAAGCCTATCTTCGACCCATAAAGGGCGTTTAAGTCGTTCTTGGACGTAAAACCAAGGGAAGATGTGAGCCATAATCACAACTACCTATACATACACATGCTTTTTCAAAATAAATGATTAATAAACAGAGAGAGAGAGTGTGTGAGACTACAGCTGACCTACATATAGGTGGTACGATTTCATTTTTAATTTCTCATTTATAAATTCTTCTCTTCCTTCCCTTAATTTCTACTCAACCTATACATTCATCAAACATTTTTGGATGTAACAAATTATCGTGGTTAGGTACTAGCTGAGAGAAAGATTCATTTAGTGTATGGGGGAGGCAGCCTTGGGTTGATGGGATTTAAAAAACATTTTTCAACAGAACACAACCATCTAGAGCAAAGGAAAGAAACGGTTCTGGAACATGACGAAACACACATGCAAGGGTTGTAGTATAGTAGAGAAAAAAAAACATAGAGGCCGAAACCTATACCTGCAGATTTTGCTTGCAAAAATGGAAAACAAACCGGTGGGCATGCAGTCCCTCACAACAAAAGAGCAATAAAAAATGCAGCTCTAATAGTAATAGAAATCTAGACTCAAAGTTTTGGATGTAACAATGAGAAAGCATGTAACTTTGCTGCTGATGGAAAATGATGTCCCGAAATAGAAGTAGAAACATGTTTTTAAGGGAAAACAAAAAACAAACCAACATCTTTACATATGTTAAAGCAAAGGCAAGTTCAAACTCATACCTGCAGATCCTACAGAAGATGAATACGTAGTTGATTGCAAAGCTTCCACCTTTTTGCCTCTAATGACCCAAAGCAAGCCTTTCTCTTTTCCTGCCATTGGGAGCTTTTCGAAAACCTCTTAGAGTCTTTGTCAACCCCGGTTCGATAGAGTAGGATAAACTCAAGGTAATCCCCTCCCGTTCTTAATGATTTTCGGCTTCTCTAACCTCAGCTAGTCTAGTTCTATATTTCTTTTTCTCTCCCCCGCCTCCCTTCTTTTTTTTTCTCTCTGTCTTTTAAACTCTCTCTCTCTCTCCCTTCACGGTTTGTATATATATTTAAGCCAGACTTGGAGGTCCCTCTCATGCCTCCTCATCCTAGCTGTGTGAATTAGGGATGAAGTCCAAGCCCTTCGATGGTGTGAGGCTCCCTCTGCATCCTCTTCCCCTAGCTAGCACTGAAGGTACAAAGTCGTTCCCTCTTGTAGCTGCCAACCTAGCATGAAAAGGAGGACTGTTTTGTGGAATGCAAGGACATGAGAAATGCCAAAAACAGAAAATGACAAGGAATAGCTGCAGCGGAGGGAAAAAGGTTGCAGACGGGGTATAGTACCATGCTTATTAATTCAAAATAGGGTTGTTCTCATATAGCATCTTCTAGCCAAAGAAGAGAACTAGTGTAAAAAAGACAGATGGTGTCGTTTAGAAAGGCAACAGGAATGTAACCCATCATGGCATAATTTTTTTCTAATCCTATCCCTGTTTTTTCTATTTCTTCCCAAAACCCAGCTAAGCTTCTTCCAATCTTTATCAGCAATTAACTCCTTTCTTTCAGTTTGTTTTTCAATTCAGTACTGCAAACTTGGGGGGCAAAATCCTTCCTGCGGTAGGAAATTTTTGCTGCAGAATTTTGCGGCAGAAAAGTTTTTTGGCAGAATTTTCACTTCCTCATTAGGTATTCAGAAGTGAATATCTTGAGCTTCTGATATCAAAATCAAGCAATTCAAAAACCCAAATTCATCTACACGTGTAGGACTACAACTTTCATGAAGGATTCGAGGTGAGATAAAATTGTTTTACAGAACAGAATCGGGCCGCAATCTAGCTAGTAAAAATGGTCTCCTGATCTGATTAAAAAACTGACAAATGTTGAGCATCCCGATATGACTGAGAGTATAACCTAAGAATAAAGACCAGCAAAATCATGATGGAAACAAAGCCTTTAGTGTGAAATTCGGGTCAGAATCCTGCTTGCGGCAGAGTTCTCTACTTTCACTTTGAGATATTCAAACAGGGATATCTTGAGCTTTTGATATCAAAATCAGGTGATTCAAAAATAAAAATTCATCTATGCTTATAGGAATACACTTTCATGAAGGATTAAGAGTGAGAAAAATTCACTTTGAAGTACAGAAATTGGCTGCAACCTGGTTGGTCAAAAAGGATCTCCTGATCTAATTTAAGAAACTAACGATGCTAGGCATCCTACTTTGACTGAGAGTGTGCCATAAAAAGTGTAGGTCAATTTTTCAACATGTTATGAGTGACAAAATATAGCCGGGATGGTTGGATATTGCATGGAACCAGATCAGAATCAAAGCCTAAGTTGAAACAAAAAAATTACAACAACGCAAAGCCAGTTTTTTAGTGTAGTTTTTGAGGATTTATCTATCCTTAGAGACTAGATAGCAAAGGAACGAATTTAGCATTTTAAAGACTCCTAATTAGTCTAAGAATCTTGACGATTTCAGTAGCAAAGGGGAAGGATAAAGAGAGCAGATGCCAGCTCAAACACGGTCCGAAAAACATTTCCTTCTCCTTTGTTTTTGTCAATCTCCCAGCAACCTTGAACTAAACTCCTACCTTCAATTTAAAGGGGATATACACCATCTCCATTAGCACGTATGGCTCAAAAAAATTAGTAACAACAAGAATAATGAGAATAACTGTGTTAGAACACTTAGAGACCACATCAATCCCACAAGAACAAGTGCACCCTCATGCACAGTTTTTCCTCTCGATGCATCTCATTGTAATTTTAAGCTAGGCATTATTCAACTTTTACCTTCTTTTCATGGCTTAGATTTAGAAAATCCATACTTGCATTTAAGGGAATTTGAGGAGGTCTATAACACTTATAATAACTCAAATGGTAGCATGAACACCATCAGATTAAAGCTTTTTGCTTTTTCATTAAAAGATAAAGCTAAAACATGGCTATAAAATTTGAGACCAGGATCCATTCGTGATTTAGATGAAATGCAACAACAATTTCTAAAGAAGTTTTTTCAATCTCACAGAACAAACTCTTTTAAAAGATAAATCATCACTTTCACTAAAAAACCAGGAGAAACTTTTTACCAATGTTGGGATAGGTATCGAGACTTGCTTAATACTTGCCCTCATCATGGTTTTGAAACATGGAGATTGGTTTCACATTTTTATGAAGGGTTAACACCTAGAGATAGGCAAATGGTTGAATTGATGTGCAATGGAACTTTTGAACATAAAGACCCTAATGAAGCAATGGAGTACCTAGACTTGCTAGCTGAAAATGCTCAAAATTAGGACACCATAGGTGCTTATGAGGCACCAAGTAAAACTCAACATCAATGAGTTTGAAATATAAGTTGGACACTCAAGTAATGCTTTGAAATATAAAGACCCTAGTTGTCCTACAATTTCTTGCTTTATTAGAGAACATAAAATTGAAAGAGTTTTACTTGATCTTGGAGCTAGTGTGAATTTACTTCTATATTCAGTTTTTCAAAGTCTCAATCTAGGTGAGTTAAAACCAACTTCTATAACTCTCTTACTTCCTGATAGATCTGTAAACGTGCCTAGAGGAATAGTTAAAGATGTGTTAGTACAAGTCCATAAATTCATTTATCCTGTGGATTTTATTGTCTTGGACACACAACCTATTGAAGCATGTAATTCATTTCCTTTTTTTTAGGATGTCCATTTCTTGCAACTTCTAATGCATTGATTAATTGTAGGAATGGACTGATGAAGCTATCATTTGGAAACATGACATTGGAGCTGAATATTTTCAACATTTGCAAGCAACCTAGAGATGATAATGATTTACAAGAAGTAGATTTTATTGAAGAATTAGTTCATGATCAAGTTGAATCTACTTTGATTAAAATTGAGTTGGATGAATCTGAAGATTTGCAAATGATTTATTCTTAGAAAGAAATCGTGGATGAAAAAGGCATTGAAAATGTTGATGCATATCTTTTTTCAAGAGTGACAATCGATCTGACATCCGACATCCTACATCACACCAATCGATGATTACTTTCCTAACGAATCCTTAATTTCTCTTAGTTCAATGCCTTGGTTTGCTAAAAATATCAGTTTTCTTGCTTCAGGATTTTTGCTAGCTCATTGGAGTACCGAAGACAAAATAAAGTTTTTGAGCGACATGCAAAACTTTTATTGGGATGTCCCGTACTTATTCAAATATTTTCCTGATCAAATATTTCAAAGATGCATTCCCAACAATGAGGTAAGTAGTGTCATTAAATTTTTTCATTCTGAGGCATGTGATAGTCATTTCTCGTCAAAAAAGACAACTGCGAAAATCTTACAATATGGATTTTATTGGCCCACCATGTTCAAAGACACACAAGTGTTCTGCAAAGCTTGTGAAAATTGTCAAAAGTCAGGATTTATTTCAAAACATAAGGAATCATTAGATAATCTTCTATTGACTTTTGAGACGTATCTTGGTGGAGATATGCATTGTTCATTTCATGACTTATGACCCCATTTTCATAAAAAACATGCTCGACATAGTCTTGGGAATCTGACTAAAAAAGACCATATTTACCAGTTTTTAAGAAAACTGGATGGAAAGCCTATCCCTGACCCATAGAGGGTGTTTAAGCCGTTCTTGAACGTAAAACAAGGGAAGATGTGAGCCACAATCACAACTACCTATACATACACATGTTTTTTCAATAAATAAATAAAAAAAGAGAGAGAGAGAGAGATAATCCAGCTAGCCTACATATAGGTGGTATGATTGCATTTTCAATTTCTCATCTATAAAATCTTCTCCTCCTTCCCTTCATTTCTACTCAACTCATACATTCAACAGATATAGAAGTGTGTAGAAATGGAAGGTTCCTCAAGTCATCACATAAGAAACATTTGTGTTTTCAGTGGATCCAGTCCTAGGAAAGAAAAAGAGTTTTTAGAATCAGCAAATCATCTTGGTCAGGTACTAGCTGAGAGAAAGATTCATTTACTGTATGGGGGAGGTAGCCTTGGGTTAATAGAAGGAGTAAAAAATAAATGATAATAAAATAATAATAATAATAATAATAATAATAGAAACCTCATTCTCTAATAGCAGCAACTATAGTTATAAAAACTCATGAATTCATTTGGGTTAAAAAAAATAAAATTAAAAAATATAATAGACTTGATTACAAACTCAAATTGACTTGTTGACTTGGTGAAAACCTAGTCTTCAACCTATTAAATTTTTTTTTTAAAAAAAAAAGTTGTGTGTTTTTCTCTTTTCTCTGCATTAAAATATTGTGAATCTTTATTGTGTTTTAGTATTTTATACTTTTTTTTGTTCCTCTGGTTTTGTTCTAAAGTGTGCCTTTTAATGTTATTTATTATTCTCTCTTTTTTATCAATAATTTTTTTAAAAAAAGTTCTTTGTTGCCTCTTAATGTTTTAGATGATTTTCCTAAATGCTTTGTTGTTCATTGCTTCTCTAGGTTGTTTTTTGGTAAGAGTTTGTATGTTGTTGATGACTACATATTAAGTTACTTGGTTGGACCTGATATTTAGAAGGTGTTTGAGAGTGTGGTAGTGATTTTTTTAAGTGTTTTTTGTTCAAAAATATATTAAAATAATATTTTTTTATTTTTTAAAAATTAATTTTCATATTAGTACATCAAAGTAATATAAAAATATCAAAAAATATTAATTTAAAAACAAAAAAAATAACAAAAAAAAATATTTTTTTTAAAAATACTTTTAAAAACAAAAACAAATAAGTTATTATTAGTATTTTCTCTTGGTTGGTTTTGTCCTTGTTAAAATCTATGCTGACGCGTTGCTTGCCACCTGCGCTATTTTTTTTTTCTAGTTATAATGCTTGATTTCGAATTCAACTGTTTTACTGGTGGAACTTCATGTTTATTAGGTCATAGATCACCCTTAAAAGTTGCTTTCTTTTGTGATTCCTTTATCTATGGCCACTTAGAGGTGGCTTCATTAAGGGACAATATTCCCAAAACTTGTTCTTAGTGAGGCTTGACTTTCTACTTTGGATTTTACTTCAGCTGAAGTCTTGTAATGTTTCATATTTTTATTTTATTTTTTACAATAGCACTTTCAGCTTGCTATTTGTTCTTGTTAGGGGGTCTTGGTTTGCTGTAGTGTTTTTGTTCCATTCATTAGTGCTCTATTTTAGCTCATTATTTTTTCGGTTTTTTTTTAATGTTTTCTATTGAATCTTCAATTAAAGTTTTCCCCTACCTTATCTTGCCTTTTTACAGCCTTCCTTTTCTGATTGTGATTTCCAGTATCTTCCTTTTCTCGTGTGTTAGTGTGCTATTTCTGGTTCATGATTGGCTGCTTCATTTTTATGTTTTTTGCACTTTCATCTATTTAGCTCAGCCATGGCTAATACAAGCAAGGAATCTGAATCTCATGATCACATTGTCATGCAATTCACAATAAAAAAGAGATCTGATCCTGGAAAGCTGAAAAAAGTCCAATAAGAGAGACAATAAAAACCTGCTCTAAGACACTAGCACTATTGGAATGAAATCAAATGACATCACGAAACCATTTAATCTTCAATAAGTCAGATTCAATTCATTCAAGAAGCTCTCTCACACGTTAAAATTGAAAAGTTCAGAAGTATTATTCATCAATGATTGTCAAAATTTAGGCTTACATGTATTTAAATAGTTTTGAAAAACTAACTTTAATGGATCTACCATTGTGAACTGAATAAATCCACATACAAAAACTAACCCAAAACCTTTACTAGTAAGCTCAAACTTACTTTGAACCAAATAAGCTTTAAGTTGTAGCTAACAAAATAAAAATAAAGCTTATATGTCCTAAGTCTTTATCTGCCGTGAGAAAAGAATAAGAAAAGAAAACATTATAGGTCTGATACAAGACTTATTTATAGTCTATAATGTTGCCCACTAATCTTGGAACTAAAGGAGAAGTTGTCAACCATTTGGTTTCCAAGTTAGAATATAATTTTCATCCTAGTCTTGTATTTATCCTTTTTTTGGAAGGAAAAGAAAGCTGCTTTTAATGCTCCTTTCTGCCACCTCTAGGTATCATTCCAATATTAGAAAACACAAATTATGCTAGCCATGTATTGTCTATGTCAGTCTGGATTCCTTTGTTTTCTCTGCTGTGTTTTCTCCTCACCTGACAAGGAAATAAAATAAAAATAATAAATTCTGATATTTAAAGGAAATAATCAATCTTCCCATATATAATAGGAAATCTAATACTAGTTAGGACTCCACAAAACACGTGGAAACATTACATAACATAATTGGCCGAAACTAGTACAAAATTAACAGCTTTATTATTGAAACTTCATAGCCCAGATAAGGTTGGATTGGGCCCCTCTTGCACATGAATTAAATGTAATAAAGTCCCCTCTTGATATTCCAAATGATCCTCGAGTTCAACCTTGTCTGAAACTTACACAACCAATCCATTCAATGCTTCTTTCAATACCTTCGCTTTGAACCTAATGATGTGTCTATTTAAAACGCGTAATGGATCCTTCGTGTTCGTGGACCGATCCACTTCAGGAAACATTCCCATTTAGTGCTTTTAAAGTAGGCCTACTATTGTTTTAGTTCTGTTGTCCATTTTTTTTCCCTTGCTAGAAGCCACTGCTTCTTTTTCACTGATGTTGGTTCTTGAAGATTATAGTATAAGTTGTAGATCCTTGCAGATACTGAAGATTAATGATGTAGATACTACAAATACTAAAGATTAATGGATCATATACTGTAGCATCAAGAGACAATATACAAGATCCTGTAGTTATTATATTGCCTTATATATGTTATGTCTATTACCTATTTTAGATGATCATGTAATTATTATTTATTTCCTTCATAACCAAGGACATAATGAAATCTAGTAGCTGCCATGTTAGGAACTGATTCTAGTCTATATATACGTGTACTCTGCCATCAATAAATTTATGATTGAGAGATTATACTTCTCTAAATTTCTACATGGTATCAGAGCTAGGTTTCTATCATTAATTGAGCATTAGTTTATGCTCTTATGGAAGAATTTTCTACAACCACTATAGAAGAAAGTTCTTGCTCAAAGGTAACTCCTCTTTTCAACAATAATACTAAATGACACCAATACTGCTCAATGATTGAGTTCAGTATTACTAAATGAATTCAGTTATCTTCCTTGGTCAAGAGTCGTCACTATTGCTCTTGGTGGAAGATCAAAATTGAGATTCATCAATGGTTTAACTTCTCCAGATGTGGACTCTCCTGAATACAAAATATGGTTATCCAAAGATCAATTGGTAATGTCTTGGATTCTTAATTCTATGGAATGAAACTTGGCTGAAATTTTCAGCTAGTCTGAATCCGCACGTGATATTTGAAATGCCATTTGCGACATGTATGGTAACCAAAATAATGCAATACTGATTTTTCAAATTCACCATGAAAATTGCAAACCTCCATCAAGATAGCAGATCATTTGTTCAACTATTTGGAAATTTGAAAAGTCTATGGAACAAACTAGAGATTTATCGTCCTCACACCTGTGATGCTGCTGTCCTACGCAGAAGAACAGAGAAAGATAAAATTTTCTAGCTCTTGGTAGATCTACGAAGCCACATCCTAATGAACCCAGAACTGCCATCTCTATAGTCTGTGACAACAACGATTCACCATGAAGAAATTCACAGGAAGGTGATGAATCATGAAACTTAGTATAGAACAACAGCTACTCGTGGTTATCATGTCAAGATAATGCCCTATAGTGAGAAATCTAGTTCCAGTATGCTTGAGCATGCTTTTTTTTTTTTTTTATCAAAACAAGCGGGTGATGGTAGATCATTCAAGGGAAAACATTTAGAGTTAAAGTGCAGCTATTTTCATAATACTGGACACCACACTGATCGGTGTTGGCAGCTGCATCCAGAACTCAAACCCAGATTTTCCAATGAGCAAAGAGGACTCTAGAGGAGAACAAACTATAAAGCACATTTGATAGATTTAACTCTATAAACTGATAACTTCACTGCCTTGATACATGACTTTGCTAATTATCTGTAGGACAAACACAACCATGGAAAGATGCAGTCTAGAATCACTAGAACTACTGGACTAGCTAGAACAACATCAATAGAACTCACTGCACTAATCAGTCACCTCACGAATTTTCTAGCAAAGACAGACATAAACAACGGCCAAGGTATTCTGACTGCTTTTATGACTGCATTAGAACTTGATAATATGCATGATCTTTGGATTGTTGATTTTAAAGCTACTGATCATATGTCAAACAAGTTGATAAATTTCTCTAACCTTAAAAGATTTGTTTCTCCTACCTTTGTTTCGGTAGCAAATGGGAAGAGGTCTCTTGTGAAGGGTAAGGGAAAAATTAAGATTGTCTATGAAATCATGTCTGATGTTCTATATGTTCCTTCTTTTCCTTTTCAATTATTCTCAGTTAGTAAGATAACTTCTACTTTCAACTGTGATGTAATTTTCACTCATCACAAGGTTATATTTCATGACCAATTAACCAAGAAGATGATTGGTGAAGGTTTTTTCCTGCATGGTCTTTATTATTTTTTTCATCATAATCGTGTTCTCAAAAGCCTTCAGACTAGTTTCAAAACATCATATGAGCCACTCCTATGGCATCGTCTTTTAGGACATCCGTCAGATTATATAATTAGCAAAATAAATTCAGTTTCCATCTCGAAACCTCTTGAAAGTGAGATCTGCCATTTTTCTAAATCATCTAAACTTTTGTTTAATAATTCTACTACACATATAACTTATGCATTTGAACTTATACACTTAGATGTATGGGGACCTTTCGATACGTCTCTTGATGGTTATAAATATTTTGTAACCTTTATTAATGTTTTTTCTAGAGTCACATGGGTGTATTTGTTAAAGGCTATGAGCGATGTTTTTTTCTTGCTTTCATGATTTTCATACATTAATTACAAATCAATTCTCTGATCATCTTAAAACATTATGATTATATAATAGCTCAGAATACATGTCCAAAGACATGACACATTATTTACACTCTAATGGCATATTGCATCAGACTAGTTGTGTTGGTACACCACAACAAAATGGTCTCTGAACGGAAAAATAATGATCTGCTTGAAAAAAATCATGTTATAATGTTACAAATACACGTTCCAAAGGGTTTTTGGTCATACAGTGTTCTTACGACTATCTATTTCATAAATCACTTACCCAACCATGTGCTGGATTCTAAATCTCTTCTTGAAGTTTTTCAGGTTACAAGTCCTAAATTGGCACATCTAAAGGTATTTGGATGCTCATGTTTTGTACACTTACCTTTATCAAAACGGGTTAAGCTTGATTCCAGAGCTATCAAATGCATTTTCTTGGGGTATTCTCAAACACAAAAGGGATACAGATGTTATAATCCATCACAAAAGAAAATGTATGTTTCAAGAGATGTTAGATTTTCTGAAGATACTCCTTATTACCCTACCATAGGCAAGAAGAGGATGTTTTTAACTTGTTTCTACTGCCTAGTTCCAATTATTATGATTAGAATGTATGTTCTCTGCCGCAACAAGTTCCTAAAGTTCCAGATATTAGAGTTCAGCCTGTTGTTGATCAATCTCCTTCCACCACTGCTGCGGATCTTCTAGGTGCATTTCTAGCACCTGATGTTTTTTTATCCCATTATAGAAGCCCTTGCTATTCAAGGTGATGAAGTTCCTAGAAGAATGTCTCACAGAACACGTCAGCCTCCTCCTAGATTACAAGAGTATGTAACATATACTGTTAAGCATCTAGTCTTTAAAGTTCTAGCATATGATAAATTGTCCTCAGATCACCGAGCCTTCCTTACCTCCATCTCTGAAGTACATGAACTCAAGTCATTTCAAGAAGCTCAATCCCAAGACATCTACAAAGTCACTCTTGTAACCTAGTCTACAAACTTCACAAATTCATTTATGGATTGAAACAGAGTCCATAAACATGGCATGCTAAGTTAAGTGTTGCTTTACAGACACTTGGTTTCACAAGAAGTAATGCTGACTCTTCACTTTTATTCAACAAAATTCTGCAGACAAGTTTATTGTGCTTGTATACGTAGATGACTTAATTATCACAGGAAGTAATGAAACATCTGTTGCAAAATTAAAGGTTGATCTGTAACAGCAATTCTCCATTAAAGATCTTGGGAAGTTTAAGTATTTCTTGAGGATAGAAATGGCTACTTCCAGCAAGGGTGTGTTTCTTAATCAACGAAAATATATCCTAGACATGCTACAGGATGTTGAAATGCTGTATACCAAGCCAGCTATTACTTTTTTGGACAGCAAGCTACAACAGGATTCATCAAGCAAACCTCTCCCAACATTCACTATTTATTAAAGGATTGTTGGAAAATTGATTTACATGACAATCACTAGACCAGACATTACATTTGCTGTTATCTTATTGAGCCAATACATGCATGCTCCTACAGCTCAACATCTTGACATGATGAAATGTATTTTGTGATACTTGAAAGGGACTATTAGTCGTGGCATTGTTATGATACGCAATGGACATACAAATATTACAGGATACACAGATTCTGATTTTGCAGGAAATGCATTAGATAGATGTTCTACCACTAGATATTGCATGTTTGTTGGAGGTAATTTCGTGTCTTGGAAGAGCAAAAAACAACAGGTGGTCGTGTGACACGATCAAAAGATTGATGTCTTATCTCAAGTGCAGGAGTGTCAAAGTAATAAATAACCCATCAAGACTAGGGTCGAGCCACAAGGATGTGAACTATATAAAATTATAAACAACAAATGAAAAGGAGTCGAAGAGAACTTTTGAGATATGATATTGACATGAATATTAATCAAAGATAAAAGCAATTGTCAAGGTTAGAGGATCCACTAATAGTATTAGAAATAAGTATTGTATAGACTCTTTTTATTAATCAACTGGAAACCACACATGAATGAGGTTCCAATCGGATGATTTATCCTTAATAAGTCATTATAAATTTTTAACATGATCATATTAATTATCTTATTTTAGTAACACCATACTTTTAAATATTATCAGGAATTCATGATGTTAACAACAAATCAAGTTCATTTCATAGCACAAGTGTAGGTTATACCATATGGTTGGCTATGAAAGTGTCAAGCATTTGTTGTACCAAGTGTTATACAACACAGATCTAGATTAACCATTTACAAGCAAGGTATTAAGAATTAATAAGATAAAAAGATAAGAAATATTAATAACAAACTTTCTTGGATATAAACATTAAAGTCCATGTTGAGTTTATATTATACCTATTCTAACACCATTAGTGTACCCTTTTCACCTTTACATAATAAACTTAGCTAAACATTATAAAGAAGAGAAATATAAATAAACTAGATAAGAACATAGTTATGATGAAAAGCATAAACAAGAGATTAATGAAAGCAAAACTTAAACATTACAAAAATACAAAGAAAGAAAGCAAGAAAATGATTTTAATCTGAGCACTAAGATGCCAAAATGCATGGCAAATGCCTCCTTTTATAGGCCAAAATCCGGAACTATTGATTTTATGACTAATTGTTGAGTGGGTGGCCACCTCTTGACTTGGTAACAATCCTTATCTTTTTGTATGTAGAAAACGTCATTGTTAACATCAAAATTTGAACAGATAGTTTTCATGAAAGTTCTGGGAAATTGTCGCAGCTTTCCAATAAAACAAGAATGAGGTCATTTAGACTTCTACAACTTGAGATATAGGTTGAACACTGAATAGTGTCTGGGCTGCAGGACAGATTCAGACTTCTCTTTTGATGCTAAGATTTGGACGTCCAAACGGTAGAATTGAATCTTGGACTCTTAACGAATGTTTTAGGCTTGTGTCTTAGCTTTCTAGCCATATAAACCAAACTAAAATTCAAGATCTACAGCTTCGGATATGACCCAACAATGTAATGGTGTTCCAATTTGAATTGAATCAACATCTCTTTTCTAAGCTTCGCCTTTTCTTTGTCCTTTCACTTTCAATAGTTAATCACATCTATCAATCCTTTGAATTATGAGATATGCCTACATTTAAAAGGAACATTTACCATAAATTAAAGGTATCTTATATTATCAGACTTGTTATTATAAAACATGCTTTAGTTAAGGAGTTATTGATACTTCAAGTGCAAAATGATGATATAAAACCTTGATAAAAATGCACTTTTAAGTACTAATCACACTCCCCAACCAGCTTATTACTATTCCTTAGTAATCAAAGCGTTAAAATAAAAAACAATTTTCAAGTTCCACAATGCAAGACATTCATCATTCAACTTCCATTAATCTATCCAAATAAACAAACTCTCATTAAATTTATATATTTGCTTCATACTGTTGAAAAAAGATATTAATAAACATTCTTTTTATGTGCTTAATGTATGAAAACATAGATGATGGGGCTTTTATTGGAAGAAAATAATATTATATTCTAATGTTTTTCTAAGGTTAAACTTCCTTAGGTTGGGATTATTATCTGTTTTTTTTTTTCTAATATATATACATATAACTTAAAACACAATGCATCTTTAACCCATATAACGAGCTTTCAGCTAATGACTTCCAGACTAGTTGGTCTTAGGGCATTAGGTTTTGAGACACCCCTGCGAGCTTAATTACTCGGGTTGCATATACTGATACGTAGATAGTGCCATGTTTGATTCCATTAAGCTTTTCTCCTCAACCCATGAACAAGCACAAGGCCAATAGCTCTCAAGTGAGTTGACTTTAGGGTATTAGGTGTTAAAACACCCCTTCGGGCTTAATTGCTTAGGTCAAGGAGGCTATGAAACCAAACTTATCTATGTTTTTATTATCATCAATATTATCAATTTGTTTTTGTTTTTGTTTTTGTTTTTTGTGGTTTTTATATTATACTATCCCTTTCCCTTAGTTGTTACCTTTAACAAAAGAACATAAATAATGTAATAATCCAATGTGCAACCCACAATCATATGTTAAAGTGTGTGTGAAAATGTAGGTTTAAGAATACTTGTTAAATGTGTTTATGAGTAGAATCAATTGATAATAATACGAGAGTTTGTAAACCTGAATATTTCAAGAAGTATTCTGATAGACCTTGTTAAGAATGTTTACTAAGATGTGTCTCAAGAGTCACTTTAACAAAAGAACTCATTCATTCTGCCATCCTAGTAACAATAGTTTTGCAAATGGTTTATGAATAGAAAACACAATTAGTTATTTTTTTTAATATCAACAACTACCCTTTCCCCCAACCAAAACGAGACATTGTCCTCAATGTCCTAAGGTATAAAGATAGAGTATAGAAGACATCATCTGAAACAACGAACACTGACAAACCTGAAACACACTTAAATAAATATAAGAAACAACAAAACACAATAATAAAACCAAAAGACACAAAGTTTTTACAAATGAAGGCGTAAATCCAATCTAAGCTTTTTACGGTTGTCCATAGTTGACCAATTTATACTACTCATAGAGGGATCAATTACAGGGATGAAAGATTGTAGTTGGTCAATCAATTGTTCAGCAGCAGCAGCAGAGATTATGATTTGTCGTGCCGAAGATGTTAGAAATTTCTATTCCATAGCTTGATCAAGAAAAGACAACAATTTATCATAAAAACCATTAACATTTAACAAACCTATAGGTTTATGGTGAATATGTAGTTGGGCCTAAGAGGAAATATGAAAGATCTCTTCCAATGTGCCTAGACCACTTGGTAAGGCAATAAAGGTGTTAACATGGTTAAACATTGCATTCATTCGATCAAACATTGTGGAGACCTATAGTTCTTCTCCAATTGTTTTTCCAATGATGTCCCCTTTTGCTAAAACTTGATTGCCTCTTAGAGTATCTTATTGTAACAACCCGGCTTTTTAAGCCCAAAACAACAGTATTTATTTTTTATATATACTTGACACACATGGTTCCGGAAATTGACGAATATGATTCCTCACATCATCAAAATACAATCCATACAATCAACATTTCATTTAAAAGTGAATTTTACATAAACACATAATATTATGGTTGCATGATTAGAAGTTCATATTAAAAATATACATACATAGACATGAGTTTGCATTCCTGTCATACTAATAGCCATTACGAATTTAAACAAAAGGATCAAATAAAAGTTATACATTCAGTACATTGGTTCATACAAAATACATTGTGATTTAGAATGCATCTACATGATTCCTTGCAAAAGTAGGTTCCCATGTATTAGGTTTCCTAGACATTTCATTGGTGTGACGTCCCTGCTGTAGCACAAAACATTTAAGAGAGTGCAATTACTTAATAATAATAATAATAATAATAATAATGATATTAAACGATCTAGTAGTTAAATGAAGCATTAACATTTATAGTTTCTTCATGTACTTGGTATAAACAACGTGTAGTACATATAGATGCACCAATTCTTGCAATCAACCATAATCTTAAATCTGGCTATCCTCTTAAGGCATCATTTGCTGAGGTTAACCATTCGCTCACCCCGGTCATCCAATCGAATGCCAGTAGCCGAAGCTAATCAATCTTTCGTCCCGGCCATCCACTCGGATGCCATTAGCCGAAGCTAATCAATCTTTCATCCCGGCCATCCATTCGGATGCCATTAGCCAAAGCTAATCAACCATTTGTCAACGTTTAAGTGTTCGACAATCTAATATCTGTTCTAACACAATATGGTAACGTTCATGATAAAGTATTTTATTATTCAACGTATGAAAAAGGAAAGTGCAAGTCACCTACCTGCTCCACTTGCGGGTTGTTCTGGTCTTGACGATGGTCCAATCCCGACCGCACCACCTAAAACATCAATGGTCATAAATCAGTACATGGGTATCTTTGAATCACATTCGTCACCACACTTATTTCAAGAGTTCATATGTTCACATTCAAGTTTCCCATATTTTACATCATCATACCATGAAATTGTTACTAACATATAAGTCATTTCAGCCTAGGAGGCATATTGTAGAAATTGGCAGAGAAAACTGGTTCGCTGAAGGCTGCCAATTCAGCAGCGAAGCTGGTTTTCTATAGGCGACCAATTCGTCAGTGAAAACTGGTTCGCTAAAGGCTACCAATTCATCAATGAAAACCGGTTCGCTGCAGCTTGCTGATTCGGCAATGAAAACTGGTTCACTGCAACTTGCTGATTCGGCAGCGAAAATTGGTTCGCTGCAGACAGCTTAATCTAGCAGCGAATGTTAATTTGCTACAGCCGACACAGTTTCAGCAGCGAATCATAATTTCCCTGCTGAACACCCAATTCGGCAGCGAATGTTAATTCGCTACAGCCGACTCAGTTTCGGTAGTGAATGTTAATTTGCTGTAGAAACTCAGTTTCGTCAACGAACCACAAATTCGCTGCAGAACACACGATTCAGCAGCGAATGCTAATTCGCTGCGGATGACATAGCATGGGCAGCGAATCACAATTTTGCTGCAGACAACTCAATTTCGGCAGTGAATGGTCATTCGCTGCAGCCGACAAAGTTTCGGCAGCGAATGTTAATTTGCTGCAGAAACTCAGTTTCGTCAGCGAACCACAAATTCGCTGCAGAAAACGTCACTCGGCAACGAATGCTAATTCGCTGCAGACGACACAACTTTGGCAGCGAATCACAATTTCACTGCAGAACACACGATTCAGTAACGAATGTTAATTCGCTACAGCCGACACAATTTCGGCAGCGAATGTTAATTCACTGTAGAAACTCAGTTTCATCAGTGAATCACAAATTCACTGCAGAACACGTCATTCGGCAGCGAATGCTAATTCACTGCGGACGACACAGCTTCGGTAGCGAACCAAAATTTCGCTGCTGAACTCACATTTTGGCAACAACACACACCTCACATGCTGTAACAATTCCAACATATCATCTGTCACTAAGTTCCAACAGAACACACACACAATGAAATCATCAATTTCAGCATATACTCTTTCAATAATTTCCAGCAGGACACACACATTCAAACCATCAATTTCAACACATAATCCTTCAATACTTCCAGCAGAACACACATACATGCATGCTGGCCAACCCTATAGTTAAGGCCAGCTCTCTACCATAATTTGTTATTTCCATTTTATTCACTTTTCTTTGTTAGATGTTCTGGGAATTTGGCCTTATTTTGTTTCTGTTTCCTTATCCTCTTAGTTAATTTCAGTTTCCTTCATAGCTAGCTTAGGTCTTAGGTCAATTGTTTCTTAGGGTCTTCTTCTTCATTTCTGGTTTTGGGTCTTAAGGAGAAGAGGAAGGGAGTTTTATGATCCATTCCTTTCAAATCTAACTAAGTTTGAGGAAGGTTTGACACTATTCTTTCTCTTCTCCTGCTGGTTCTCCTCCTTCTTCTTCCTCTCATGTTTTCTAGCTGCTGGTTCTTCCTCCTTCTAGGCAGCTGTCAAATCTTCTCTCAAGGTCTCATCTTTCCCTCACATGTTCACAAGGCACTCTCTACTGGTTTGGTTTAGGTTTCTGTTGGGAAAGAAGAGGGGAAGAACGACATGCAACTGCTGGAGACAGCTTTGGGAAAAGGATGGGTCATCCTCTCTCTCTCTTCCTTGTATTTATACTCCCCATTAAATGAGGTGGGTTGTTTGGGGTTGGTTTAGATATGTTCTTATCCTTGTCTTGGTCTATCTAAAATCGGTTTTACCCCTCCCTCCCAGCTCTGTGTTGCTGCCGATCAAGAAATCAGCAGCGAAAACTGCATCGCTGCCGATTTCTGCCTCGGTAGCGAAAACTGCATCATTGCCGATCCAAAAATCGGCAGCGGAAACTGCGTCACTGCCGATCAAGAAATCGACAGCGAAAACTGAGTCATCAATTATATATATATATATATATATATATATATATATATATATATATATATATATATATATATATATATATTCTTTTGGGTGTTTACACTTATAGTATCAGACTTGTTTTACTATTTTAACACTTTGATTACTAGGGACTAGTACTAAGCTGGTTGGGGGGTGTGATTAGTACTTAAAAGTTCATTTTTATCAAGGTTTTATATCATCAATTTGCACTTGAAGTATCAATAACTCCTTAACTAAAACATGTTTTATAATAACAAGTCTGATACTATAAGATACCTCTAATTTATGGTAAATGTTCATCTTAAATGTAGGCCTATCACATACAATGAAAGGATTGATTGATGAGTTTAAGTACTGAAATTGAAAGGACAAAGAGAGGGCCAAACTTAGAAAAGAGATGCTGGTTCAGTCCAAACTGGAATACTGTTTGGTCATTGGGTCATATTTGGAATTGTAGATCTTGGATTTAGGTTTGCTTTATATGGATGGAAAGCTAAGACATAGGCCTAAAACTTTCATGGGAGTCCAAGATTTAAAAAAGCCGTTTTCAAGTCCAAATTATAGCAACAACAGAGAAGTCTGAATCTGTCCTGCAACCCAGACAATATTTAAAAGTATGGTGTTACTAAAATAAGATAATTAATATGACCATGTTAAAAATTTACAATGAATTATTAAGGATAAATCATTTGATTAGAACCTCCTTTGTGTGTGGCTTCCAATTGATTAATAAAAAGAGTTTGTATTATACTTATTTCTAATACTATTAGTGGATCCTCTAACCTTGACATTTGTTTTTATCATTGTTGAATCCTCATATTAATCTTACATCTCAAAGTACTCTTATTATTGTTGTTGTTGTTGTTATTTATAATTTATATAGTTAACCTCCCTGTGGTTCGACCCCGGTCTTGCTGGGTTATTTATTACTTCAACACTCCTGCACTTTAGAAAAGACATCAATCTTTTGTTCGTGTCAATTCGCTGTCGAATTTGTGTTTTCTGCAGCGAATCAGGTTTTTTATGCCGAATTATGTTGTCCGTAGTGAATCAAGTGTTCGCTGTTGAATCTGTGATATCCATAGCGAATCAGGTTTTTTTTATCGAATTGTGTTGTCAGCAGGAAATCAGGTGTTTGCTGCTGAACTTATGTTATTCGCAGCGAATCAGGAATACAACTTACGTATATGTTCATAATATTTTACCGTGAGCAAATCAAAATATTAAATTCTTCTTTTGTCTTTGTGGTTTTATCATAAAAATAAAATAATAATAAAAAACATTCATAAAATAAATACAAACACACACACTCACTTTTACTACATTTTTTTCTTTTTTCCTTTTCTTTTTTTTACATCCACACTACAAATTCTAAAAATTCAAAACTAACTAAACAAAAATTAATTAAACAATTTAAAATTTACAAAATAGACCCCCAAAAATCCTTAACAGTGATGGGAAACCTTCTGGACTTGTATGCACAGTGGCGGTGCGTGAGTTAACGCGCTGCCCCCAAAAATCCAAGGCAAGCAGGGGTCAGTCACAACTTCCTCCCCTCTTCCCATCCTCGCCGATGTGACTTGCAAAACACCTAAAAATGCAACAGGTAGTTGATTTTAGTTTTTCTTTCCTTTGTTTCCTTTGCTTCTCTTTATCTTCTTCTCCATTTCGGATATGCTTCTCTCTACAGATCGGTTCTTTTCCTTTTCTTTCCCATTCTTCTCTGTTTCAAGTGGCAGCAAGACCAAGGGGGCCGTCGGTTGCTAGGCTTTTGTCGGGTCTGGCCGACGGAGATTGGTTTGCTAAAAATATTAATTCTCTTGCTTCAGGATTTTTGCCAGCTCACTAGAGTACCGAAGACAAAAGAAAGTTTTTGAGCATTGTGTAAAACTTTTATTGGGATGACCCATACTTATTCAAATATTTTCCTGATTAAATATTTCAAAAATGCATTCCCGACAATGAGGTAAGTAGTGTAATTAAATTTTGTCATTCTGAGACATGTGAGAGTAATTTCTCATAAAAAAGACGACTGCAAAAATCTTACAATGTGAATTTTATTGGCCCACCATGTTCAAAGACACACATGTGTTCTGCAAAGCTTGTGAAAATTGTCAAAAGTCAGGATTTATTTCAAAACATAAGGAATTATTAGATAATCTTCTATTGACTTTTGAGGCGTATCCTAGTAAAGATGTGCATTGTGCATTTCATGACTTATGACCCCATTTTCATAAAGAACATGCTCGACATAGTCTTGAGAATCTGACTAAAAAAGACCATGTTTGCCAGTTTTTAAGAAAACTGGATGGGAAGCCTATCCTCGATCCACAGAGGGCATTTAAGCCATTCTTGGACGTGAAACCAAGGGAGGATGTGAGCCACAATCACAACTAACTGTACATACACATGCTTTTTTAAAATAAAAAAAATCAATAAAGAAAGAGAGAGAGTAAGACTCTAGCTGGCTTACATATAGGTGGTATGATTGCATTCTCAATTTCTCATCTATAAAATCTTCTTTTCCTTCCCTTCATTTCTACTCAACCCATGCATCCAACATATATAGAAGTGTGTAGAAATGGTAGGTTCCTCAAGTCATCACATAAAAAATATTTGTGTTTTCGGTGGATCCAGTCCTGGGAAGGAAATAGAGTTTTTAGAATCAACAAATCATCTTGGTCAGGTACTAGCTGAAAGAAAGATTCATTTAGTGTATGGGGGAGGCAGCCTTGGGTTAATGGGGGGTGTGTCAATTGCTGTATTTTTAGGAGGTAGTCAAGTTTTGGGGGTTGTCCCCAAAGCTTTAGCACAAGGAGACATCATTGGAAAAACAATCAGAGAGGAACTATAGATCTCCACAATGTCTGATCGAATGAATACAAAGTTTAAACATGTTGAGGCCTTCATTGCCTTACCAGGTGGTCTGGACACATTGGAAGAGATCTTTCATATTTCCTTTAGGGCCCAAATGCAAATTCACCATAAACCCATAGATCTGTTAAATATTAATGGTTTTTATGATAAGGTGTTGTCTTTTCTTGATCATGCTATGGAATAGGAATTTCTAACATCTTTGGCACAACAAATCATAATCTATGCTATTACTGCTGAACAATTGATTGACCAACTATAATCTTTCATTCCAGTAATTGATCCCTCCATGAGTCGCATAAATTGGTCAACTAAGGAAAGCCATAAAAAGCTTAGATTGGATTTGAGTCTTAGTTTATAAAAATTTGTGTCTTTTGGTTTTATTTTGTGTTTGTAGTTTCTTATATTTGTTTAAGTGTGTTTCAGGTTTGTCAGTGTTCGTTATTTCAGGTGATGTCTTCTATACTTTATCTTTCTACCTTAGGACATTGAGGACAATATCTTGTTTTGGTTGGGAGGGAAAGTGTAGTAGTTGATATTTTAAAAAAAAACTATCTGTGTTTTCTATTTCATAAACTATTTGCAAAACTATTGTTACTAGGATGGCAGAGTAAAGGAGTTCTTTTGTTAAAGTGACTCTTGAGATGCATTTTAGTAAACATTCTTAACAAGGTCTATCAGAATACTTCTTGAAATATTCAGGTTTACAAACTCTCATATTGTTATCACTTGATTCTGCTCATATGCTCATTTAACAAGTATTCTTAAATCTTCATTTTGACACACACACTTTAACATATGATTGTGAGTTGCACATTGGATTATTACATTATTTATGTTCTTTTGTTAAAGGTAACACATAAGGGAAAGGGATAGTATATAATTTGAAAAAAAAAAACAAAAAAATGATGATAATAAAAATGTAGATAAGTTTGGTTTCGTAGCCTCCCTAACCTAAGTAATTAAGCCTGAAGGGATGTTTTAACACTTAATACCCTAAAGTCAACTAACTTGGGAGCTATTGGCCCAACGCTTGTTACATGGGCTAAGGACAAAAGCTTAAGGGAATCAAACATTGCACAATCTACGTATCAGTATCTGCAACTTGAGTTATTAAGCTCGTAGGGGTGTCTCAACACCTAATGCCCTAAGACCAACTGGTTTGGGAGTCATTAGCAAAAATCTCATTACATGGGTTAAAGATGCATTGTGTTTTAAGTTATATGTGTGTGTGTGTGTGTATATATATTAAAAAAAAGAGATAATAATCCTAACCCAAGGAAGTTAACCTTAAACATTAGAACAAAAAATTTGTTTTCTTTCAAGTAAAGCCCCATAATTATGTGTTGATATATTAAGCACAAACAATGGTTTATTAATATATTGTTTAAGAGGTATTGAGCATGTATATAAATTTAATGAGAGTTTGTTTATCTGGATAGATTAATGGAAGTTGAATGATGAATGCCTTGCTTTGTAGAATTTACAAATTGTTTTTCTATTTTAACGCTTTGATTACTAGGGACTAGTAATAAGCTGGTTGGTGGAGTGATTAGTACTTAAAAGTGCATTTTTATCAAGGTTTTATATCAGCATTTTGCACTTGAAGTATCAATAACTCCTTAACTAAAGCATGTTCTATAATAACAAGTCGACACTATAAGATATCATAATTTATGGTAAATGTTCATCTTGAATGCAGGCCTATTACATAAATGAAAGGATTGATCGATGACTTCAACTATTGAAATTGAAAGGACAAAGAGAGGGCCAAACTTAGAAAAGGGATGTTGGTGCAGTCCAAACTGGAACACTGTTCGGTAATTGGGTCATATCTGGAGCTGTAGATCTTGGATTTAGGTCTGCTTTATATGGATGGAAAGGCAAGACATAGGCCTACAACTTTCATGTGGAGTCCAATATTTAAAAAGACTGTTTTCAAGTCCAAATTATAGCAACAACAGAGAAGTTTGAATTTGTCCTGTAGCCAAGACACTGTTCAGTGTTCAGCCCATAACTCGAGTTCTAGAAGTCCAAATGACCTCAATTTTTTTTATTGGAAAGAAAATACAATTTCTATAACTTTTATGAGTAAAGTTGGTTCCAATTCTTATGTTAGCAATAACATTTTGTTTAGACAAGAAGATAAGCATTTTTACCAAGTCAAGAGTTGGCCACCCACTCAACAATTAGTCATCAAATCAATAGTTCCAAATTTTGGTCTATAAAAGGAGGCATTTGCCATGCATTTAGGAGCTTGGTTGTTCAGATGAAGATCTTGCTCTTGCTCTCTCTTTATATTTTTGTAATGCTTAAGTTTTGCTTTTATTAATATCTTGTTTATGCTTTTCATTTCCTTTCCTTTACTTAGTTAACTTATATCTTATTTATGTTCTTATCTTTTTTATTTATGTTTCTCTTCTTTCATTAAGTTTAGTTAAGTTTATTATGTCAAGGTGAAAATGTTATACTAATGGTGTAAGAATAAGTATAGTACAAACTCAATATGGACTTTAATGTTTAATACTAACATGTTTTGTATTTGTTATCTTGTTTACTCTTAATACTTTTCTTGTTAAATGATTAATCTAGATTTATATTGTATAACACTTGGTACAATAAATACTTGGCACTTTCATAACCCAACCGTATGGTATAACCTACACTTGTGCTATGAAAGGAACTTGATTTGTTATTAACATAAGTTATAATCATGAATACCTGACAATATTTACAAGTATTAGCATTATTCGAATAAGATAACTAATGTAATCATGTTAACAATTTATAATCTGATTGGAACCTCCTTTGTGTGTGGTTTCTAGTTGAGTAATAAAAGAGTTTTATACTATACTTGTTTGAAATACCATTAGTGGATCCTCTAACCTTGACATTTGTTTTTTATTGTTTAATCTTCACATTAATCTTACATCTCAAAGTCCTCTTTAACTTATTATTATTATTATTATTATTATTATTATTATTATTATTTATAATTTATATAGTTAACCTCCATGTGGTTCGACCCCGGTCTTGCCGAGTTATTTATTACTTCGACACTCCTGCACTTGGGAGAAGACATCAATCTTTTGGTCGTGTCACTTTATCAAGAAAGGTTGTTTATTTTCTTAGTATTTATTTTATCAACATGCATAATAACCAGTAGCTTAATTCATGAAGTCATGACCCTTATAGAAAAGCTCTTCCAGTTTTGAGATGCCATTTATCAGTTCAAATTGCTTACTTAATCGAAAAGGGCTTTTAAAAGCATGTAATGCAAGCTATGGTTCATGGCTATGAAAGAAACGGAAATTCACAAGCTCAAAAAGGTGTTTGAGGGTTTCAAAGACTTAGGATCAACATTAACTATTCATCAATTCTCTTTCTCTTGTTGTCTTTGTAGAGAAAGTCATATATAACCTTGTTAAACTCAAAGATCAGAATTCTCTTAACATAGGTCATAAAGCAAATCCAACTTCTTCCTTGATGAATAACCAATCTAATCATTAGAGGCTTTATCATTGATACCAAAAGACAATGTTTATAACTCAGTATTATTTTTTTTGGTATTGACTCATATATAACCTTCTAATCATTAGAGGCTTTATCATTGACACCTCTACCTCTCGCTTCGGGGGTAATCCTGTTAGTTCTTCGGGAAACACATCTGAGAATTCCTTTACCACAGGAATATCCTTTAGTCGTGGACATGCATCATCAAAGTCTAAGATGTATGCGAGGTCTCACATACATCCCTTTCTCAAACGTCTTTGGGCTGTTACAATCGATATTAAGGTGATCATTTTGAGAATTCTCTCTCCCTCAAAAATCATCCTCTCGCCCTCAAGTGTTTGGAATGTAATAGATTTAGCATAACAATATATTAAAGCCTTGTATTTACTCAACCAATTCATGCCTAGGATTATGTCAAAATCATGCAACTCTAATGGAATCAAGTATACTTTTGTTTCCATATACACAATATTTGTTCCAACCATGTTTCACATTGGAGTTAAAATTACGAACCCCTTCTCTACTACTTCTACTCCCTTTCTCAATTTAGTGATAATTCTCCTAGCAATGAATGAGTGGGTGGCACCTAGATCAAACAACACATGCACATTAAAATTATTCATTAGTAGTGTACCTGTAGCACCAGTAGAACCATGTTGTCAGTGATCGTGCCAGTCACAAGGGCTGCCTGTGGAATTTGTGTGGCAGGAGTTTTTTGTGTCGCCGAGCCAGCCATGCCCTCCATCACTGCTTTAACTATTTGTACAAGGAGTCTCGCATCTACGTATGTGGAGGCACACTAGTTGGAATAGTTGATGGTTGTTCTTCTGATCTTTCTTGTTGCTCTGCTGCAACTAGGGGTACTTCCTCTATCTAGTTAGGCCTTTGGCCTTCCCCCTGCCCACGACTCCCCCCTGCAAGGTTTCGGGTGGTATTATCAGAGCATGAGATGCCCCGTACCGTCCAAGGGATCTTCGACTTACCAACTTTGGGCACCTTGGCTCCCGCCCCTCTTTTCTAAGAAGGGCAACTCAGTTTGTTTCCCTTGTCAGGTGCGCATCATTTTGAAATTCACCACAACAACACAATTATCAATGATCCTCAGGATCTAAACCAAGTGCTCTGATACCAACTATAACAACCCGACTTTTCAAGCCCAAAACAACGGTAGATTTTATATATGTGTGTGTGCACGCGCGTGTGTGTGTATTTGACACCCATCGTGTCGGTATTCGGCGAACTTGTTCCCTCACATCATCAAGATACAACCCATACACCAACAATAATCAACATTTCATTTAAAAGTGAATTTACATAAACACATATTATTATTTTTGCATGATTAGAAGTTCACATTAAAATATATATACATAGACATGAGTTGCATTCCTATCCTACTAATAGTCATCACGAATTTAAACAAAAAGGATCTAATAATAGTTATACATTCATTACATTGATTCATACAAAATACATCGTGATTTAGAATGCAACTACATGATTCCTTGCAAAAGGAGATTCTCGTGTATTGGATTTCCTAGGCACCTCATTGGTGTGACGTCCCTGCTGCAATACAAAACATTTACAAGAATGCGATTACTTAATAATAATGATGATGATAAGCAGTCTAACAGTTTAATGAAGCATGAACATTATCCCATATTTGAAGCTTGACATTTGTAGTTCCTTTATGTATTTGGTATGAATGACTTGTTGTTCATATAATTGTACAAATTCTTGCAATCAGCCATAATCTTAAATCCGGCTATCCTAATAAGACATCATTTGCCAAGGTTAACCGTTCACTTGCCCCGGCCATCCACTTCGGATGCCATCAGCCGAAGCTAATCAACCATTTGTCCTGGTCATCCATTCAGATGCCATTAGCTGAAGCTAATCAATCATTTGTCAACATCTAAGCATTTGGCAATCTGATATATGTACTAACACAACACGATATCATTCATGATAAAGTATTTCATAATTCAACATTATGAAAAAGGAAGGTGAAAGTCACCTACCTGCTCCACCTGCAGGTTTTCCTTGTCATGACGATGATTCGATCCCGACCACACCACCTAAGACATCAATGGTCACAAATTAGTATATTTTTATCTTTGAATCACGTTCATCACCATACCTATTTCGAGAGTTCATATGTTCACATTCAAGTGTTCCACATTTTACACCATCATGCAATGAAATTGTTACAAGCATTTGAGTCATTTATGCCCAGGAGGCCTATTGTAGAAATCGGCAATGAAAACTGATTCATTGCAGGCTGTGCAATTTAGCAGCGAAAACTTGTTCGCTACAGGCTGCCCAATTCAACAACGGAAATTGTTTAACTGCTAGCGCCATAATTTCGGCATCGAATGCTACTTCTCTATAGCCAACATGTTTTTGACAGCGAATGCTAATTCGCTACAAACAACTCAGTTTCAACAGTGACTCACAAATTCGCTGTGGACAACTCGACTTCAGCAGCGAATCACAATTTCGCTATAGAACACATAATTTGGCAGCGAAAGCTAATTCGCTGCAGACAACTTAGTTTCCGCAGCAAATCACAAATTCGCTGCCGACAACTCAGCTTCAACAGCGAATCAAAAATTCACTGCAGAACAACCAATTTAGCATTCGCTGCAGACAACTCAATTTCGGCAGCGACTCACAAATTTGCTATGGAGAACTCGACTTTGATAGCGAATCACAATTTTGGTGTAGAACACACAATTTGGCAATGAATGCTAATTCTTTATAGACAACTTAGTTTTGGCAGTGAATCACAAATTTATTGTGGATAACTCAACTTCGGTAATGAATCACAAATTCGCTGCAGAACAACCAATTCAGCAGTAAATGCTAATTCACTACAAACAACTCAATTTCAACAACGAATCATATATTTGCTGCAGAAAACTCAACTTTGGTAGCGAATCCTAAATTCGCTCCAGAACACCCAATTCTACAACGAATGCTAATTTGCTGCGGACAACTTAGTTCAGCAGAAAATCCCAAATTCACTGCAGAACACGCAATTTGTGATTAGGTTCCAACGAAGTCACATGATTTCAGCATGAACACACACATACACATGCAATAATCAATCCTAGCACATAATCTTTCAACAAATTCCAGCAGAGCAAACAAATGCATGATGGCCAACCCTATAGTTAAGGCCGACCCTCTACCATGACTTGTTCTTTCCATTTTATTCATTTTTCTTTGTTAGATGTTCTAAGAATTGGCCTCATTCCATTTATGTTTCCTTCTCCTCTTAGTTAATTTTAGTTTCCTTCACAACTAGCTTAGGTCTTTGGTTAATTTTCTTAGGGTGTTCTTCTTCATTTCTGGTTCTGGGTCTTAAGAACAAGAGGAAGGGAGTTTCATGACCCATACCTTTTGAATCTAAGTAAGTTTGGGGAAGGTTTGACAGTATTGTTTCGCTTCTCCTGCTGGTTCTCCTGTTGGTTCTCCTCCTCCTTCTTCCACTCATGTTTTCTAGCCCCTTTTCCCTTCCCTCTAGGCAACTTTCCATTCGTCTCTCAAGGTCTCAACTCTCCCTCACACATTCACAAGGCACTATCTGCTGGTTTGGTTTAGGTTTTTGTTGGGAAGGAGGAAGAGAAGAGCAACATGCAGCTGGACATGTAGCTATTGTAGACAACTTTAGGAAGAGGAATGGTCACCTTCTCTCTCCTCCTTATAGTTATACTCCCTATTAAATGAGGTAGGGTGTTTGGGGTTGGTTTACATGTGTTCTTATCTTTATTTTGGTCTCTTCAAAACTAGTTTTACCCCTCCCTCCCAGCTCCTTAAGACAATCTAATTTGTTTCCTTAACTTTTAATAAAATTGTGTCGCTACCGATTCAGAAATCGATAGTGAAAACTGCATCGCTGTAGATTCAAGAAATCGGTAGCGATGGTGGAGTCAACATTTTTTTGGGTGTTTACACAAATATTGCATATGTTGTTAGTCAATTTGTTGCTCTTTCTACTAGTATTCACTAGGCAGTTGTTCTTCGTATTTTGCGATATATTTGGGGTATAGTCTTCTAGAGTCTTTTACTTTCATCCACCTCTTTCTTGGAGCTGCGTGCATACTTTGATGTTGATCATGGCAGTGATCCCACATATTGCAAATCGGTTATTGGTTTATGTATCTTTTTTGGTGATTCTTTTTTTTCTTGGAAGAGCAAGAAACAATCTATTGTTTCTCAATCTTCAACCGAAGCAGAATATCATGATATGGCATCTACTACTAAAGAGATTATTTGGTTATGTTGGTTACTTGTGCATATGAGAGTTTCACTCTCTCATCTTACTCCTATGTATAGTGACAACCAAAGTTTTATTCAAACTGCTCATAACTTAGTTTTTCATGAACAAACTAAGCACATTGAGATTGATTGTCATCTTACTCATCATTATCTCAAGCATGACACCATTACTTTGCCTTTTGTTTCTTCTTCTTTGCAGATTGCAGATTTCTTTACCAAATCACATTCCATTTCTCATTTTTGTTTTCTAGTTGGAAAACTCTCGATGCTTATAGCTGTCACATCGTGAGTTTGAGGGGAGATGTTAAATAATACATTTATCTTGTTTTATTTATTAAGGGTAGAATAGTATTTTTAGCTTAACCTATATATAAGCTCTTTGTATTTAGGTTAAATAATTTACTTTTCACAAATCAACGAAAAGGAGAATTCTAGCCTCCATCTCTTTCGTGTTCATATTTATTTTGTGTTAATTGAATTGTTTTAACAATATTATCCTGAAGGTTATTTGTCATGAATGTTTATATGAGTATTGTGAAGGATATATTATTGTGCTATACACATTGCTAAATTGTTATAAATTTTTGTATGAGTATTTCGAGGGATCTATTGTTGTATTGTGTTGAACATTAACTGTCAAGAATGGTAGGATGAGTAATACGAAGGGTCTACTATTGTGTTATACCGAATGCTAAACTATTATGGAATGTGTATTTATGTATTACAAAGGATCTATTATTGTGTATACTAAATGCTAGACTATTACAAAACATTTGTACGAATATTGTGAAGGGTCTACTATTATGTTATTATGAACATCAAATTGTTATGAATTGTTTGAATGAGCATTGCAAAGGATATATTATCATGTCATAGAGATTCAATAAACCGCCTCTGGAATGTTTGATTAATAAATGATTAGTTTTGGCTAATGGCATCCTAAGTGGATGACCAAGATGAATAAATTATTAGCTTCGACTAATGGCATCCTAAGTGGATGGCCAGGATTGATAAATGATTAGCTTTGGCTAATGGCATCCTAAGTGGATGATTAAGATGAATACAATGAATAAATGATTAGCTTTGACTAATGGCATCCTAAATGGATGACTAAGATTGATAAATGATTAGCTTTGACTAATGGAATCCTAAGCGGATGACCTGAATGAATAAATGATTGGCTTCGACTAATGGCGTCCTAAGAGAATAGCTGAATTTGGGAGTTATGAGTTAGTTTCAAGAATTGATACGTTCATATGTATTATGTTTTTTATATACCAAGTATATGAAAGAACTATGATTGATATGCTTTAAATAGAGAATAACATTAGTTTGGTTAACGATATTTGAGATGGATGACCAGACTTAAGTATTATAATCAGCCTCAGTAATTGACGAATTATTAAGGGTGGTATTTACACAAGTATGGAGAAATGAAAGAATTATACTCTTTTGGTTCATAAATGAAATGTAATGTTAATATTGTTTTATTATGTTTTTAAATTGCCTATAATGCTTGAAATTACCTTGTGTTGTAACAAGGACATCATTCCAACATGGTGCGTAAGGAAATTCATTTTATAGCTCACACATTTTGAAAGGAACTATATATGAGTGAACAGACGTGTTAATCGCTCAATTAGTCGTTTGATTCCTTTTGTAAAGACTAGTAAAGAAAAAATTTGAAATGAAACACGGATGTGTATGTGAAAACATGTAGTTATGATATATATAAATATACGTATGTGGGTGAAAGTCACCTACCTATTCCTTCAATGGGGTGTCCTTGCCTAGTTGATGATCCGATTCCGATTGCACAACCTAACACATCAATGATCATAATCAACACATTTGTATTTGATAATTACATAACTCGTCACCATATGTTTTCCCAAAAATACACATGTTCCAATTAAATTGTTCCATATATTACATAATTATACAATGAAATCATTATAAGCATTTACATTATTTCTAACATGGGAGTCTGCCGTAGAAATCGGCAGCAAAACTACTTCCTGGTGGTGCAGAAATTCAACAGGGAAACCAATTCGCTGGTGACATGCAATTTGTCAGCAAAATTGTTGACACAGACTCATCAACGAAATTGATTTGCCAAAACACAGATTCATAAGCGAACCGATTCACTGCAACACAAACTCGCTAGCAAACTAATTTGTTGCACCACTAACTCTTTAGTGAACTGATTTGCTGAAGCACAGACTCGTCAGCAAACTGGTTCGTTGCAACATAAACTCATCAGTGAACTGATTCGCTGAAACATAAAATCATCAGCAAACTGATTCACTAGGACACCATAATTCGACGAAAATTGTTTCGACCATGATGTTTTAGTGTGATGAATGTTAAACCAACCATGAAATGTTGATTGAGTCATTGATGAAATTAGGTTATTGATGAATGTTAAACCAATTACAAAATGTTAATTGAGTTATTTATGAAATTGGGTTGTTCATGAATGTTGAACCGACTATGAAATGTTGATTGAGTTGTTGATTAGCTTCGGCTAATGGCATCCGAGAAGGATGATTGGGCTGCGTTTGATGATTAGCTTTCGCTAATGTCATCCGAGATGGATAATCGGGTTGTAATTGATGATTTCCTTCGGCTAATGGCATTCGAGATGGATGATCGGGTTGTGTTTGATGATTAGCTTTGACTAATAGCATCTAAGATGGATGCCTGGGTTGTGACTGATAATTAGTTTTGAGTAATGGCATTCGAGATGGATGATCGGGTTGTATTTGATTATTAGCTTTGGCTAATGGCATATCAAATGGATGACTAGGTTGTGATTGATGATTAGTTTTTGCTAATGGCATCCTAAATGAATGACCTAGTTAATTATGATGATTGGCTTCAGTAGATGGTATCTGTATGAGATGACGAGTTTAATTTTATGATTAGTTTTGGTTAATGGTATCTGAGACGGATGACTGAGTTTAGATGTTGAGATCAAAAATGGTGAAAAATATCTAAGGTGGATGACCGGCTTAAAGGGAAGTAATTAACCCCGTCTGATGATTAAACTTTGGCCCACCACTTCTATGGAGAGGTTGGGGCATATGAGTGAGAATAATACATCTAGCGAAATTATAAAGATTGTACAATGCATATGAGAAGTAAATGAAAGAATGTACTCATTTTCAATTGATAACGAAAAATAACAATAACGTCTTTCTAGTTGTTTATTATTATGTTTAGATTGTTTACAATTCTTGTATCTATGTTCTTTTTGTAACAGGGATATCACACAATCAAGGTACGTAGGAAAGTCATTCCATGGGTTCATATATTTTGAAATGTGCTATGTAATGGTATGTTTTGGGTGTTATGTGTTTGATAAGAATGAACGAACTAGTTGAATATTGGTCATTCAGCACTTTTGTAAAGACTTGTATCAAAAATTATAATGGAATACGAATGTGAAAGTACAATCTTGTAAACATGATGTGGTGAATGGATGTATATGACATTCTCTTTTATTAATATGATATTCTCTTTTATTAGAATGATGTTGATTGTGCATCAAAAGTATCATTAAGTCTTTTATTTTACATATGTATTTATTGTTTTTATTTGGGTTTTTTATAATAAGTGATGTGCTTTTTAGTAATGAAGTTTCTTTTAATGTTTCAATAGGTTTTTGGAGCTTAAATGAACTATTTCAGAAAATTCAACGTCAGAATTCAGAACAAAGAATTGAAGAGAAATTTAGTTGAAGATTGAAGCAAATCTTGGTTCAAATAAGTGCTCCAAATTTGCCACAAAAATCAATTCTATTTCAATTCTAAAAAAAAATATCATATGATCTATTTCAAGCCCAAACTTGCCTTATGTTGTGTACAAACTTCAACCATCAAACACTCAAGGTTTTAATGTCAATCTTAGCCCAAATAATAGGTACATTTGTATACTTATTTGATGCTTAAATTCAGCTCCAAATCAGCCCAAGTACAATCTATGATCTTACATGTCCACACAACAAATAACATTTGATTTATTTTGGGCAATTCATTGATCCAAGAGGGCAAACACATGGATGGAAAGCTGGAGGGAAAATTTTGACATTATTTTGGGTCAAAAAGAAGAAAGAGACAGCTCATAAAGGAGGAAGAAAAATGTGCATCAAAGTGTTCTCCAAGCTGGCCTGATTTGATTTTCCAGAACACCTTTTAGTGTTTTGCCCATACCTTTTGACTCAGATGTCCAAAATAGCTGTTCTTTAATGATTTGGAAAGTTAATCGAATGGTCTATAAATATGTGTCTAATAGACATCTCCATAGGAGGCTTCTAAGAGGGTCGAATTGCTGTCCAAAGTTAAAGTCAGATTTGTGTCCGAATTTTTACTGAAATTGTGTTGTGTTCTTCTTTGTAGATTTCGGTTCTTTAGTTTGTAAAACTTTTTATTTCAGTTTGATTCAAGTTATTTCATGTTTATTAAAGTGTTCTTATATATAATTATGGTTGGCTAATCTCTTTCTTGGATCCAAATCAAGGATGATGGTGATTGAGGTGAGTTCTTTAAGATATGAATGAATCTTAATGTTTATCTTCTCATTTTCTTCATGAATGTTTTATTATTGCAAAGAAATTTTAGAAATCATTTAGGTAATGTTATAATCTTGAATTTTTATGCACAAACCTTAGTTTTGGTATAGAGATTGCTTGATTCAATGTCTTACTTAATATAAAAGTACTTGTTCATTCTTAAGCAATAGTCAATCTTCATGTTTTTAAACTTCATTGTAATATCTTCCGATCTAATATCACCATCGTTGATATTAGGTTGAGTTATCTTATATATGTTGAAGAAATCACCAATACATCACCATTAAAATTGATTTGGACCAAGACTTACTTTTTCTTGTCTTTTAAAATTTATTTACACTTTTTCATCTTTGAAAACAAATCCATCAATTATTTTCAACCAAGTTATTGTTAATTTAATTTCTCTTAAGTTTTTTTTGTTACCTAGCTTAATTTCCAGATCTAGCTCTCTGTGGATATGACCTCGATCTTACCGAGTTAATTGCTACATCGTACACTCGTGCACTTGCAAGTTAAAACAAGCCAATCATAAAAAGCGGTCAAGCAATTTTGGCGCCGTTGCAAGGGAGCTAGCAAGCAAAGGTAACAAATTTATATTTGATTATTGGAAAATAAAAAAAAAATTCATATAAATAAAAAATCAAAATGGCTGGTTTTACCACCTAAAAAAACAATTGACCTCAACTTTTTAGATATTGGACTGTGGATTGAACTATTAATTGTTGGATTTTGGTTGGTTCAACCATTTTTCTTTTATTGTCTATTCTAGTTAGTTTCTAATATTTATTGTTTATATTATAAGGCTGGTATTACCGCCTCTTGTTTATTTTATTTTGTTGTTATTTGTTGTTATTATTTCTCTTAAATTTATTGTTTGAAGTGCTTGGCCGGTATTACCGCCTCTTGTTTATTTTATTTTGTTGTTATTTGTTGTTATTATTTCTCTTATATTTATAGTTTGAAGTGTTTTGCCGGTATTGCCGCCTCTTTATTCATTCTCGTTATACTTATCTTTTAATATTTATTGTTGTTAATATTGATTATTAGTTAGAGAGTGAATTTCTTAATTTGTTGTATTTTTATTTTTGAGCTATTACTTTATCTTTTACGTTTCATTTACTTTTATTTGTAATTTTTTTTTTTCCTTTCCTTTCCTTTCGTATTCATATAATTGTTATATTATTGTTTTTTTTTTTTTATCTTGGCTAATGTTGAAGATGTAGAGGGTGAAGGGAGTGTTCAAGGTAATGGACCTCTACAATTCAATGATCAACCTAATTTTTGAACTCTTAGAGAGTATCTTCACCCGACCAGACAAAGTACACCTTCATGTATTATCTTGCCTCTTAACCAACAAGCTTTCAATTTGAAACCGGGCATGGTTCAACTTCTTCCCACATTTCACGGTATGGATTCTGAAAATCCATACATACACATTAAGGACTTTGAAGAGGTATGTAATACTTTTATTGATAGAACATGCACCGATGAAACTATTCGGCTTAAATTGTTCCCATTCTCTCTAAAGGATAAAGCCAAGCTTTGGCTAAACTCCTTGCGTCCCAGGTCTATAGATACATGGAGAGAAATGCAAGTTGAATTTTTGAAAAAATACTTCCCTACTCATAGGATGGCAGCCTTACAATGTCAAATGATGAATTTTTCTTGTAGTCCAAATGAGTCATTTCACCAATCTTGGGAAAGGTTCAAAGACTTGTTAAATGCATGCCCCCACCATGGTTTTCAGATGTGGAGGTTAGTGAGTTTCTTCTACGACTCTCTTACCGCAGATTTTAAAAAGCTAGTGTCAACCATGTGTAATGGTGAGTTTTATGACAAAGAACCAAGTGAAGCCTTCGATTTTTTTGATCAATTGGCTGAAAACACCAAGTAATGAGAGACTTCTCTCTCACTTCATGTTAAGTCTAGAAACACCATTTCTCATTCAAGTGGGAAGTTCCAATTGAAAGAGACTGATGATCTCAATGCTAGATTAGCCTCATTAGCTAGGAATGTAGAGTCTCTTGAGATTAAAAAAGTGCATGTCATGAGTAAACAATAAGAGGAAAGTTGTGTTGTTTGTGAGAGCAAAGGGCATAGGACAACTGAGTGTCCTACCATTCCAGCCTTCAAGGAAGTGCTCTATGGCCAAACTTCTGATTCAAGTAATGTTAGAAAGCCATTTTCAAACCAAGTAGGCAATCCCTACTCTGATACTTATAATCCTGGATGGAGGAACCACCCAAATTTTGGATGGAGAAATGAGGGCTCTTCAGTACCTCAAACATTTCAACCTCCACCCCAACCATTTCATGCTCCCACACCTAATGCGTTCCAACCACCTCATAAGAGATCCCTAGAGGATACTCTTCAATAATTCATGCAAACACAAGGAGGAATCAACAACCAAGTTTACAAATTTCAAGATCAGACCAATAGGACCTTAGATGACATTAGAAGTCAACTAACCAAGTTGACTCAATCACTAAGCATTCAAGAGAAGGGAAAGATCCCAGCTCAACCAATGCCAAATCCTAGAGGTCAGGTACACATGAGTGAATCGTCACTTAGTGAACTTTCAAACCATGAACAGGTCCAAGCCATCACTACCCTTAGAAGTGGAAAGATTGTTGACAAAGCTATAGGTTTTGGGATTCCTAGAGGTATTGTGGAGGAGAAATCTAGGGAAAGTGAAGAGGGAATCAAAACACAAGTGACAAATGAGAGTTTGAGTGACAAAGAAGGCGAGATAAATGAGAAAGAGATGAGTGAGAAAGGAGATAATTCAAGAAAAATTGGAGTCAAAGTGAGTGATTTAGAATTTGTTCCTAGAGCACCATTTCCACAAAGGTTAGGGAAACCTAAACATGATCTTATGAACTTGGAAATCTATGAATTGTTCAAACAAGTGAAAATCAACATTCCACTCCTTGATGCAATTAAACAAGTTCCATCTTATGCAAAATTTCTTAAGGGCTTATGCACAGTCGAAAGGAGATTGAATGTGAAAGAAAAAGCTTTTCTAACTAAACATGCTAGTGCCATCATCCAGTTTAAGACCCCTCCCAAATACAAAGATCCTGGTTGTCCTACCATTTCATGCATTATTGAAAGTCATTAGACCAAGCTTTGTTGGATTTAGGAGCAAGTGTGAATTTGATACCCTACACTGTTTACAAACAGTTAGGTTTAGGAGAAATCAAGCCTACTCGAATCACCCTTCAATTAGCTGATAGATCAATCAAGATTTATAGGGGTATTGTTGAGGATGTGTTGGTCCAAGTAGATAAATTCTACTTTCCTGTTGATTTTGTAGTCTTAGACACCGCACCTATTCAAGGTTCTAATGCTCCCATCCCAGTCATCCTAGGTAGACCTTTCCTAGCTACATCCAATGCTTTAATTAAATGTAGGAATGGGGTGATGAAATTGTCTTTTGGAAATATGACTGTGGAGATGAACATATTCAATGTCTCCAAACAAATTGGTGAACATGA
Source organism: Populus alba (assembly GCF_005239225.2). Classification (NCBI taxonomy): domain Eukaryota; kingdom Viridiplantae; phylum Streptophyta; class Magnoliopsida; order Malpighiales; family Salicaceae; genus Populus; species Populus alba. The sequence continues at coordinate 19,907,094 of NC_133291.1, forward strand.
GGACATTAGAGATGTAGATTTGATCCAAACAGTTTGTCAAGAACACTTTGAGAGAGAGTGGATAAAGGATCCATTGGAGAGAACTTTAATTCATGATGAAAGATTTTCTTCTTTGGAATGTGTTGATGAGGAAGTAAGAGAACTCGAGACTTATCTAGATTCAATGCCTATTATGTCAATAGGTCAATGGACCCCATTGTTTAAGCCTTTGATTTCACCCCAAGTGAAAGTTGAGGCATCTCTTGTCCAACCTTATAGACCAGAAAGGAAGCCTTTTTCGAGTTCATTTGATTACCAATTCATCCTTGTAGCTGTTGATTATGTGTCTAAATGGGTGGAGGCCATTGCATCTTGAACTAATGACCATCGAGTTGTGGTCAAATTCTTAAAAGAAAATATTTTCTCTCGTTTTGGCATGCCCTGGGCTATGATTAGTGATAGAGGAAAACATTTTTGTAACAAGCCCGTTGGGATTTTGATGAGAAAATATGGTGTAATTCACAAGGTCAGTACCCCTTATCACCCACAGACTAGTGGCCAAGCTGAGTTGGAAAATAAGGAGATCAAGAACATTTTAGAGAAAACAGTCAATCCAAACTGTAAAGATTGGTCCCTACGACTAGTTGATGCTTTGTGGGCATATCGCACTGCTTACAAGACCTCTTTAGGAATGTCTCCTTACAGGCTAGTTTATGGAAAGCCTTGTCATCTCCCTGTTGAGATTGAGCACCATGCATATTGGGCCATCCGAAAATTCAATGACAATGAAAACGAGGTTGGCAAAAATAGAAAGCTTCAATTAGAGGAGCTGAGAAATGATGCATTTGAAAATGCAAAAATTTCAAAACATAAGATGAAAGCTTTGCATGATAAACATATTTTTAGAAAATCCTTTCATGTTGGTCAAAAGGATCTCTTGTCTAATTCACGATTACATCTCTTTCCTGGGAAGTTGAGGACAAAATGGATTGGTCCATTTGTGATTAAATCCATCTCTGAGCATGGTGCATTTGAGGTAGAAAATCCTAAGAATGGAAATGTTTTCAAAGTAAATGGTCATCGATTGAAACCTTATCTTGAAAACGTTGTGGCTGAAGTTGAGACATTGGATATTGAAGATCCAATACCATTGTAGTATCAGAAGTAATGAGTTTTTATTTTTTTTTATTTTTTTTTCTTTCTTCCATCTCTTAATTTTCTTGTTCATGCATTAGGGACAATGCATTATTTTACGTTGGGGGGTGTGAGGTTCTTTATTTTAAAAAAAAAATCAATGTTTTCTTTTAGTTGTGATATGCAGGTTAAAAAAAAATCAAGCAAGAAGTCAACTCATGTCCAATTCAATCAGACATTCATCCTTGAAAACAAAAGGGGAGTAACAGTTTTCTAATCTTTATACTTTTCTTCTCTTTCTTTTTTACATTCAGGATAATGTAAAACTTAATTTTAGATATTTGATTTTGTTGAATGCTTGAGATAACCATGCTTGTTAAAAAAAAAAAAAAAACTTGCATTCGTATGTGAATGAGATTTGTTTAGGATCAAACATTATATTTTTGGATTCATTATTGTGTTGAACATTGCATGCTTTAATTTGGGATAGATAATATCTTATAAAGCAAGATATAGCATACTTTTTTTTTTAGATTATTAAAGTACATCTTTCCTTGTAAAAGTTGTGTGAGTTGTGTGATTATGCATGAAAGATGAGTGTGATGCTTTACTTGTGATTATCCCTTTTGATCTAGTCCTAAACAAGGTTTAAGTAAATAGAGTAATAATTATTACAAAAATAAATAAATAAATGTGTACAAATTTCTATCTACTCCAATGTTTTGAGTTGCTCAGTAACTAAGGGTATTCATCACAAATATTTATCTTTACGTCAAACAGCAGCTTGAAATATGAGTATGCAAAGCAATTTAAGTTTGTGACTTTGTGAGTAACCAGGTGCATTCATCACAAATGTTTGTATTCGCGTCAAAAGGGAAGTGACCACTTAAAGAAAAACAATAAATAATATCTTTTAAAAAAAATTTATATAGATATTTCTCTAGTTTGCTACCTTGTTTGTAGTAGTGAGAAGGGAAGATTACAAGTTGAGTTTTCGCGTGAATCAATTATGTTGGTTGCATGATAAATACGATTGAATTTGGAATTTTGTATGGATGTTTGATTTAGAGAATGGATCTTAAATTCAGCCCCAAATCAGCCTCCAAATCAGCCCAAGCACAATTCATGATCTTACATGTCCACACAACAAATAACATTTGATTTATTTTGGGCAATTCATTGATCCAAGAGGGAAAACACATGGATGGAAAGCTGGAGGGAACATTATGACATTATTTTGGTTCAAAAAGAAGAAAGAGACAGCTCATAAAGGAGGAAGAAAAACGTGCATCAAAGTGTTCTCCAAGCTGGCCTGATTTGATTTTCCAGAACACCTTTTAGTGTTTTGCCCATAACTTTTGACTCAGATGTCCAAATTAGCTGTTCTTTAATGCTTTGGAAAGCTAATGAATGACCTATAAATATGTGTCTAATAGGAATCTCCAAAGGAGGCTTCTAAGAGGGTCGAATTTCTGTCCAAAGTTAGAGTCAGATTTGTGTCTAGGAGGCTTCTCCAAAGGAATCTTAATGTTTATCTTCTCATTTTCTTCATGAATGTTTTATTATTGCAAAGAAATTTTAGAAATCATTTAGTAATGTTATAATCTTGAATTTTTATGCACAAACCTTAGTTTTGGTATAGAGATTGCTTGATTCAATGTCTTACTTAATATAAAAGTACTTGTTCATTCTTAAGCAATAATTAATCTTCATGTTTTTAAACTTCATTGTAATATCTTCCGATCTAATATCACCATCATTGATATTAGGTTGAGTTATCTTATATATGTTGAAGAAATCACCAATACATCACCATTAAAATTGATTTAGACCAAGACTTACTTTTTCTTGTCTTTTAAAATTTGTTTACACTTTTTCATCTTTGAAAACAAATCCATGAATTATTTTCAACCAAGTTATTGTTAATTTAATTTCTCTTGAGTTTTTTTTGTTACCTAGCTTAATTTCCAGATCTAGCTCTCTGTGGATATGACCTCGATCTTACCGAGTTAATTGCTACATCGCACACTCGTGCACTTGCAAGTTAAAACAAGTCGATCATAAAAAGCGATCAAGTAGGTGTATTGTGAAATCTCATGAGTATTGCACTACACTAAGAGATGAATTCTATTACGATAAACCCTAAACACTGTTGTGGGAATGGGTATTGTCACTTTTTATGGGATATTGATTTGCTTTATCCTATGTGAGTTGTGACTTGCTAATGAATGAAATGTATTGATAAATTCACAGAATAATTTGTGAAAAGCATCAAGAACCCAATGACTTACAAAAAAAAAATTCATCAATTTTGGTTATGAAAAAAAAGCTGGGTCATTACATGTTACCTCTTGCAGCATTATTGCTAAGTATTTATATGTTAGGTATTTGTGTCTAATCCTATAACTTACTCTTGAGGTCAACCCCCTGTTTACTTTGACTCCTGGCCTAGTAAGGGTATTTTGGGAACCTTTTGGATTCCATCTTGGCTCTTATTAGGCTAACCCAACCATATGAAATACATAATTTTTATGTAAAATGGAAGTATATTTTGTAAAATAGTCAATTTTTTCATAAATCATGTAAACACAAATAAATTTAAGAAAAACATTGAATTTTTCAAAAATTCTCAATAAGCTTAGTTTTTTGTAACAAACAGACATGTTAATTACAAAAAAAAAAATTCTACATCAAGTTACATATTGCATAATTTTGTAGATTTTGGCATAAATTGATGATTTACATAAGATCAATCAAATATACAGCTTTTATATAAAATGCAAGTATATTTCGTAATTTTTTTTTTTATGTAAATGGACAAGTAACATGAATGTTTTTATATTTCAAGTTTCCTAAGAATCCACCTTACGTAAATATGGTATATAATAATCAGCGATGGATAGCTTCTTTAATTTTTAGAATGAACTAATTGATGTCTCCTCATGGGAAAATATCCAATACTCCCGAAATAGATACTACAATAAGAGATTGAAACGCATGATTGGAATCAAATTCAGTTGTATTGCTTTAATGCACTTTCCTTTAATATTCACTCAAGCACTACAAGTGAATTGGATCCAAATTACACGTGTCAATCTCTTATTCATTGAAGTACTGAAGATTTCCCCGTTACTTACCATGCTAAAAAAAAAAGAGACAAAAAGGCTTCGTTATTCATAACGTTAAAAAAAAAAAACATCCAATAGGATCAAAATAATCTCCTTGGATGATATCATTACCTAACGAATTCATGTGGCAACTCCGTGGATAGCATACTTGTGGCCACCAAGTCTTATCTTATCATCCATTCATCTACAATAAATGACTAAATTCCAAGAAACACATAGATAAATAAACCAAACGATCATCTCCTTCTAAAAGCCATAAAATTAAAATTAAGAACACTGACCAGTGCTTCCAGATCAGTAACACTCGCAGACTGATCAGATATCGGCCATGTCTTCCCCTACTGATCAGTTAAAACTTGCTAATAGTGATGAGCTTGTATCGGTAGGGGTTGAGATATCAGCTGATGGCTTCATCCCTGTCGTTGACGTGGAGGGACTTCAGGGTCCTCGCCGCCCTCAAATCGTTAAACAAATTGGTCATGCATGTCAACACTATGGTGCCTTTATCGTAAGTTCTTAATTCCCCCTTTTCCCATATATATTTTAAGTCGTGATTATATTTGATTTACCTTCCAGCAATTTACAGGTGAAGAACCATGCAATTCCAGAGACCGTTTTCAACAACTTCCTGGGCGGCGCAACAATGGATTTCTTCAGATGGCCAGAGCAAGAAAAGTTGAAATTTTACACTCCTAAACCTGGAAAATTTGACAATACTGAATCTCGCAAGCCCATCGAGTACTTTCGTGCTTATACTACCGGCGAAAATGCCTCTCTCGTAAGGGAACTGGCATATGTTTCTTGTCTTATTGGAGATTATGCAAATCTATGGCCTTCAATTCCTCCCTCATTCTGGTAAACAAATGCCCTTCAAAAACCATTTAGTCTCTTTTTTCTCCTCTTTCCATCTTGATGTTGGCATGGTTATGTATAGGGAAAGAGTTACTGATTTTAGTACAAGCGCTAAAAGGGTGGAGTTCGCACTAGGCGAGGCCATATGTGAGAGTTTAGGCCTGGAAAGAGATTACATAAAGAAGAAGCTACTGAGCAACCATGAACAAAAAGTAGCTATGAACTTCTATCCAGCACGTAAACAAGAAGATTCAGAGCTTACTTGTGTACTTCGTGACCATACGGACCCGACCATAATCACAATTTTGTCGGAACAGAATGTTCATGGACTTCAGATTCTACACGATGGGGAATGGATGAATGTTAATCTTAGCCCAAACCACTTGATTGTTTTAACCGGTGACCTACTGCAGGTGAGTTTATGTTATTTGCTTATATCCTATTGTTGAGATTAGATTAAGCTAACATGGATCTTATGATTTGTTCTCCCAACGACAGCTTGAGATTTTGCGTTGAGTAGTTATTTCGACATGTATCTGATTGTTTTTGTATCTGCAGGTACTTAGCAACCGTCGATACAAGAGTTTGCCCCATCGAGTTCACGTGACTTGCGAAAAGGATCGTTTATCCATCGCCACCTATTGCAATCCATCAGATTATGCTACAATAGAACCGGCTAAGGAATTGATCGACAATGATCATCCAGCAATCTATAAAAAATTCACATACCGAGAGTTCAAAGACAACGTTGAATTAGCTGTGGATGATGCCCGGTTGAACGTTTTCAAGATTACTGCAGCTGCTTAACTATGCTAGCTTTACATGCAATATTGGTACCTTTGACATCCTTGTAACAAATAAAACATATGGATGTTTGGTTTGGCCGAATAATGGTTTGCAAATGTTACGAATATTTTGAAGGAACTGTTTTCTGCTAGCGCCTGCGCGAGCCATGTAGCTTATTGTTTTGATGTCGAATAATCACTAAAAATAATGTATAAGTAATCGGTCTTGTAGCTATAATATATTAAGACTGGTTGGTAGCAGTTGATGCGCGACTATAAACAAAAATTGAAAGAAGCAAGAGAAAAGAAAGAAGAAGCCAAGAAGCAGAAGAAAAAAAAGCTGAAGAAGGAGAGCAGAAGCTGAAAAGGAGAAGAGAAAAAGGGTTGGAAAAGTTTACAACTCTGCAAATTATTTAAAATTATGCTTAAATAAGAAACCTTAAAACAACTAACAATTAGGCCAAATGCCCACAAAAACAAAACTGAAGTTCAAAATAAAATGCTATCAAGTTAATAACCAAACTCAACTAAAAATAATAAATTAAACCCAAAAACATAAGCTAAAGCTCAATCTCCCAACAGGTAAGGCTACCCTCCATCATTGATGATCATACGCGGGCATAATTGTGTCTTGGATTTGGTGTTCCTATAATGACCTGACTTTTTCAAGACTAAAATCGATGGATTTTTTCACTATATCATTCTGCCTTTTTATTATCATATTGACAAACTAATAAATTCACATTCCTATTCTAGCCTTTTTATTATCACGAGTTCATACAAGAGTATTGAACGACAAGTTACACAACTAGTACTTTCGTTATGCTGACCTCATGTAATTTCAAACATAACATCCTCATAAGAAGAATACCACATACGTATATTCATGCACATCATATCTACATGTTCGCACATACACATCTATGTTCCACTTCAATTTTTCATTACAAGTTTTTATAAAAGGGGTCGGACAACTAATTACACGATTAACATGTTTGTTCATACATAACTCATATCACCTATAACATGTGAATACATCGTTTTTTTTTTTCAAAATGTGTGAGCCACCAAACGAATGTCCTTACGCACCATGTTGGTATGATTTCCCTGTTGCAGCACAAGGTAATTTCAAGCATTATTGGCAATTTAAGAACATAATAAAGCAATATTAACGTCACATTTCATTCATGGACCAAAAGAGCATAATTCTTTCATTTCTCCTTATGTAAGTACCACCCTTAATAATTCATCAATTATCGAGGCTAATTACAATACTCAAACCCGGTCATCCATCTTGAATACCGTTAACCGAATTAATGTTATTCTCTGTTTAAAGCATAACAATCATAGTTCTTTCTATACTTGGTATGTATAAAACATAGTACCCATGAACGCATCAATTCTTGAAACTAACTCATAACTCCCAAATCTGGCAATCCTCTTAGAATGCCATTAGCCGAAGCTAATCATTTATTCATCTCGGTTATCCTCTTAGGATGCCATTAGTCGAAGCTAATCATTTGTCAATCCAATCTTCCACTTAGGATACCATTAACCGAAGCTGATCATTAACCGATCAAACATTCCAAAGGCGATTTAAGAAATCACTATAACATGACATTATATGTAAACACAAAAAAAAAGAGAAGTAAAGTGAGAATGACTCCACCATCATTGCCGATTTCTAAATCGACAGCAACACAGTTTTTGGCTGCCGATTTCTGAATCGGCAGTGATGCAGTTTTTTCTGCTGATTTCTAAATCGGCAGAGACAGAGTTTTTGGCTACTGCAACACCATAATTTTTGCTGTCAATTTCTGAATCGACAACAACTGAGTCTAATTAAAAGTTTAGGAAACAAATCAGACTGTCTTAAGGAGTTAAGAGGGAGGGGTAAAACCAGTTTTAGACAGACCAAAACAGGGACAAGAATGCATCTAAACCAACCCCAAATACCCCACCTCATTTCATGGGAAGTATAAATGCAAGGAGAGAGAGAGAAGGTGACCCTTCATCTTCCTAAAGTTGTCTTGACACGACCAAAAGATTGATGTCTTCTCCCAAGTGCAGGAGTATCAAAGTAATAAATAACCCGGCAAGACCGAGGTCGAACCACAAAGAGGTTAATTGTATAAATTATAAATAACAAGACAACAGCAACAACAATAATAACAACAATAATAACAATAATAGTAATAGTAATAATAATATTAGTAGTAGTAGTAGTAGTAGTAATAATAATAATAATAATAATAATATAATAATAATACTCAGTACGTGGCGTTGTTATACTTGAGAATGATCTAAAAGATCGGGTCACAGGTTTCCAGCCTATATACTGAGTTTATGAAAAGATCAAAGAGATATATTATATAATATAAACAGATTTTTGATGCGAATGAACAAGGCAAGACTAACAATGTCAGGATCCTTGATCAAACACAGAGCATACTTAACGTACATAAAATATAACAAGAATGTAAATAATAATAATAATAATAATAATACTAATATTAATAGTAATAATAATAATAATAATAATAATAATGGTAGTAGTAGTAGTAAAAAAAACGAAGAGGAAGAAATTAATGAGAACTTTGAGATGGAAGATTAATGTAAGGATTAAACAATGATAAAAACAAATGTCAAGGTTAGAGGATCCACCAATGGTATTTCAAACAAGTATAGTATAAACTCTTATTAAATCACATAATTTTTCTTATCTTTTCTTTGTCCCAAGACAGCACCCACGACATAATCACTAGCGTCACACATTATTTCAAAAGGTAGTGACCAATCAGGAGGTTGAATGACAAGAGCAGAAGTAAGCAAGCTTTTAAGTTTAACAAAGGCTTTTTCACATTATTCAGTCCATTTAAAAACATTTTCCTTTGTTAGAAGGTTACACAATGGTTTAGATATTACACTAAAATCTTTGATGAACCTTCTGTAAAAACCAGCATGTCCTAAGAATGATCTAACATCTTTAACAGATTTTGGTGTTGGTAAGTTGGCAATTAGCTCGATTTTAGATTTGTCAACCTCAATTCCTTTCGATGAAACAATGTGACCAAGTACAATGCCGTTTGTTACCATAAAGTGACATTTTTCCCAATTCAGTACAAGATTCTTGTCTTCACACCTGTTCAAAACCTTTTCCAAGTTAGTTAAACAATCATCAAATGAATCACCAAAAATAGAAAAATCATCCATAAAAATCTCAAGAAAACGTTCAACCATATCACTAAATATGCTAAGCATGCATCTTTGAAATGTGGCCGGTGCATTACATAACCCAAAAGGCATTCTTCGATATGCAAAAGTACCAAATGGACATGTGAAAGTAGTCTTCTCTTGATCTTTCAATGCAATTTCAATTTGATTGTAACCTGAATAGCCATCTAGGAAACAATAAAATTCATGACCTACAACTCTTTCTAGGATTTGATCTATGAAAGGTAAAGGAAAATGATCTTTTCTAGTCATTGAATTAAGTTTCCTATAGTCAATGCACATGCGCCAACCAGTAATAGTCCGAGTTGGAATTAACTCATTTTTCTCATTTGTTATCACAGTGACTCCAGACTTTTTAGGTACAACTTGGGTAGGACTTACCCATTTGCTGTCAGAAATAGGATAAATGATTCCATTATCTAGAAGCTTAATTACTTCATTTTTCACTACTTCTTTCATATTAGGATTAAGTCTTCGTTGCATTTCTCTAGATGGTTTAGCATTTTCCTCCAAATAAATCCTGTGTGTGCAAATCAAAGGACTAATTCCTTTTATGTCAGCTATGGTCCATCCTAATGCATTTTTGTGCATTTTCAGAGTCTGTAATAACTTACCTTCTTAATGTGCATTAAGTTTCGAAGAGATTATTACCGAAAAAGTTTCATTTTCTCCCAAAAATAAGTATTTAAGATTGAATGGTAATGGCTTCAAATCAGGTTTTGGTCGTTGAACACTTGAAGGTATAGACTCAATTGATCGTGGTGGCAATTCTTCAATTTGTGGTCTCCAATTACATGCCTTTGCTTCTTCCTAAAAATAAACCATTTGCAACTCATTAGGTTCATCAATCTTAGTTTCACTGGAAGTGGTTTGAAATTGATCATGAACTAATTTTTCAATAAATTCCACTTCCTGTAAATCATTATCATCTCCAGGTTGCTTGTAAATGTTGAAAATATTCATCTCCAATGTCATGTTTCCAAATGATAGCTTCATCAGTCCATTCCTACAATTAATCAATGCATTAGAAGTTGCAAGAAATGGACGTCCTAAAATAACAGGAATTGAATTACATGCTTCAACAAGTTGTGTATCCAAGACAATAAAATCTATAGGGTAAATGAATTTATCAACTTGTACTAACACATCCTCAACTATTCCTCAAGGCACTTTTACAGATCTATCAGCAAGTAAAAGAGTTACAAAGTTGGTTTTAACTCACCTAGATTGAGACTTTGAAAAACTGAATATGGAAGTAAATTCACACTAGCTCCAAGATCAAGTAAAGCTCTTTCAATTTTATGTTCTCTAATAAAGCAAGAAATTGTAGGACAACCAGGGTCTTTATATTTCAAAGCTTTATTGTTCTGAAGAATAGAACTTACTTGTTCGGCTAAAAATGCTTTCTTTTTCACATTTAGTTTTCTCTTCACAATGCATAGATCTTTCAAAAATTTAGCATAGGAAGGTACTTGTTTAATAGCATCCAACAAAGGTATATTGATCCTTACCTGTTTGAAAATTTCAAGGATTTCAGAATTGTGATTGACTTTCCTTTGTTTGGTCATGGCATGAGGAAATGGAAGTGCTGGCGGAGAATCAGTCTTTTCTTTACAATGTTCAGATTCAACCCCTTCCTTACCCTCAGAGATTGACTCATCATCTTTCTCACAAGGTTCACGAGTGGGTTTTTCAATAACCTTACCATTGCGAAGAGTGATGACTGATTTGACTTGATCCATGTGTTGGCTTCCGGAACTACTTGCATTTGCATTGTATTGCCCCTTTGGATTTTGTTGTGGTTGAGATGGGAACTAACCTTTCTCTTGAAAACTGAGAACAGATGTGAATTTTGCAAGAGCATCTTTAAAATTTGTCATGCTTTAAGCAAGTTAAGTGTTGATTGTCTCTTGCTTTTCAATGAATGCATGCAATGTTTCCTCAAGATTTCTTCTAGGAGGTGGAGCATAAGAAGGTGCATATCCATTAGAATTTTGGAAATTATGGTGTGCTTGAAATGGTGGCTACAAAGTTTGTGCATTATTGTTGTCACTCTTCCAACTGAAATTTGGGTGATTTCTCCAACCAGGGTTGTATGTTTGCGAGTATGGGTTATGATTGGGCCTTTGGAAATTATTTAAAGCATGGGCTTGTTCATGGAGGCATTCCTTGAAAGAAGGAAAAGTTGGACAGTCATTGGTTGCATGTTCATTTGTTTCACAGATTTGACACACAATGTCTTGAATAGATTTTAATTGACCACTCTTTTTCAATTCTAATGCCTCGACTTTTCTAGCTAAAGATGTAAACTTGGCTTGGAGGTCATGATCTTCCCTAAGGTTATACATACCTCCACTAGATGTATGAGGTTGGGTTTTACTTGGTGCCTCATAAGTACCCGTAGTGTCCCAATTTTGTGCATTTTCAACTAGCAAGTCTAGGTACTCCATTGCTTCATTAGGGTCTTTATCTTTAAAAGTTCCATTGCACATCAATTCAACCAATTGCCTATCTTTAGGTGTTAACCCTTCATAAAATTGTGAAACCAATCTCCATGTTTCAAAACCATGATGAGGGCAAGTATTAAGCAAGTCTTGATACCTATCCCAACATTGGTAAAATATTTCACCTGGTTTTTGAGTGAAAGTGGTGATTTGTCTTTTGAAAGAGTTGGTTCTGTGAGATGGAAAAAACTTCTTTAAAAATTGTTGTTGTATTTCATCCCAAGCACGAATGGATCCTGACCTAAGATTTTGTAGCCATGTTTTAGCTTTATCTTTTAATGAAAAAGGAAAAAGCTTTAATCTAATGGTATTCATGCTACAATTTAAGTCATTATAGGTGTTACAAACTTCTTCAAATTCTCTCAAATGCAAGTATGGATTTTCTAGATCTAAGCCATGAAAAGAAGGTAAAAGTTGAATAATGTCTGGCTTAAAATTAAAATGGGATGCATCAGGAGGGAAAACCATGCATGAGGGTGCACTTATTCTTGTGGGATTAATGTGATCTCTAAGTGTCCTAACACGATTATTCTCATTATTCTCATTATGAAGTGACTGATTATCTTCTTCGGCTATATTTTCTGAAAATGATGAGGATACCCTACAAAGTCTACCACTTAATGTACGTGATCAAACACTCATGCACGTGTAGAAAGAGAATAAAAGGAAGAAAAAAACAAAAGAAAAAGAAACAAAACAAAAGAAACAAAGTTAGATACAAGAAAAGTGAAAAGCAAAAACAAAATAAATACTATAATTTGTACAAGAATTTACCTCCCCGACAACGGCGCCAAAAACTTGACACGACCAAAAGATTGATGTCTTCTCCCAAGTGTAGGAGTGTCGAAGTAATAAATAACCCGGCAAGACCGAGATCGAACCACAAAGAGGTTAATTGTATAAATTATAAATAACAAGACAACAACAACAACAATAATAACAATAATAGTAATAGTAATAATAATATTAATAGCAGTAGTAGTAGTAGTAGTAAAAAAACGAAGAGGAAGAAATTAATGAGAACTTTGAGATGGAAGATTAATGTAAGGATTAAACAATGATAAAAACAAATGTCAAGGTTAGAGGATCCACCAATGGTATTTCAAACAAGTATAGTATAAACTCTTATTACTTAATTTGGAAACCAAACACGGAGGAGGTTCCAATCAGATGCTTTGTCATTAATAGCTCATTATAAATTATTAACATGATCATATTAATTATCTTATTTACATAACACCAAACTTTTAAATATTGTCAGGAATTCATGATGTTAACTGATGTTAACAACAAATCAAGTTCCTTTCATAGCCAGGTGTAGGTAATACCATACGGTTGGGCTATGAGAGTGCCAAGCATTTGTTGTACCAAGTATTATACAACACAAATCTAGATTAACCATTTAACAAGCAAGGTATTAAGAATTAGTAAGATAAAAAGATAAGACATCTTAATATTAAACATTAAGGTCCATGTTGAGTTTACACCATACTTATTCTTACACCATTAGTGTAACCTTTTCACCTTGACATAATAAACTTAGATAAACATAATGAAGAAGAGAAACATAAATAAACAAAACAAGAACATAAATAAGATACAAGTTAACTAAGGAAAGGAAAGGAAAGGAAAAGCATAAACAATATATTAATGAAACCAAAACTTAAGAATTACAAAAAATATAAAGAGAGAAATAAAGAGCATGAACTTGATCTAAACAACAAAGCCCCTAAATACATGGCAAATGCCTCCTTTTATAGGCCAAAATTCAGAATTATTGATTTCATGACTAATTGTTGAGTGGGTGGCCAACTTTTGACTTGGTGAAAATCCTTATTTTCTTGTCTGAATAAAACAAAAATGCTACCATCCGAACTGGATCCACTTGAAAACATGAAAGTTGTAGAAAATGAACTTCTATAACTCCAGATATGGGCCAAACACTGAACAATGTTTGGGCTGCAGAACAGATTCAGACTTCTCCGCTGTTGCTATAATTTGGACTTGAAAACGGCCTTCTTAGATCTTGATGAAAACATGAAAGTTGTAGGCCTATGTCTTACTGAATTTGTGTAAAAATTTGAGATCATTTTGACATCTAGAACTCGAGATATGACCCAATTACCGAACAATGTTCTAGTTTGGACTGCACCAACATCTCTTTTCTAAGTTTGGCCCTCTCTTTGTCCTTTCAATTTCCATACTTGAACTCATCAATCAATCCTTTGATTTATATGATAGGCCTGCATTTAAGATGAACATTTACCATATCTTAAGGCATTTTAGAGTATTAGACTTGTTATTATAAAACATGCTTTAGTTAAGGAGTTATTGATACTTTAAGTGCAAAATGATGATATAAAACCTTGATAAATATGCACTTTTAAGTACTAATCATGTTTGCAGCAGTTGCATGTTGCTCTTCTCTTCCTCCTTCCCAATGGAAACCTAAACCAAACCAGCAAAGAGTGCCTTGTGAATGTGTTAGGGAGAGTTGAGATCTTAAGAGAATATTGGACAATTGCCTAGAGGGAAGGGAAGAGGGGCTAGAAAACGTGAGTGGAAGAAGAAGGAGGAGAACTAGCAGGACAAGAGAAAAAATGTCAACAAAGAATACTATCAAACCTTCCCCAAACTTACTTAGATTCGAAAGGTATTGGTCATGAAACTCCCTTCCTCTTGTTCTTAAGACTCAGAACTGAAAATAAAGAAGAAGACCCTAAGAAAATTGACCTAAGACCTAAGCTAGTTGTGAAGGAAACTTAAATTAACTAAGAGGACAAAGAAACAGAAATGAAATGAGGCCAATTTCCAGAACATCTGATGATGTGCATCATGGGAATTATAATCCATCTCGTAAAGCTAAATCTAATATGCAAGAGGATTCAGATGGTCCAATGACAAGAGCGAGAGCGAAACAACTACAACGGACCTTGACGAATCAAATTGCAATGATTGAAGCTGCGTCGGAGTTAAAAATTAGCAATCAGTTTGAAATTGGTTCAAGGGTGCTTATTTGCCTACAGTTGGAACTTGGAGATGGGAAAAGCCCTTAATGGTTCTTTTCATGCTGGGCTACTTGTATTTGGATTGATAATGCAAGTGAAGGAACTAATGCTGTTTACGGTCAGAACAGTAGATGGATTTGAACCCGAATTTGAAGTCATCCAATGCATGTGAAAAGAAGATTTATGTAGGTAAAATTCAAGTTCAGAACGTGATCTTTCTATATTGTCCAACCATGATTGCATTAGACTTTTGTGTCAAAAGTTATGGTTGTTTTAAATTTCATCTGCATATGTTTTAGAAATGTCAAAAAAAACATCAGTTAGTTAAATTTGTCTACTTGCTTTATTAAAAGTCCAGTTTTTAGGCTTGACTTCTGTCATGTTGAATTCACCTAACTTTGGAGGCATGTTCCAAAGATAAATATGTATCAGAATATGAAATAAACACTTTTGGCCAAGATTTGAAAACTTAATTCAGGGAATTAAGAGTTGTTCTTCCAAATTCGTTTTGTGAAGAACCATACCTGACTTATCACTCTTCAATCACAAAGAGTGTGGCGTCGAAATCCTAGATTGATCTTTGTGGCGTCCAGATCGACTTATCAAAGTATCATTCTAGTCTATCCTCCATCTTATTTACCTTAAATCACTACAATCCAGCCTAAATAGCAAACGAAAGACAACACAACCAGACCCATCCTTCATCCATTTTCGTTAGAATCATTGTTGCCGATTTTCAAATCATTCACGGCACATCATCTGGTATCAGAGCATCAGTTGCGATCTAAGACAGGAGCCAAAAACAACAACAAGAAGAAGAAAGGTTTGCTGGAACAGAGGTTGACAGACTTAACTATGGCTGGAGATAAAGAAGATTTGCCAAGAGGGTTAAGTTTGGAACAGGCACAAGTCATGGGCTTACAACGATCTCATGCTGAGATTCGGGATGAGATGACTGGAATTCGTGAACAGTTGAATACCCTTATGCAAAGGATACAAAGAAATAATTTGCAACCCCAACCGAGGCAAGCACTTAGGGTGCCACGAAATGATATTATAGAAGCTGACGAAGATCCAGATAGGGATGACGAGGCTGATGATAGGGTCAGACCAAGAAGGCAGAATTATAATCCTCCTAATGGTCTCAAACTTAAAATTCCACCATTTAGAGGAAGTAGTTCACCTGAGGAATACTTGGAGTGGATTCAGAAGGTTGAAAAGGTGTTTGAATGGTACGAATATTCTGAAGAAAGGACGTGCAAGGTGGCAGCACTTGAGTTTACAGATTATGCTCTTTTATGGTGGGAAAACGTAAAGATTCAGAGGAGAAGGGAAGGAGAGGAGGAGATTGCAACATGGGCAACTATGAAAAGAGTGATGAAGAAGAGATTTGTTCCTGATTACTATAAACAGGAGCTATACATCAGACTTCAGACTTTGCGACAGGGATCTTTTGACTGTGGAAGAGTATGTGAAAGAGTTTGAATTGCTGCTGATTCGATGTGAATTGATGGAACCTCAAGAGCAAACAATAGCTAGATTTCTTGGAGGGTTGAGGAAGGATATAGCTAATGTTGTTGAGTTACAACTGTACATCTTCCTTGAGGAAGTTATAAAGCTTGCAACCCGAGTAGAGAGGCAGCAGAGACGAGGAGGTGTCCGAACTAGTGTAACTACGTCAAGTGCGACAAGGGCTGTTTCTACGCCTACACGAACATGGAGCACACCTAAACGAGATGAGAAGGTGGAGTTTAGCAAGGGGAATACCAGTTCTGATTCTTTGAAGGGAAAGGAGAAAAGTGACAGAACCTCAACACCCTAGGAGGTCTCGAGACATCAAGTGCTTCAAGTGCTTGGGACATGGGCATATTGCTTCGGAATGTCCAAATAAAAGGGTGATGATTTTGCATGGGATCATGGAGAGCTGATCAGGGAGATGAGAGGTTGAAACTGAAGACGAAGATGAGGTACAAGTGGCTGAACAAGAAGAGGATTTCGAACCAGTGAAGGGAGATTTGTTGGTTGTTCAACGGGTTCTGAATGCACAAATTGACGTTAGTAATGAGCAACGCGAGAACATCTTTCATACTCGATGTCAGATTCGAGATAAGGTGTGCGGGATGATCATTGATAATGGAAGTTGCACTAATGTTGCGTCAACTACCTTGGTGGAGAAATTGGGTTTAAATACCCTTCCACATCCCAGACCCTATAGTTTGCGATGGCTGAATGAGAATGGGGAGATTCGGGTGACAAAGCAAGTTCGTGTACCTTTTTCCATTAAAACCTATCACGACGAGGTTTTATGTGACGTTGCAAATGTCAGCTAGCCATTTGTTGTTGGGTCGTCCATGGCAGTTTGATAATGATGTGACCTACAATGGACGGAAGAACACTTATTCTTTTATGCTGAATGGAAAGAAGGTGAACTTGTTACCAACTGAGTTCTCAACAAGTTAGAGAGGATCAGTTACGAAGCCAACAAAAGGAGGTGACATCACGAAAGGGGTTGTTGTTAGCCAAAAAAGGAGACATCAAACAAAGCATTAGCCACAACAGGGATTGTTTTCATGGTCTGGGCAAAGCAACTACTACAAGTAGAAGGATTGGACTTACCAAGACAGATTAAGGAATTACTTGAAGAATTTAAAGATGTGTTTCCAGATGAATTGCCTAAAGGATTACCACCTATTCGTGGTATTGAGCATCAAATTGATTTGGTGCCGGAGCTTCACTTCCTAATAGACCAGCATACAGATGTAATCCAGAGGAAGCGAAAGAGATTCAAAGGCAGGTCGGTGAGCTCTTAGAGAAGGGCTATGTGCGAGAATCACTTAGTCCATGTTCCGTACCTACTTTGCTTGTACCGAAGAAAGATGGTACCATGAGGATGTGCATGGACAGCCGCGCTATCAACAAAATAACAGTTAAGTATCGATTTCCTATACCCAGACTTGATGATTTGCTTGATGAGTTGCATGGTGCTGCATTGTTTTCCAAAGTCGATTTGATGAGTGGCTATCACCAAATTAGAATGAAAGAGGGAGATGAATGGAAAACAGCATTTAAAACTAAACAGGGGTTATATGAATGGATGGTAATGCCGTTTGGGTTATCTAATGCGCCTAGTACATTTATGAGGTTTATGAATCATGTTTTGAGGAAGTATATTGGGTTGTTTGTTGTAGTATATTTTGACAACATCCTGGTGTATATCAAGACCTTTGATGATCATGTGAAGCATCTTAGAGTTGTGTTTGAGACTTTGCAAGATTCTAAGTTGTATGGGAAACTCACAAAGTGTTACTTTTGTAAAGAAAGTGTCGTGTTTCTTGGATATATTATCTCTAGCAGGGGAGTTAGAGTTGATGAGGAGAAAATTGAGGCAATTCGAGATTGGCCAAAACCTGCTAGTATCACTGATGTGAGGAGTTTCCATGGTTTAGCTTCTTTCTATAGGCGATTTGTGAAAGACTTCAGCTCTATTGTTGCTCCTATGACAGAATGCTTGAAAAAAGGGAAGGAGTTTAGATGGAGTGAAGATGCGCAGAAAGCTTTTGAGCTAATTAAGGAAAAGTTGTGTACTGCTCCAGTTTTAGCACTTCCAGACTTTGCTAAAACATTTGAAATAGAGTGCGATGCTTTCGGGGTTGGAATTGGTGCTGTTTTGATGCAAGAAAAGAGACCGATTGCATTCTTCAGTGAAAAGTTAAATGGAGCGCGTTTGAACTACTCTATTTACGACAAGGAGTTCTATGCTTTGATTTGGGCTTTGGAGGTATGACAGCACTACTTGTTGCCTAAAGAATTTGTTATACATACTGATCATGAAGCCTTGAAGTATCTTAAGGGGCAAAACAAGTTGAATAGAAGACATGCTAAATGGGTGGAGTTCATGGAGTCATTTCCTTATGTCATAAAGTACAAGAAAGGGCAAGTTAATGTGGTTGCTGATGCTCTTTCTAGGAGGTATGCACTGATCTCTATGTTGAATGCAAGGCTGATGGGTTTTGAACAGGTGAAGGATCAGTATGCCAATGATTCCTACTTTGCTAATGTGGTTGCCGAATGTGCAAAGGGAGCTTGTGATGGGTTCTTTATGCATGAAGGTTACTTGTTCAAAATGGGCAGAATGTGTATTCCTTCAGGTTCGTTACGGGAATTGCTTGTGCGAGAGGCTCATAGTGGTGGTCTTAGTGGTCATTTTGGGGAGAAGAAGACTTATGAGCTGCTGAAAGAACATTTGTTTTGGCCCAGTATGTTACGGGATGTACACAAGGTGATTGAAAGATGTGCTATTTGCAAGAGAGCTAAAGGTAAAGAGAATGCGTATTGACTATATATGCCACTGCCTATTCCAGAGCAACCATGGATGGACATTAGCATGGATTTTGTACTTGGACTACCGAGAACACAATGTGGGAAGGATTCAATAATGGTGGTGGTTGATCGATTCTCCAAAATGTCCCATTTCATTCCTTGTACGAAAACTGACGATGCAGTACATGTTGCTGATTTGTTCTTTCAAGAGATTGTTCGTTTGCATGGAATTCCTAAAAGCATTGTCTCTGATCGTGATACAAAGTTCTTAAGCCACTTTTGGAAGACTCTTTGGAGGAAACTTGGAACAAAGTTACTTTTCAGTACGGCATGTCATCCACAAACTAATGGACAAACTGAGGTAGTAAACCGAACTTTATCTTCTTTGTTACGAGCTGTTATACATAAGAATTTGAAGAGTTGGGATACTTGTTTGCCGATTGTGGAGTTTGCATATAATCGTAGTGTGCATGGGGCTACAAAATTTTCACCATTTGAGGTTGTCTATGGCTTTAATCCTTGTGTTCCTATTGATCTTGTTCATATTCCAATTGATGAGAGGACATCTATGGATGGAATTAGAAAGGCAGAATTGATGAAGAAACTACATGAGCAGGTTCAACTACATATTAAGGAGAAAACAACAAAGTATGCTAAACAAGATAACAAGGGGCGAAAGATGGTCAGGTTTGAACCTGGAGATCTTGTTTGGATTCATATTAGCAAGGGCAGATTTCCAAGCAAACGTAAGTCCAAGTTGATGCCAAGAGCTGACGGTCCATTTCGTATTATAGAGAAGGTGAATGACAATGCGTATAAGGTAGATCTTCCTGGTGATTACAATGTATCAGCTATTTTTAATGTTAAAGACTTATCTCCGTACTTGGATGATGATGACGATTCTGATTTGAGGACAAATCATTTTCAACCTGGGGCTGATGATGTGCATCATGGGAATTATAATCCATCTCGTAAAGCTGAATCTAATATGCAAGAGGATTCAGATGGTCCAATGACAAGAGCGAGAGCGAAACAACTACAACGGGCCTTGACGAATCAAATTGCAATGATTGAAGCTGCGTCGGAGTTAAAAATTAGCAATCAGTTTGAAATTGGTTCAAGGGTGCTTATTTGCCTACAGTTGGAACTTGGAGATGGGAAAAGCCCTTAATGGTTCTTTTCATGCTAGGCTACTTGTATTTGGATTGATAATGCAAGTGAAGGAACTGATGTTGTTTACGGTCAGAACGGTAGATGGATTTGAACCCGAATTTGAAGTCATCCAATGCATGTGAAAAGAAGATTTATGTAGGTAAAATTCAAGTTCAGAACGTGATCTTTCTATTTTGTGTCAAAAGTTATGGCTGTTTTAAATTTCGTCTGCATATGTTTTAGAAATGTCAAAAAAAATGTCTGTTAGTTAAATTTGTCTACTTGCTTTATTAAAAGTCTAGTTTTTAGGCTTGACTTCTGTCATGTTGAATTCACCTAACTTTGGAGGCATGTTCCAAAGATAAATATGTATCAGAATATGAAATAAACACTTTTGGCCAAGATTTGAAAACTTAATTCAGAGAATTAAGAGTTGTTCTTCCAAATTCGTTTTGTGAAGAACCATACCTGACTTATCACTCTTCAATCACAAAGAGTGTGACGTCAAAATCCTAGATTGATCTTTGTGGCGTCCAGATCGACTTATCAAAGTATCATTCTAGTCTATCCTCCATCTTATTTACCTTAAATCACTACAATCCAGCCTAAATACCAAAAGAAAGACAACACAACCAGACCCATCCTTCATCCATTTTCGTTAGAATCATTGTTGCCGATTTTCAAATCATTCACGGCACATCATCTAACAAAAGAAAAATGCATAAAATGGAAAGAGCAAATCATGGTAGAGCGTCGACCTTAGCTATGTGGTTGGACAACATGCATGTGTGTGTTCTGTTAGGATTTGATTAAAGATTATATGCTAGAATAAATGGTTTCAATATGTGTGTTCTACTTGGATTTGATAGATTATGTGCTGGAATTGATTATTGCATCTGTGTATTCTGCTGAATTTAGGGACAATTTATGTGTTGGGATTGATTATTGCATGCATATGTGTGTGTTCATGCTGAAATCAAGTGACCTTGCTGGAACCTAATGAAAAATTGTGTGTTCTGCAGAGAATTTGGGATTCACAACTGAAGTGGTATTGTCTACAATGAATTTGTGATTCACTACCGAAACTGAGTTGTCTGCAGCGAATTATCATTCGTTGCTGAATTGTGTGATTCGCTGCTGAAGTTGATTGTTTGCAGCGAATCTATGATTCGCTACCAAAATTGAGTTGTCTGCAGCGATTGTGTTCTGCAGTGAATTTGTGATTCGATGCCGAAGTTGTATTGTTTGCAGTGGATTTGTGATTCACTGCCGAAATTGAGTTGTCTGCAGTGAATTAGCATTCGCTGCAGAATTATGTGTGCTGCAGCGAATTTGTGATTCGCTACCAAACATGTATTATCTGCAGTGGATTTTTGATTTGCTGTCGAAACTGAGTTGTCTGCAGCGAATGAGTGTTCTGCAGTGAATTTGTGATTCGCTGCTGAAATGGTATTGTCTGCAGTGAATTTGTGATTCGATGCCAAAACTGAGTTGTATGCAGTGAATTAGCATTCACTGCTGAATTGTGCGTGCTGCAGCGAATTTGTGATTCACTCTCGAACAGTGTGTTCTGTAGTGAATTTGTGATTCACTGCCGAACATGTATTGTCTGCAGTGGATTTGTGATGGGCTGCCGAAACTGAGTTGTCTACAACGAATGAGTGTTTTGTAGTAAATTTGTGATTCGTTGTCGCAATGGTATTGTTTGTAGTGAATTATCATTCGATGCCTCTGCCGAATTGTGTGTTATGCAACGAATTTGTGATTCACTGTCGAAGTTGTGTTATCTGAAGGGAATTAGCATTCGCTGTAGAATTCTATGTTCTATAGTGAATTTTTGTTTCGCTACTGAAGTGGTATTGTCTACAGTGAATTACCATTCGCTGCTGAATTGTGTGTGCTACAGCGAATCTGTGTGATTCATGTCTACGGTGAATCTGTGATTCGCTCCCAAAATTGAGTTGTCTGCAACGAATTAACATTCTTTACAGAATTGTGTGTTCTACAGGGAATTTGTGATTTGATGCCAAAGTTGTATTGTTTGCAGCGGATTTGTGATTCGCTGCCGAAACTGAGTTGTCTGTGACACGACCAAAAGATTGATGTCTTCTCCCAAGTGCATGAGTGTCGAAGTAATGAATAACCCGCCAAGACCAGGGTCGAACTACAGTGAGGTTAACTATATAAATTATAAATAATAATAGTAAGAGGACTTTAAGATGTAAGATTAATGTGAGATTCAACAATGATAAAAACAAATGTCAAGGTTAGAGGATCCACTAATAGTATTAGAAATAAGTATAGTATAAACTCTTTTTATTAATCAATTGGAAACCACACACAAATGAGGTTCCAATCAAATGATTTATCCTTAATAGGTCATTATAAATTTTTAACATGAGCATATCAATTATCTTATTTTAGCAACACCAAACTTTTAAATATTGTCAAGAATTCATGATGCTAGCTTATGTTAACAACAATCAAGTTCCTTTCATAGCACAGGTGTAGGTTATACCATACGGTTGGCTATGAAAGTGCCAAGCATTTGTTGTACCAAGTGTTATACAACACAAATCTAGATTAACCATTTAACAAGCAAGGTATTAAGAATTAATAAGATAAAAAGATAAGACATGTTAATAACAAACTTTCTTGGATATAAACATTGAAGTCCATGTTTAGTTTATATTATACATATTCTAACACCATTAGTGAAACCTTTTCACCTTGACATAATAAACTTAGCTAAATATAATGAATAAGAGAAACATAAATAAACAACATAAGAACATAAGTATAGTAAAGGAAATAAAAAGCATAAACATGAGATTAAGAAAAATATAACATGAAATAAAACTTAAACATACAAAAATATAAAGAAAGAAATAAAGAGCATGATCTTGATCTGAACAACCAAGATGCCGAAACTGAGATGTCTGCATTGAATTATCATTCGCTGCTGAATTGTGTGTTCTGCAGTGAATTTTCAATTCGCTGCCGAAGTGGTATTGTCTGCAATGAATTTGTGATTTGTTGTCGCAACTGAGTTGTTTGCAGTGAATTAGCATTCGCTCCCGCAACCGAATTGTGTGTTTTGCAGTGAATTTGTGATTCACTGCAGAAGTTGTATTGTCTGTAGCGAATTAGCATTCACTACAGAAGTTGTATTGTCTGTAGCGAATTAGCATTCACTGCTGAATTGTGTGTTCTGTAGTGAATTTGTGATTCGATGCTGAAATTGTATTGTTTGTAGGGAATTTGTGATTCGCTGCCGCAACCGAGTTGTCTACAGCGAATTAGCATTTGCTGCTGAATTGGGTGTGCTGCAGCGAATCTGTGATTCACTTTTGAAATTGAGTTATATGCAGCGAATTCGCATTAGCTACCGAATTGTGTGTTCTGCAGTGAATTTGTGATTTGATGCCGAAGTTGTGTAGTTTGCAGCGGATTTGTGATTCCTTGCTGAAACTGAATTGGCTGCAGTGAATTAGCATTCGCTGCAGAATTGTATGCACTACACCGAATTTCTGATTCACTGCCGAAGTTGAGTTGTCTGCAATGAATTTGTGATTTGCTGTTGAAGTTGAGTTGTCTACAGTGAATTTGTGTCAAAACTAAGTTCTCTGCAATGAATTAGCATTCACTATCAAATTGTTTGTTCTGTAGCGAATTTGTGATTCGATGCCGAAGTTGAGCTGTCTAGATTCGTTGTCAAAACTGAGTTATCTGCAGCGAATTAGCGTTGGCTTCCAAATTGCGCATTATGCAACGAATTTATGATTCGATGCTGAAGCTGTGCTGTCTGCAATGAATCTGTGATTCGCTGCTGAAGTTGAGTTGTCTGGATTCGTTGTCAAAACTGAGTTGTTTGTAGCCAATTAGCATTGGCTTCCGATTTTAGGAAACGAATTAGCAGACAACACAATTCGACAGCGAACGCTGATTCTCTGCAGACAAACACAATTCGACAACGAACGCTAATTCACTACAGACAACATAATTTTTGGCAATGAATGCTGATTCATTGCACCTAACACAATTTCTGTAAACACCCAAAAGAAAACACACACATATATATATATATACACACACATATATATATGTATATATATATATATATATATATATATATATATATATATAAATTTTGATGACTCCACCATCGCTGCAGATTTCTGAATCGATAGCGAGGCAGTTTTCGCTGCCCATTTCCTGAATGGGTAGCGTTGTCGTTTCGTTGCCCATTTCTGAATCGGCAACGACGCAATTTTTGCTGCCGATTTCTGAATCAGCAGCGACACGGTTTTTTTTTATTGTCTTAAGGAGCTGGGAGGGAGGGGTAAAACCAGTTTTGGATAGACCAAAACAAGGATAAGAAGACATCTAAACCAACCCCAAACACCCCCACCTCTTTTACTGGGGAGTATAAATATAAGGAGGAGAGAGAAGGTGACCCTTGCTCTTCCTAAAGTTGTCTGCTGCAGCTGTATGTCCAGCTGCATGTTGCTCTTCCCTTTCTCTTTCCCAACAGAAACCTAAACCAAACCAGTAGAGAGTGCCTTGTGAACGTGTGAGGGAGAGATGAGACCTTGAGAGAAGATTGGACAGCTGCTTAGAGGGAAAGGAAAAGTGGGGTGGGGCTAGAAAACATGAGATGAAGAAGGAGGAGAACCAGTGGGAGAGGAGAAAGAATATTGTCAAACCTTCCTGAAACTTAGTTAGATTCGAAAGGTATGGGTCATGAAACTCCCTTCCTCTTCTCCTTAAGACCCAGAACCAGAAATGAAGAAGAAGACCCTAAGAAAATTGACCGAAGACCTAAGCTAGTTGTGAAGGAAAATGAAATTAACTAAGAGGACAAGGAAACAGAAACGAAATGAGGCGAATTCCAAGAACATCTAACAAAGAAAATGTGTGTGTTTTGCTGGAACTTAGTGACAGTTTATATGCTGGGGTTGTTACTGCATGTGTGGTGTGTGTTCATGCCAAAATGTGTATTGTGGAGCGAATTTGCGATTTGCTGCTGAACTGAGTCTTCTGCAGGGAATTAGCATTCGCTGCCGAGTGCAGTTGTTTGCAGTGAATTGTGATTCACTGCTGAAATTGTGTCAGCTGCAGCGAATTTGTGATTCGCTGTAAAAAATGAGTTTTCTGCAGCGAATTAGCATTCGCTGCTGAATTGTGTGTTCTGATGCGAAATTGTGATTCGCTGCTGAAACTATGTTGGCTGCAGTGAATTAGCATTCGCTGCCGACACTAAGTTATCTGCAACGAATTTGTGATTCACTGTTGAAACTGAGTCTTCTGCAACGAATTAGCATTCGCTGCTGAATTGCGTGTTGTGCAGTGAAATTGTGATTCGTTGTCGAAACTGTGTGTTCTGCAGTGAATTAGCATTCGCTACCAAGTGGCGTGTTCTGAAGCAAATTTATGATTCACTGCCGAAGTTGAGTTGTCTGCAGCGAACCAGTTTTCACTGCTGAAATTATGGCGCCAACAGCGAAACAGTTTTCGTTGCTGCATTGGCCTCTTGCAGCAAACCAGTTTTCGCTACCGAATTGGGCAGCCTACAACGAACCAGTTTTCCCTGCCGATTTCTACAATAGGCCTCCTAGGCATAAATGACTTAAATGCTAGTAACAATTTCATTGTATGATGATGTAAAATGTGGAACACTTGAATGTGAACATATGAACTCTTGAAATAAGTGTGGTGACGAATGTGATTCAAAAATACAAATGTACTGATTTGTGACCATTGATGTCTTAGGTGGTGCGGTCAGGATTAGACCATTGTCAAGGCAAGAACAACCCATAGGTGGACCAGGTAGGTGAATTTCACCTTCCTTTTTCATATGTTGAATAATGAGATACTTTATCATGAATGTTACCATATTGTGTTAGAACAGATATCAGATTGTCAAACGCTTATATGTTGACAAATGGTTGATTAGTTTTGGCTAATGGCATCCGAATGGATGACCGGGACAAACGATTGATTAGCCTCGGCTAAAGACATCCGAATGGATGACTGGGACAAATGATCGATTAGCTTCGGCTAATGGCATCCGAATGGATAACCAGGACAAATAATTGATTAGCTTTGGCTAAAGGCATCTAAAGGCATCCGATTGGATGATCGGGACAATGGTTGATTAACTTTAGCTGATGGCATCCAAAGTGGATGACCGGGGTGAGTGAACGGTTAACCTCAGTAAATGATGCCTTAAGAGGATAGCTGGGTTTAAGATTATGGTTGATTGCAAGAGTTGGTGTATCTATATGTACTACAAGTTGTTTATACCAAGTACATGAAGAAACTATAAATATCACGCATCAAACATGGGATAATGTTAATGATTCATTAAACTGCCAGACCGTTTAATTATCATTATTATTATTAAGTAATTGCATTATCTTAAATGTTTTGTACTGCAGTAGGGACGTCACATCAATGAGATGCCTAGGAAACCCAATACACGGGAACCTACTTTTGCAAGGAATCATGTAGTTGCATTCTAAATCACGATGTATTTTGTATGAATCAATGTACTGAACGTATAACTTTTATTAGATCCTTTTGTTTAAATTCATGATAACTATTAGTAGGATAGGAATGCAAACTCATGTCTATGTATGTATATTTTTAATGTGAACTTCTAATCATGCAAACATAACATTATGTGTTTATGTAAGATTCACTTTTAAATGAAATGTTGATTGTTGTTGATGTATGGATTGTATCTTGATGATGTGAGGGAACAAGTTCGCTAATTACCGACATGATATGTGTCAAGTATAAAGAAAAACAAAAAAAAATAATGTTGTTTTGGGCTTGAAAAGCCGGTTTGTTATAGTTGGTATCAAAGCACTTGGTCTGGATCCTGAGGATCACTAATAATTGTGTTATTATGGTGAGTTTCAGGATAGTATGCACCCGACAAGGGACACAAACTAAGCCTCCCTCCTTAGAAAGGAGGGACAGGAACCAAGGTGCCCAAGGTTGGTAAGACAAAGATCTCTTGGATGATACGGCATCTCATGCTCCGATAATACCACCTGAAACCTTGTAGGGGGAAGCCGCGGTAGCGGGGGAAGGTCGGAGGCCTAACTAAATAAAGGAAGTACCCCTAGTTGTAGCAGAGTAGCAAGAAAGATCAAAAGCACAACCGTCAACTATTCCAACTAGTGTGCCCCTACAATATGTAGACGTGGGACGCCTTGTACAAATAGTTAAAGCAGTGATGGAGGGCATGGCTGGTTTGGCGACACAAACAACTCCCACCACGCAGATTCCACAGGCAGCCCCTATGACTAGCACGATCATGGATAATGTGGTGCTACTGGTGCGACTAGTCAAGAGTATGAGGGAAATAGGCTATGAACCGTATATGAGGGAACAAGATGCAGAGATAGCTGAGAGATGGATTAGGAAGGTGGAAAAGAACATGATTCAAATAAGCATACCTAAGGGTTTGAGGGTAAATTGTGCAACCCAGTTACTGTCCGATAGGGGCATGACATGGTGGGAAATAGTTCAGCTAAGGCATGCAACCAAGACACTAACTTGGAGTGAATTCAAGACATAGTTTGAGAATCAGTTTTATTTCAGGTACCATCGCAAGGTGAAAGAACAAGAGTTCCTAGCATTAAGACAAGGTGATACGTCGGTATTGGAGTATGAAAGGAGGTTCCATGATCTCTCATTGTTCACCCCACACTATGCGCCGACAGAGGAACATATGATTAAAAAGTTGAGAGATGGTTTGCGATAGGATTTGAGACAAGGATTGATTGCCTTGCGGTTTAAATCTATGAGAGAGTTGATTGAGGTTGCCCAAGCTCTGGAGGCTTGTATTGGAGAAAGCCAAGGGGGACATCAGGGTATAGGCAAAAAGAGAGATGGAGACTATTTCAGCGGCATACCACCACTTCCGAAGAAAGGAAAAAGTGGAGTGTTTGAGCAGTACAAGAAAAAGGGGAGTTTGATGTTGCCACCCCACCAAGAGTCAAATGGGAGAGTGATGGTTGGACAGTCACACTCGAGGACAAACTCTTCAACTGGGACCGGTGACCGCAAGGGTGTTGACTATCCTTTTTGTATAAAATGTGGACAAAAACACCTTGGGGACTGCTCAATTTCCCTCGGGCGATGCTTTGTGTGCAGAGGAGAAGGTCATAGGTGGAGGAATTGCCAGTATCTGAGTCAAGGGTGTCATTACTGCTTAGTACTTAAAAGTGCATTTTTATTAAGGTTTTATATCATCATTTTGCACTTGAAGTATCACTAACTCCTTAACTAAAGCATGTTTTATAATAACACATCTAATAATATAAGATACCTTTAATTTATGGTAAATGTTCATCTTAAATTCAGGCCTATCACATAAATGAAAGGATTGATTGATAAGTTTAAGTATTGAAATTGAAAGGACAAAGAGATGGACAAACTTAGAAAAGAGATGCTGGTGCAGTCCAAACTGGAACAATGTTCGGTAATTGGATCATATCTAGAGCTGTAGATCTCGGATTTAGGTCCACTTTATATGGATAGAAAGGTAAGACATAGGCCTAAAAATTTCATGGAGCCCAAGATTTATAAAGGCCATTTTCAAGTCCAAATTGTAGCAACAATGAAGAAGTCCAAATCTGTCCTACAGCCCAGACACTGTTCAGTGTTCAGCCCATATCTCGAGCTCTAAAATTCCAAATGACCTCATCTTTTTTTGGTTCGAAAGCTAAGACAATTTCCTAGAAGTTTCATGAGGATTCTATTCAAATTATGATGTTTGCAATGATGTTTTGTTCACACAAGAAGATAAGGATTGTCACCAAGTCAAGATGTGACCACCCACTCATCAATTAGTCAAGAAATCAATAGTTCCAAATTTTGGCCTATAAAAGGAGGCATTTGTCATGAATTGAGGCATCTTGGTTTTCAGATCAAGATCATGCTCTCGCTTTCTTTCTTTGTATTGCTTATGTTTTACTTTCATTAATATCAAGTTTATGCATTTCATTTCCTTTCCTTGACTTAGTTAACTTCTTTCTCATTTATGTTCTTACCTTGTTCATTTATGTTTCTTTCTTTCATTATGTTTAGCTAAGTTAATTATGTCAAGGTGAAAAGGGTACACTAATGGTGTAAGAATAAGTATAGTATAAACTTAACATGGACCTTAATGTTGGACACTAACATGTTTTATATTTGTTATCTTGTTCACTTTTAATACTTTGCTTGTTAAATGGTTAATCTAGATTTATGTTGTATAACACTTGATACAACATATACTTGGCACTTTCATAGCCCATATTGTATGGTATAACCGATACCTAAGCTATGAAAGGAACTTGATTTGTTGTTAACATGAGAGCCTGAAAACATTTACAAGTAATAGCATTATTCGAATAAGATAACTAATGTAATCATGTTAACAATTTATAATCTGATTGGAACCTCCTTTATGTGTGGTTTCCAATTGAGTAATAAGAGTTTATACTATACTTGTTTAAAGTACCATTAGTGGATCCTCTAACCTTGACATTTGTTTTTATTATTGTTTAATCCTTACATCAATCTTACATCTCAAAGCTCTCTTTATTATTACTATTACTATTATTAATATCATTACTACTACTATTGTAACCCATTTTTGGGTCCCCACACAAAAAATAATAAAATAGTAATAATAATAATAATAATAATAAAAGAATATCAAAAAATATAATAGTGAAAAAAATGCCAGAGCACCCTAAAAATGCTCAAAAATTGGTTGAGGAGGTATAAAAATATAAAAATAAAAATTTGACGGTATATCATTGATTGATGAGAGCTCTATTGACAAAGAAAATTCAATTTGAGGAAGAAAAGTCCAAAATCAGAAGTTTATGGACTCAATTAAATTTTATTGAAGGTTTAATTGAATTTATAGAGAGGTTTTAATTGCAAGAAAAATTGATTATGGAGTTAATTTGGGCTTTAATTGGAAGAAATTAATGTTCTGGGGTCAAATTATAATTTTTGGAAGTTAATTTGATCAAATCAGGGGCTTAATTGCATAAATATTAAAGTTTAATGGCCAATTAGGGACTTAATTGAAGAAATCTGAGACCAAGGACTAAATTGCAAAACACGTGCAAATTGAAAGCCTGATTTTGAATGACGCGTTTTAGCACCAATTCTCATTTAAATGAAACGACGCGTTTTGGGAAAACAGTGTCATTTCATGCACTGTTACAAAAAAAAAAAAGAGAGAGAAGCGTGAAACGGTGCCGTTTTGACGACACCGTGGGTCTTCTTCTTCCCCTAGACACGCGAGGCAGGGGAAGACGAAGATTTTTCTTCCCCATTTTCGCCGACATCCCTTCCTACTTTTAGCTCAAAAAGACACCGACCAAGGACATGACACAACCCACTTTCCACGTGTTGAAGGGATGATGGAGGGGCGGCAGCACAGTGGCCACCCCAGCCACGTCTCCTTCCCCTGTTTTTGCCTATAAAAATAGGGGAAGGGGCACAAAAAAAAGAGACCCGACAGAGAGGAGAGAGATAAAAAAAGAAGAGAGGGAACAGAAAGGGAGTAGAGAGGAGAGAGAGATAGAAAAAAGTAGAGAAAGAATAGAAAGAAGAAGAAGAAGAAGAAGAAGCAGCAGCAGAGAAGAGAACGAAAAACAGAGAAGAGAGAGAGAAGGAAAAAACAGATCCACAGCCGGCCACCGCGAACCACCGGCAGCGCCACCACTCCAGGTAAACCCTCCGCCCTTTTATCTTGGTATTTGCTTCTTCCCTCGCCATGCAAGACGTGCACAATGCATGTCTGCAAGCGAGGAGAAGCTTGTTACTGTGCTCATGCACAGTAACCAGCTAATATGTTCTGGGCCGAGCCCAGCCCATGTAGTTGGGCTAGGTTCGGCCCAACCCATATATTTGGACCTGACCCGGCCCATTTCAAAGAGAAAAAATCAAAAATATTTGTTTCAACATTTATAATTTTTCCACGTAGTTTTTTATGTCTTTTTGATTAATATCGGGCAGTTTTTTATGTCGAAAAATACAAATCCGGTATTAAAATACCCGATTTTCGTCAAAACTTCCAAAAATACAAAAAAATGTGAAAAAAGAGAAAAAATATTTTTGTGCATACGGCCAAGTGTCTCAAAGCTAAAAAATCCTATTGTATTTTTCATACACCAAAAAACAATGTTTTAGCATGCATTTTGGCTTTAATAACCAGTTTATTAAAGTCAAGAGAACATTGGCCAAAATTTCAAAAATAACAAAAAAATTATTTTGTTTGATTTTAGTATCAGGGATTATGAATTTATACGTAAAACGTATTCCTGATATTAAAAAAACATTTTTTCTTTTGATGACTTAGAATAGTTAGGTTTTATCGTAAACGGATCGACAATTAGAAACCACAACAAGACTTTAGATTTTATCAGAAAAAACAATGCAGCTTACCTTAGGTAGGGCGTAGTTGGGGTGCTAATACCTTCCCTTTACGCAACTAGTCTCCGTACCCGATCTCTTAGACTAGTTAGGGTTCCTAGTGACCAGAATACTAGGTGGCGACTCCTATTCCATATTTTACTGATAAGAGACAATAATTCCTTGTCTCTACACATTTTCCAGGAATAAACCATATTCCATTTTTTTTTCCTTGAGGGTGGATGATCGCCACAACGCCGCACACGTGCGACAGAATGACGACTCCACTGGGGACCTTGAGGACTACGCTTTGTTTTTGTCTGATTTTTTGTTTTATTGTTGTGGTTTGCGTGTTTAGTTTTTATGCATTTCCTTTATTTATTTCTTACACGCTTTAAATCTTGTACATATTTGTTCATGCATTATATAGACTTGCCTCATGCATCACATGCTTTAATTTTTGGAAAGCACACACAAGCTTTTAAGTTAGGTGGGGAACTAGCGATCTGCCCTATGACCATTGGTCAGGGTTCAGATGCATGAAACACCCAACTCATATCTGAGTGTCTGCTTGGTAATGGTAGGCATACGTGCCTTAACCATTTCTCGGAATGCTCCTATACTGTCTTTACGAAGATCGTCATTTGGCAGATATGAGACCCTTTTGAGACCAGGTAGAAAACCTGTCCATATTCACATAATGAATAGAACTTGTCCTTAGGTTGTATGTGCTGTCTTTATTTACATCAGGGCAAACCCTTCTTGAAGCATCTTGAACTCAAGACTTGTGGGTGACATAATGACTGTCACTCAGAAAATTTTCATTGTAAAGTGTGGGCAAGAATCAAGATTCTTGTTTCCTCATGCAAGAGTTACAATCATATGTCACCCCTCGAAGGGCAAGTTCATCATATAAATTACATGTTCATACATTTAACATGCATACATGGCAGATTGAAATATAGGTCCCCAAAAAGTCTACAACACCCGACTTAGAGCAAGAAGCATGGAAGATGAAAAGCGTGCTCAACGTGATGCCTATTTTCAAGAAGAGTTGGAGTCTCTGAAAACAAGCGTGGCTCACCTCACTAGATTATTCGAGCAAACACTAAGAAATACCTCTGGTGAAGGTCCTTCTAATCGATCGGTCACCTTTGATCCGGCTCCTACTGTAGTTCAGCCTGAAGAAAGAATAAGCGAACATGGTCAAGAGCCTCAACAAAATCCAACATTTATGTAGTCAACGACACCTGTACCATCCCCAATAGTCATGGAGGCATCTGCTCACGAGTCCTACAAGGCTAAGTCATCTGATAGCATTGATCAAGCTAAGATAGAGGCGCTGGAAGCCAGACTTAAAGTCATTGAAGGGGTAGACTTATACGACCCGGAACGGGCAGTAGAGATGTGTTTGGTCCTAAACGTGGTTGTCCCAAAGAAATTTTGTGTTCCTGAATTCATCAAATACAATGGAACACAATGCCTCATGACTCATCTTAGGTCCTACTACAATAAAATGGCAGAGGTAGTACATGATGAAAAACTACTAATGCATTTTTTCCAAGACAGCTTAAGTGGGGCAACTTTGAGTTGGTATATGAGATTGGACAACACAAAAATCCGGAGTTGGAAAGATCTGGTGGATGCTTTTTTCAAGCAATACAAGTACAACATGGACATCGCTCCTGACGGAACCAGCTTGTCCAATCTAGAGAAAAGGGGCAAAGAAAGCATAAGGGAATATGCTCAAAGATGGCGAGAATCAGCTGCTCAAGTACATCCCCCACTTCTGGACAAAGAGATGGTCTCTTTATTTGCCAACACACTCAAGGCACCCTATTACGAACATGTGATGGGTAGTTCAACCCAGCAATTCATTGATGTTGTGGTAGTGTGTGAACGCATAGAGCAAGGTGTCAAGAGTGGTACAATTTCTGCACCCACTGAGAAAAGAGGCTTCAAAAGAAAAGAGGTCCACCATGTTGAAGATGGCTACAGGGGTAGGCAAAATTCATCCCAAAATTACCATACTCCATCCCAAATTGCTAACGTAAAAAAACCTAAACCCCAAAACTTTCAAGCCAAAAGCCAAATTGGAAATTACCAAAAGGTTCAAGAACAACTACCTCCACTACCGCTACCCTTGAATGAGATGTATCAAAAGGTATTGAGCATCGGGCAAATAGCTCCAGAACCTCTGACACCTCTGTAGCCACCTTATCCTAATTGGTATAAGCCAGAACTCAATTGTGAATACCATGCTGGTATTGTTGGGCATAACATCCATACCTGCAATGCCTTCAAGAGAAAGCTTCTGCAATTAATCAAAGCCGGGTGGATAGAGTTGGAAGACGCCCCTAATGTGAATACAAACCCGCTGCCTAATCATGCTTGAAGCACATTAGGATGGAATGTTTGGGGAATTGGAAAGCATCAATGGTCCGTCATGATAACATGAATTTTGAAGAACTCAAATTTTGACCATGGTGTTGTTCCACATTGTCTTTGAGTCCTCTACACAGAGCTTTTGAGAGGCAGCTAGCCTATGAATAAATTCGCCAAAATAGAGGATAGAGGAATGAAGCCTGCCTTGTTATTGTTTTTTGTTTCATGCTTTTGAATAAGACTTTCTCTGTCAAATGAGCTTTTCTTGTGAAATAAGATCATGTGTTTTTTCGTGTTCACATCACACTCTTCTTTGTTGTTATTACATGTAAATAACATTTTGAGCACAACTTAGCTAAAAAAAAAAAAAAACTACAACATGAAGAATCCTTCGGTGTTCCTTTCTTCCAAAACCATACAGAATCTCATATGTTTTCAAGGATATTTTTTGGGACCTCCAAAGTGAGTACAAAAACAAAAATCGTGTTGATATTTGTCCAAAACAAATGCATTCTAGAAATTCAAGTGCTTTCTTAGATAGGTACACATATACCTAGAAAACTTGAAAGAAAAAAGACAACAAAGACAAACAACACTATGAGGTGACTAAAAAGTTAAGTTTTATTTGACTAAATAAATCACTTTGCATACACGCATGAAAGCAAGACCTATCAATCCTCAATGCAGTGCATTTGAGATAAGGAAATGCCATCTTTGATAATCCTTTCACAAGGCTGAAATATATCCTTTGTAGTCCCATTTTGAGCCTAGTAGCGTTTTTTGGAAATAACCTTGACTAAGATCACACCCCATATTGGGGGGCAAAATAAAAGAGTTTTTTTTTTTTTTATCATCCAGACAAAGCAGTGAAGATGGGTGCTGGAATTGATCATGTAATTTTTAGTCTTTCATTATCATTCAAATAAAGTAGTGAAGATAAATATTGTGATTGGTTAAAAAAAAGAAAGAAGAAAAAAGATCTAAAAGATCTAAAAGATTTGAGCTTCTCATAAAAACAACTGATATGATTATGCTCAACCAAACAAAAAATGAGAAAACAAAGAGAAAATCCCAAACTTGACACTAAGGGCCATGAAGACTATTGTGGAAAAACAAATCCAAAAGACAAAAGGTCAGGAAACAAGCACAAGTGATCATTAGTCTTGAAATCCCTTAAACACCTTTTGAGCCTGCAAAATATCCTTTTCTTCGTAACCAATAACCAAAGCCTACATTACGTACCTAATCAAGCCCTTTTTTATCAAAGACAAGCAATCTGGATTGGTAGGCAGTGCTTTCATGTGAAGGTCAAATCATTATTCATGCAAATAAAATAAATGCTTTGAACTGATTTCGGTTCTCAATAACCTTCAAATTGAAATTTAAACCTTTTGTGACCAACCAGATGTCACTTCATCTTTAAACCAAAACACAAAAGCTTTCATCACTTTAAGAAACCTATCCATAGGA
This sequence comes from Populus alba, assembly GCF_005239225.2. Classification (NCBI taxonomy): domain Eukaryota; kingdom Viridiplantae; phylum Streptophyta; class Magnoliopsida; order Malpighiales; family Salicaceae; genus Populus; species Populus alba. Next base: position 19,942,478 of record NC_133291.1, read on the forward strand.
ATCGCTTGAATTTTTTAGAACAAGTTTATTTTTAACCAATGTCAAAATGAGTTTTGTGGATGGAATAACTTGGAAGTTCCAAAAATTTTGCATGAAAACATTTCATTGTACAAAAACCCAAACTTACATTCATATATACTCACCCCAAAGTAAACCCAATTTGAACACTTGAGGGGCATGATCAAGCTGGGGGGCAATCAAACACACATGGTAGGGCTGGCTCCATAATTCCTTTGCTAAGGAAAATGTCGGGCAAAATTGGCAACCCTTGAGATAAAGAGTGAAGGAAAAAGATGGCATCAAACCCTTCCTAGAGATCAATAAATGTGACTCGAGTAAGCAAAAGTAGAAAAGCCATCAAAGTTTACTATCAACACTCCAATTTTTGACAAAAGAAAGACACCATGAAGAAATGGGGGCCTATATTTCTCAAGTATACATGTAACAACCCGGTTTTTCAAGCCCAAAACAACAGTAAATTGTTAAATATTTTTTTTTATATATATACCTAACACACATGGTGCTGGTAATCAGCGAACTTGATCCCTCACATCATCAAAATACAATCCATACAATCAACATTTCATTTAAAAGTGAATCTTACATAAACACGTAATATTATGGTTGCATGATTAGAAGTTCATATTAAAAATATACATACATAGAGATGAGTTTGCATTCCTATCCTACTAATAGCCATTATGAATTTAAAACAAAAGGATCTAATAAAAGTTATACATTCAGTACATTGATTCATACAAAATACATTGTGATTTGGAATGCATCTACATGATTCCTTGCAAAAGTAGGTTCCCGTGTATCGGGTTTCCTAGACATCTCATTGGTGTGACGTCCCTGCAGCAGTACAAAACATTTAAGAGAATGCAATTACTTAATAATAATAATAATGGTAACTAAACGGTCTGGCAGTTAAATGAAACATTAACATTTATAATTTCTTCATGTACTTGGTATAAACAGCTTGTAGTACATATAGATGCATCAATTTTTGCAATCAACCATGATCTTAAACCTGGTTATCCTCTTAAGGCATCATTTGTTGAGGTTAATCGTTCACTCACCCCGGACATCCACTTCGGATGCCATTAGCCAAAGCTAATCAATAGTTCATCCCGGTCATCCTTTCGGATGCCATTAGCCGAAGCTAATCATTCAATTATCCTGGCCATCCATCGAGATGCCATTAGCCGAAGCTAATCATTCTTTGTCCCGGCCATCCATTCGGATGCCATTAGCCGAAGCTAATCATTCATTTTCCCCAGGCATCCATTTGGATGCCATTAGCTAAGCTAATCAGTCCTTCGTCCCGGTCATCCATTCGGATGCCATTAGCCAAAGCTAATCAACCATTTGTCAACATTTAAGCGTTTGACATTCTAATATTGGTTCTAACACAATATGGTAATATTCATGTTAAAGTATTTCATTATTCAACGTATGAAAAAGGAAGGTGCAAGTCACCTACCTGCTCCACCTGTGGGTTGTTCTTGTCTTGACGATGGTCCAATCCCGACCGCACCACCTTTCAAATCTAACTAAGTTTGAGGAAGGTTTGACACTATTCTTTCTCTTCTCCTGCTGGTTCTCCTCCTCCTTCTTCCTCTCACGTTTTCCAGCCCTCTTTTTCCTTTCCTCTAGGCAGCTGTCCAATCTTCTCTCAAGGTCTCATCTTTCACTCACACGTTCACAAAGCACTCTCTATTGGTTTGGTTTAGGTTTCTGTTGTGAAAGAGGAAGGGAAGAATGACATGCAGCTACTGTTTTGGAAGAGGATGGATCATCCTCTCTCTCCTCCTTGTATTTATACTCCCCATCAAATGAGGTGGGTTGTTTGGGGGTTGGTTTAGATGTGTTCTTATCCTTGTTTTGGTCTATCTAAAACCGGTTTTACCCCTCCCTCCCAGCTCCTTAAGTTAATTTGTTTTTTTTAAAAAAAAAACCATCGTTGCCGATGCAGAAATCGGCAGCGAAAACTAAGTCATCAATTCATATATATATATATATATATATATATATATATATATATATATATATATATATATATATATATATATATTCTCTTGGGTGTTTACATTCTCCCCCCCCCCTTAATATGAATTTCATCCTCGAAATTTAAGAGGTTTCATACTCCATACCTGGTAGTTCAAATAAATTAGAGTACTTTTTCCTCATCTCAGCCTCCCTCTCCTAAGTTTCCTCTTCTATTTGAGCATTTTGCCATAAGATTCTAATGATGGGGATCTTTTTGCTCCATAGCTCCTTCACTTCCTGATCTAGTATCCTTATGGACCTCAATTCCAGTGTTAAGTCTTCCTTGACTTCTACTGGAACTTGGGGTAGAGCTCGGGCGGGGTCCACGTCAGCCTTCCTTAACAAGGAGACATGGAACACATCATGGACCTTGGCTAACTGTGGGGGCAAGTCCACTTTGTAGGCTACTGGTCCTACTCGCTGTAAGATTTTGAAGGGTCCGATGAAGCGGGGAGTTAACTTCCCTTTCAATCCAAACCGTAACATGTTCTTCCATGGGGCTACCTTCAGGAACACCTGGTCCCCCGTACTGAACTCGAGAGGTCTTCTCTTCACATCAGCATACTTCTTCTGTCTATCCTGTGCAGCTTTGATGCGATCTCTGATAGTTCTCACTTTCTTTGTGGTGACTTGGGCCAACTCCGCACCATATAACTTCCGATCCTCAATTTCCTCCCAACACAAAGGAGTTCTGCACCTCCTACCATACAAGGCTTCATATGGGGCCATCCCTATTGTGGCTTGGTGACTATTGTTATACGTGAACTCCACCAAAGCCATGTGTTCCTCCCAGTTTCCTCCAAATTCTAGCACACAGGCCCGTAATAGGTCTTCCAAGACTTGGATGACTCTTTCTGATTGTCCATCTGTTTGAGGGTGAAACGCAGTGCTCATGTCCAATCTTGTCCCCATGGCATGCTGTATGCTCGGCCAAAGTCGAGAGGTGAACCTGGGATCTCGATCCGATACAATGGACACCAGAATCCCATGAAGCCGTACCACCTCATTTATATAGATCTTGGCAAGCTTGTCCACCGGGTCGGTCATCTTTATAGGCAAGAATAGCGCGGATTTCATCAATCGATCTACGATGACCCATATCGCATCATTTCCTTTCCTCCCTTTGGGAAATCCTGACACGAAATCCATGGTGATCATCTCCCACTTTCATTCTGGAATTTGTAATGGTTGTAATGGTCCCGCAGGCCTTTGGTGTTCAACCTTGACTTGTTGACATATCCCACACTTTGACACATACTCAGCTATTTCCCTTTTCATATTAGGCCACCAATAGAGGTGTTTCAAGACTACTTTGACTTTTTGGGTGTCTACAAAAACACCTTCGGCTGAAATGAAGTGTCCTAAAAACGTCACTCTTTTCAGCCAAAATTCATATTTACTCAGTTTTGCATATAATTGGTGATCTCTCAAGGTTTGTAAGGTTTGCCTCAAGTGTTCTTCATGCTCCTCAAAAGAATTTGAGTACACCAGTATATCATTAATGAATACCACCACAAACTTATCAAGGTATGGTTGGAAAACCCGATTCATCAAGTCCATGAATAGGCCTGGGGCGTTCGTCAACCCGAACGGTAGCACCAAAAATTCATAGTGTCCGTAACGAGTTCTAAATGCGGTCTTTGCTACATTCGCTTCTTTAATCTTCATCGGATAGTACCCTGATCTCAGATCTATCTTCAAAAATGCCCTCGCTCCCTTTAATTGATCGAACAAATCATCTATCCGAGGTAACGGATACTTGTTTTTCATTGTTATTTTGTTTAACTATCGATAGTCAATACAAAGTCTATGGGTTCCATCTTTCTTTCTTACAAATAGGACCGGTGCTCCCCAAGGAGAATTACTGGGCTATATGAGCCCTTTGTCTAACAATTCTTATAGTTGAGTCTTTAACTTGTTCAGTTCTGCTGGAGCCATCCGGTAAGGTTGTTGGGCTATAGGTGGGACTCCAGGAAAAATGTCTATGGACACCTCTACCTCTCGCTCCGGGGGTAGTCCCGATAGTTCTTCGGGAAACACATCTGGGAATTCCTTCACCATAGGAATATCCTTCAGTCGTGGACCTTCATCATCAGAGTTTAAGATGTATGCGAAGTATCCCATACATCCCTTTCTTAAAAGTTTTTGGGTTGTTACCACTGATATTAAGGCAATCAGTTTGAGAATTCTCTCTCCTTCAAAAATCATTCTCTCACCCTTAGGGGTTTGGAAAGTAACAGTTTTAGCATAACAATCTATTAGAGCCTTGTATTTACTCAACCAATTCATGCTTAGGATTATGTCAAAATCATGCAGCTCTAAGGGAATCAAGTCTACTTCTGTTTCATACCCAGATAGACTAACCCCCACATCCACATACACAATATTTGTTTCAACCATGTTTCCCATTGGACTTCCAATTAAGAATCCCTTCTCTACTATTTCTATTCCCTTTCTCAGTTTAGTGACAATTCTCTTAGCAATGAATGAGTGGGTGGCACCCGGATCAAACAACACATGCACATTAAAATCATTCAATAGTAGTGTACCTGCCACCACATTCGATGCAGCCCTGACCTCCTCCTGTGTCAGGTGGAAGACTCTCCCCGGGGTCCGATCATTTTGTGCTCTTGGTCCCCCTTGACTGGAGTTTGCTCTTGATTGAGAAGATCTCACTGGCCTCTTCACGAGGACTGACTGTTGGTGGCTCTGACTGGGCTGCCTATAGCTTTGTACCTGTCCAATGTTCCTTTTAGGGCAGTCCCTCTTGAAATGACCTCTTCCACCACAATAATGACACCCTTGACTCAAATACTGGCAATTCCTTCACCTATGACCTTCTCCTTTGCACACAAAGCATCGCCTGGGGGAAACTGAGCAGTCCCCAGGGTGTTTTTGTCCACTTTTTATACAAAAAGGATAGTCAACACCCTTGCGGTCACCGGTCCTAGTTGAAGAGTTTTCCCTCGAGTGCGATTGTCCAACCATCACTCTCCCACTTGACTATTGGTGGGGCGGTAACATCAAACTCCCCTTTTTCCTGTACTGCTCAAATACTCCACTTTTTCCTTTCTTCGGGATTGTTGGTCTACCGCTGAAATAGTCCCCATCTCTCTTTTTTCCTATACCCTGATGTCCCCCTTGGCTTTCTCCAATACAAGCCTCCAGAGCTTGGGCAGCCTTAATCAACTCTCTCACAGATTTAAACCGTAAGGCGATCAATCCCTGTCTCAAATCCTATCGCAAACCATCTCTCAACTTCTCAATCATATGTTCCTCTGTCGACACATAGTGTGGGGCGAATAATGAGAGATCATGGAACCTCCTTTCGTACTCCAATACTGACATATCACCATGTCTTAATGCCAAGAACTCTTGTTCTTTCACCTTGCGATGGTACCTGGAATAAAACTAATTCTCAAACTCTGTCTTGAAATCACTCCAAGTTAATGTCTTGGTTGCACGCCTCAACTGAACTGTTTCCCACCATGTCATGGCCCTATCAGACAGTAACTGAGTTGCACAATTTACCCTCAAACCCTCGGGTATGCTTATTTGAATCATGGTCTTTTCTACCTTTCTAATCCATCTTCCAGCTATCTCTACATCTTGTTCCCCCCATATAGGGTTCACAACCCATTTCCCTCATACTCTTGACTAGTCGTACCAGTGGCACCACGTTATCCGTGGTCATGCTAGTCATAGGGGCTGCCTATGGAATCTGCGTGGTGGGAGTTGTTTGTGTCGCCGAACCAGCCATGCCCTTCATCACTACTTTAACTATTTGTACAAGGAGTCCCACGTCTACATATTGTGGGGGCACACCAGTTGAAATAGTTGATGGTTGTGCTTCTGATCTTTCTTGCTGCTCTGCTGCAACTGGGGGTACTCCATCTGTCTGGTTAGGCCCCCCCGCCTTCCCCGCTACTGCAGCTTGCCCGTGCAAGGTTTCGGGTGGTATTATCGGAGCATGAGATGTCGTATCATCCAAGGGATCTTCTTCTTGCCAACCTTGGGCACCTTGGTTCCTGCCCCTCCTTTCTAAGGAGGACGACTCAGTTCGTGTCCCTTGTCGGGTGCATACCATCCTGAAATTCACTATAGCAACGCAATTATCAGTGATCCTTAGGATCCAGACCATGTGCTCTGATACCAACTGTAACAACTCGGTTTTTCAAGCCCGAAACAATAGTAAATTTTTTAATTTTTTTTTTCTCTTGGGTGTTTACAATACATGCATATCAATCATAATGCATTTGCTTTCAACATTGACAGATTAGTGTTTCACCATCAACTTTGGTAGTGTGTTTTCTAACCCTACCTCATTGTGAGTGCGCCTTTGAGCCCTCACCTCTATTTTGAGTGTGCCTTTGAGCCCTCATCCCCTTTGGTAGTGTGTTTTCTAACCCTACCTCATTTTGAGTGCGTCTTTGAGCCCTCACCTCTATTTTGAGTGCTCCTTTAAGCCCTCATTCCCTTTGGTAGCGCGTTTTCTAACCCTACCTCATTTTGAGTGCACCTTTGAGCCCTCATCCCTTGGGTAGTGCGTTTTCTAACCCTACCTCTTTTCAAGTGCGCCTTTGAGCCCTCGCCATCTAATTTTTGGGTAGGTCACCCATTACAATTCGACCGATTCTCCATGTTTTTATTTGGGTAGGTCACCCATTACAATAAGACTATTTTTTTCACCTGGGTAGGTCATCCTTTACAATGAGACCACTCTTTCCTTTTATATTTGGGCAGGTCACCCATGAAAATAGACCACTTTGAGTATGTGTGGGCAGGTTGCCCATGAAAATAGGCCAGGGTAAGTGTGAGAGCGTGGGCAGGTCGCCCGTGAAAATAGACCATTTTTTTTCAAAAAAACAAAGGGTTTGAACACACAATATTTTAGGTTTTGGTTAGAGGAGATTAGCGAAAGGAATCTCAATCTATCCTAACCACATGTAGGATTTTGGTTCTGGTTATAGGGGATTGGTGAAAGGAATCTCAATCTATCCTAACCACACACACAGGATTTTGGTTCTGGTTAGAGGGAATTGGCAAAATGAATCTCAATCTATCCTAACCATGTAGGATTTTGGTTCTGGTTAGAGGGGATTGTCGAAATGAATCTCAGTCTATCCTAACCACATACACAGGATTTTGGTTCTGAATAGAGGGGATTGATGAAAGGAATCTCAGTCTATCCTAACCACACACACACAATATTTTAGGTTTTGGTTAAAGGGGATTGGCGAAAGGAATCTCATTTTAGCCCAACCACACACAGGACTTTAGGTCCAGTTGAAGTTTTAGGTCACCCAAATTTGAGAAGACCAGTTTCAAAAGACCAATTTTGTTTATATTTACAACACTAACTACGCAAAATCTTTGCTCTGTAAGTATTGTAAAGAGGGGGGCAACTGTTGTAACCCATTTTTTGGGTCCTCACATAAAAAATAATAAAATAAAATAATAATAATAATAATAAATAATATCAAAAAATATAACAGTGAAAAAAAAATGCCAGAGCGCCCTAAAAATGCTCATTTAAATATAAATATAAAAATAACAATGCATGTTTGTAGGCGGGGAGAAGCTGGTTACTGTGCTCATGCACAGTAACCAGCTAATGTGTGTTGGGCCGAGCCCAGCCCATGTAGTTGGGCCAGGTTCGGCCCAGCCCATATATTTGGGCCTAACCTAGCCCATTTCAAAGAGAAAAAATAAAAAATATTTGTTTCAGCATTTTATAATTTTTCCACGTAGTTTTTATGTCATTTTGATTAATATCGGGCAGTATTTTTATGTCGTAAAAATACAAATCCGGTATTAAAATACCCAGTTTTCGTCAAAACTTCCAAAAATACAAAAAAATGTGAAAAAAGAGAAAAAATATTTTTGTGCATATGGCCAAGTGTCTCAAAGCTAAAAAAACATATTGTATTTTTCATACACCAAAAAAACAATGTTTTAGCATGCATTTTGGCTTTAATAACCAGTTTATTAAAGTCAAGACAACATTGGCCAAATTTTCAAAAAACAACAAAAATTTTATTTTTTTTTATTTTAGTATCAGGGATTATGAATTTATACGTAAAACGTATTCCCGATATTAAAAATACATTTTTTCTTTTGATGGCTTAGAATAGTTAGGTTTTTACCCAATAAGATAAGGATCTCCTTACAAAAGAGGACTTTTCTTAAATCGTAAACGGACCGACAATTAGAAACCACAACAAGACTTTAGATTTTATCAGACAAAACAATGCAGCTTACCTTAGGTGGGGCGTAGTTGGGGTGCTAATACCTTTTCTTTACGCAACCAATCTCCGCACCCGATCTCTGAGACCAGTTAGGGTTCCTAGTGACCAGAATACTAGGTGACGACTCCCATTCCATATTTTACTGATAAGAGACAAGAATTCCTTGTCTCTACACATTTTCCAGGAATAAACCATATTCCATTTTTTTTCCTTGAGGGTGGATGATCGTCGCGACGCCGCACACGTGCGACAACTACTACTACTATTGTTACTATTATTATTATTATTATTTTGATCAAATGTAAGAAGTATATTAGATCAAAAAGAGCAAGGCAAGCTTGCAGTACAAGCTGGAAACCAGCAGAATTCAGAATATATACAAAAGATCAATTAGGGAATAAATTCCCCAAAGAAACAAAAACTGAAAGTCAGCGAAATACAAGCTGAAAACAGAAAAGGGAACAAGCTCCCTAGATCGTACAACACATAGCATGAACATAAGCCATCCAAAAAGCCAAACACCCCCGGCCACGCCAACTGACTGAGGGAGAAGCAGCACAAATCCATCGTGGGAGCCTGGAATAAAACATTCTGCCTAAAGCAGAAGTAGCACCAATCCAAGGACGAAGCCAAGGAATAAGCTGCATATAAAGCAAGACCTAGAACAGAGACTAGCAAAACAAAGATGAAAAATAGTCAGCTAACCAAACTACATAAAAGCAACAAACCTACTCCAGAGAGAAAGGCAACAAAGACAATCAGGGACCATCCTTAGCCTGAGAGACAGTAACCTGTTACAGAAGCAAAAGAAAACCCACAAAGCTGACCCAAAAACAATCAGCACCAGGACCAACGGTCAGCAAGGAAAAGAACAAGCAGGCAAGCATGGGGAGCCTAACAAACAAAACAAAAGAATGTACAGGCATCTTCCAGTGCTTATAACGACTGGAAGGAAGCAGTTGTTGGTCCCTCATAAGAAGAGGCTGCTGCTTTGCTTCGAGTAAGATACTGTCTCCTAGGAATTTTATGTGAGTTGGGCTTCTGTCCTAGAGCAACCAGTTCAGACTTGTCAGCTTTAGTGCACTTGCAGTCAGGAGGCTGGGAGCATGAAGGCTGCAAGTCCATTACAGCAGCTTCAGAGGACATAGGGTCTTCCCGATAGTTGCAGGAAGGGCCTGCACAGTATGGAGATTGTTTCTCGACAGCAGCAGTCTCTGCAGAGGAACTAGTACTAGCTGAGTGAGTTGATGTTGCATGCGGCCTCTTTCTGGTTCTGACATGCCCTTTATTGCAAGTAAGCATGGAATGACCAAGAGATTTGCAATGTTTGCAAAATCTGGGCAGGGATTCATATACCAGGTGCTGTACTAGGAGAGTACCATTGGGTAGTAGCACATTAACAGAGGTTTTCAATTCAGAGAGGAGGTCTATTTCAATCAACACCCGAGCATAGGATATGCGAGTCATTTGTGCAGTAGGACCATCACAATGAATCGGTTTGCCAACCATGTTGACAATTTTAAACAAGCAGATATTATTCCAGCATCTCAAAGGCAGGTTAGGAAACCGAACCCATGTTGGCATTGAAGTGATCTCGGTGAATTGGAAATCAAAGAACTCAGGCATGATTTGAAGGACAATAGGCCGACCAAAAATGGCATATGGCCCTGACCCTAAAACATCTAGCATTGCAATTTCTAAAGAGAAATCAAATAACAGCCAACCCGAATCATGCATAGAAAAATGTACTTCATGCTGCCATGTTCGATTGATATAAGATAGCATAGCAGAATACCCAAGGAACTTTCCTGCGACATAACCAACTAAACAGTGTTTCCATTTATCAACTATTGTTACTATTATTGTTATTATTAGTATTAGTATTACTATTATTATTGTTGTTGTTGTTGTTGTTGTTGTTCTTTATAATTTATATAGTTAACTTCCCTGTGGTTCGACCCCGGTCTTACCGAGTTAATTATTACTTCAACACTACTGCACTTGGGAGAGGACATCAAGTTTTTGGTCATGTCAAGTTTTTGGCGCCGTTGCTGGGGAGGTAAATTCTTGTATAAATTATAATATTTATTTATTTTCTCTTTTCACTTTTCATTTTCTCTAACTCTTGTTTCTTTTGTTTTCTTTTGTTTTGTTTTGTTTTCTTCTCTTTTCTTTTCTTCCTTTATTCTCCTCTTACACGTGCATGAGAGTTTGGTCACGTAAATTAAGTGGTAGACTTTGTAGGGTATCCTTATCATTTTCAGAAAATATGGTTGATAAAGATAACCAATCGCTTCATAATGAGAATAACCGTGTGAGAACACTTAGAGACCACATGAATCCCACAAGAACAAGTGCACCCTCATGCATAGATTTCCCTCCTGATGCATCTCATTTTAATTTTAAACCATGAATTTTTCAACTTTTATCTTTTTTTCATAGCTTAGACCTAGAAAATATGTAATTGCATTTAAGGGAATTTGAGGAGGTCTGTAATACCTATAGTAACTCAAATTGTAGCATGAGCACCATTAGATTAAAGCTTTTTCCTTTCTCATTAGAAGATAAAGCTAAAACATGGCTACAAAATTTGAGACCAGGATCTATTCGTGCTTGGGATGAAATGCAACAACAATTTGTAAATAAGTTTTTTTCGTCTCACAGAACAAACTCTTTCAAAAGACAAATCATCACTTTCACTCAAAAGCTAGGAGAAACATTTTACCAATGTTGGGATAGGTATCGAGACTTGCTTAATACTTGCCCTCATCATGGTTTTGAAACATGGAGATTGGTTTCACATTTTTATGAAGGGTTAACACCTAGAGATAGGCAAATGGTTGAATTGATGTGCAATGGAACTTTCGAACATAAAGACCCTAATGAAGCAATGGAGTATCTAGACTTGCTAGCCGAAAATGCTCAAAATTGGGACACCACAGGTACTTATGAGGCACCAAGTAAAACTCAACCTTAGGGAAGATCATGGCCTCCAAGCCAAGTTTGCATCTTTAGCTAGAAAAGTCGAAGTACTTGAATTGAAAAAGAGTGGTCAATTAAAATATGTTCAAGACATTGTGTGTCAAATCTGTGAAACCAATGAACACTCAACAAATGATTGTCCAATTTTGCCTTCTTTTAGGGAATGCCTCCATGAACAAGCCCATGTTTTAAACAGTTTTCAAAGTCCCAACCATAACCTATACTCACAAACATATAACTCTGGACTTAGTGCTGTAGCTGGAGAGAGAAACTAGAGAGAGATGCTCTCTCTCAATTTTGAAATTTTGAATTTTCTCCTCCTGATGGTGAGCTGCAGCTCATGAGAACTCGATTGAAGACTCACTCTTCATGGGACTCTTTCTCTGTTGGTCTCTAAGTGACCATCATGAATCCTAACTTTTGTCTCTCTTCTCTTGGCTTAACCTCCAAGGGAAGTTTTGGATCTATCCCGATTTTTTCTGGACTTCAGTCCTCGCGTCATCTGCTGATGACTTTGATTTTTCTCTTTAGGCATCGTGGCTCCTTAGCTGGTGCTCATGATTTTGATTTATTCAAGAAGGCGCTAGATTGCGCCATCTGGATGGGCGTCCACTACAAGTAAGTTTTGGAGCTGTCATTGCGTCATTGAAGATCTTGTTTCTCCTTTCTTGACACGACGCCTAGGATCTACTCTGCTGGAATGATTTTGAATTCCATTTCTTGTTGAGCAGAAATAGCAAACACGTGGCAAGTTCCCAAACCCTAATTGGTGGTCTGGCTGTAATCATGGTGAAATTGTCTCTCTGCTCAGACTTCAAAGCTAGGGTATTTTGTGGATTTTGATGATGCAACTGATGGTTCTTCATTGTGGATGGACAAATGGCAGTCTTGATCTGAACTCCTTGTCATGGTAGGTTTCCTCCTCTGTGATGCTTTCTCCATGGGTTATCAATGCATGCTTGCCCTTGCATAGCGTGGGGTTGTCCACCTCATGATTTTGTAATTTTTTTGTTTTTGGTATTGTTATTGCTGGCTTGTTCAGAACCTGAGTTGCTAGTTCTAGCTGGATTAGCCTGAATCTCCTTATTGGTAGTGGAAGATTTGTGTCTGCATGTTATTCTGGTTCAGCTGTGGGTGAGTTATGGGACTTTTCTGGGTGAAGGTTTCTTTACCAGATGCGGCTTGTCTGGTTGGGTGAGGGTCACTCCCTAAATTTCAGACTATATGCCCCCTATCCCATATCATTTATCTTACAAATATGTTGTTGATGATATGAACTCCATCAGTTTGGGTGAGGCTCTCTCCCTAATACTTGAGCTACATTTGTAGTGCTCTCTATTGCAGCTTCGCTAGCAGGGTGTCCTATTTGAAGGGAATGAGGGGATCATTTCTTCAGCGCACTACTAAGTGGAGAATACTGGATGGTGAATGTTCTAGTATCAAACAACAACATTATGTAGGCATGGCTGGACAGAGTTGAGGTGTGGATGGTTCACTACTTTTACTAGTAGGGTGAGGTTCTCTCCCCAATTGATTTAGGTATTTTGTGGCTGCTGCAACTTTGGGTTCACTGGAAGGCCTCTTGAGATTACTATTAAGGATCTCTTTGTCGCTAGGGCTTTGTCCCTTCTGCTTACACATGAGGCTCATCCTCATAGTGTTTAGTTTGCTCCTTTTGTGGAGTACTACCACTTTGCTGTCATCAACTTTCCGTTTCTGCCCAGCCCTGCTGGTCTGGCTTGGAACGTGGTGGCTTCTGTAAGCTTCAGTCGGGTGGGTGTCCATTAACTGGCGTCTGGTAGCTATTATCCGAGGATGTGGCTTGTTGCTGTTGTATGGGCCCGGTTTTGGGTTTCTGAATGGAAGTCACAATCCAGCGCCTCTTACTGGAATGGCTTTGGCTGGAGATCATCCTGCGGGTGAAAGCTTATGGCGGCTGCCCTTTGCTACCTTTTTCATGCTTGGTAGGAATTCATTAGGGTGAGGTTCTCTCTCCAATGATATGACCCTCTTGCATGCTGTGTTGGAATGGGTTGGCATTGTTGTGGTTAACAGGGTTGACGAAACTGTTTTTTGTTGCTGCTATAAGCAGCTTGGATTGCAATTCTGAAGCTTACTATGTGGCTGAGCTTGGTCTGACTGGGTGAGGATTCTGCAATGTTATGGTTTGATGGTCTTCACTATGGGTGGAGGTCCTCTTGTTACTGCTACATGCAGTTGGATATATTGTTCTTCTTGAAGCTGGCTGGATATCCCTTGGGTATACTGCTTGTTGTTGGGAGAGCAGGTTGTTGGCGTTTGTTAGCTTGCCTTGCTGATGTTCGCCCTGTTGCGTTTGTGCTGGATTTTGGGTGCAGTTTTGGCGCCCAGTGGAGCAGCATTGCTCTTTGTAGCTGGCTGCTAGATTTTATGCTAGCTTTTGCTAATCTTGTTGTTGCTAAATGCAGGTTGTTTGCTGTGCTTTTTAAAGCTGCAGCTGGGTTTCTTACTCTATTTCAGATGGAGTAAGGTTGCATTTGAGTATGTTCTTCTGGTTTGCAACAGAAGAGCTTGTGTAGCTGCTTTTCTTGCTGCTGGCTTTAGGATTGCTGGAGCTAATGAGTAGCTCTTCGAAAGTTGGAGCCCTGCTTTATCTTTGCTACTCTATCTTTGCTACTGGAGTAGGGTGTTTGCTTGCATGGGGGCTGTCCATGCTTGCTTTAGTAGGCTCAAGGGAGCCTGTTCCCTTTTCTGGATTTATTCTTGTATTCCTATGGGGAATTTATTCCCTATTGCCTGTATGGGGGTTGTCCATGCTTTTGTTCTTCTTCTTTTATAGCCTAGGCTAGGGAGTCCATCCCTTCCGCTGCTATATGTAATGTTCTGCTGGTTTCCAGCTTGTATTGCAAGTTTGCCTTGCTCTTTTTGATCTAATACATTACTTACATTTGATCAAAAAAAAAAACATATAACTCTGGTTGGAGAAATCACTCAAATTTTAGTTGGAAGAGTGATAACAACAATGCACAAACTTGCAATGGGGGTTGTCCATGCTTGCTTTAGTAGGCTCAAGGGAGCCTGTTCCCTTTTCTGGATTTATTCTTGTATTCCTATGGGGAATTTATTCCCTATTGCCTGTATGGGGGTTGTCCATGCTTTTGTTCTTCTTCTTTTATAGCCTAGGCTAGGGAGTCCATCCCTTCCGCTGCTATATGTAATGTTCTGCTGGTTTCCAGCTTGTATTGCAAGTTTGCCTTGCTCTTTTTGATCTAATACATTACTTACATTTGATCAAAAAAAAAAAACATATAACTCTAGTTGGAGAAATCACTCAAATTTTAGTTGGAAGAGTGATAACAACAATGCACAAACTTTACAGCCACCATTTCAAGCACACTATAATTTCTAAAATTCTTGGATGTAAAACCAAGGGAAGATGTGAGCCACAATCACAACTACCTGTACATACACATGCTTTTTCAAAATAAATAATTAATAAAGAGAGAGAGTGCGTGTGAGACTACAGCTGGCCTACATATAGGTGGTATGATTGCATTTTCAATTTCTCATTTATAAATTCTTCTCTTCCTTCCCTTCATTTCTACTCAACCTATACATTCATCAAATATAGAAGTGTGTAGAAATGGGAGGTTCCTCAAGTCATCACATAAGAAATATTTGTGTTTTCGGTGGATCCAGTCCTGGGAAAGAAAAGGAGATTTTGGAATCAGTAAATCATCTTGGTCAGGTACTAGCTGAGAGAAAGATTCATTTAGTGTATAGGGTAGGCAGCCTTGGGTTAATAGGGTGTGTGTTGATAGCTGCATTTTTAAGAGGCAGTCAAGTTTTGGGGGTTGTCCCCAAAGCTTTAGCAAATGGGGACATCATTGGAAAAATAATTGGAGAGGAACTATAGGTCCCCACAATGTCTGATCGACTGAATGCCATGTTTAACCATGTTGATGCCTTCATTGCCTTACCAGGTGGTCTGGGCATATTGGAAGAGATCTTTCATATTTCCTCTTGGGCCCAACTGCACATTCACCATAAACCTATAGGTTTGTTAAATGTTAATGGTTTCTATGATAAATTGTTGTCTTTTCTTGATCAAGCTATGAAACAGGAATTTCTAACATCTTTGGCATGACAAATCATAATCTCTGTTGCTACTGCTGAACAATTGATTGAAAAACTACAATCTTTCATCGCTGTCATTAATCCCTGCATGAGTCGCCTAAATTGGTCAACTAAGGAAAGCCATAAAAAGCTTAGATTAGATTTGAGCCTTCATTTGTGAAACATTGTGTCTTGTGGTTTTATTAATAGCATATTATTTTGTTTTGTTACTTCTTATATTTGTTTAAGTGTCTTTCAGGTTTGTCATTGTTCGCTGTTTCAGGTGATGTATTATATACTTTATCTTTTTACCTTAGGACATTGAGGACAATGTCTTGTTTTGGTTGGGGGGGAGGGTAGTAATTAAAAAAAAAAAACTAACTTGCTAACTGTTTTTGCTATTATTAAAACCATATGATAAAATTGTTATTAGGATGACAGAGTACGAATCAGTTTTATTAACTCTTGAGACGCATCTTAGTAAGTATCCTTATTAGGATGGCAGAGTAAGGAGGAAATTTTATTGACTCTAGAAACGCATCTTAGTAAGTATCATTACCAATGGCTATCATAATACTTCTTGAAATATTCAGGTTTACAAACTCTCGCATTGTTATCACTTGATTCTACTCGTATACTCATTTAACAAGTATTCTTAAACCTTCATTTTCACACACATACTTTAACATATGATTGTGGGTTGCACATTGGATTATTACATTAATTATGTTCTTTTGTTGAAGGTAACAACTAAGGGAAAGGGATAGTATATAATTTGCAAAAAAAAAAAATTTGATAATATTGATGATAATAAAAACGTAGATAAGTTTGGTTTCGTAGCCTCCCTAACCTAAGCAATTAAGCCCGAAGGGGTGTTTTAACACCTAATACCCTAAAGTCAACTAACTTAGGAGCTATTGGCTTAAAGCTTGTTACATGGGTTATGGAGAAAAGCTTAAGGGAATCAAACACTGCACTATCTACGTATCAGTACCTACAACCCGAGTTGCTAAGCTCGTAAGGGTGTCTCAACACCTAATGCCCTAAGACCAACTGTTTTGGGAGTCATTAGCCTAAAACTCGTTACATGGGTTAAAGATACATTGTGTTTTAAGTTGTATGTGTATACAAATAAAGAAAATAATAATAATAATAATAATCCCAACTCAAGGAAGTTAACCTTAAACATTCGAACATAATATTGTTTTCTTCCAACAAAAGCCCCATCATCTATGTTTTCATACATTGAGCACATAAAAAGAAGGTTTATTAATATATTGTTTAAGAAGTATGAAGCAGGAATATAAATTTAATGAGAGTTTGTTTATCTAGATAGATTAATGGAAGTTGAATGATGAATGCCTTGCTTTGTGGAACTTGCAAATTATTTTTCTATTTTAACACTTTGATTACTAGGGACTAGTAATAAGCTGGTTAGGGGGTGTGATTAGTACTTAAAAGTGCATGTTTATCAAGGTTTTATATCATTATTTTGCATTTGAAGTATCAATAACTCCTTAACTAAAGCATGTTTTATAATAACAAATCTGATACTATAAAATGCCTTAATATATGGTAAATGTTCATCTTAAATGCAGCATATCACATAAATCAAAGGATTGATCGATGAATTCAACTACTGAAATTGTGAAGATAAAGAGAAGGTGAAGCTTAGAAAAGAGATGTTGGTGCAGTCCAAACTGGAACACTGTTCGGTATTTGGGTCATATCTCGAGTTCTAGATGTCCAAATGGTCTCACATTTTTACACAGGTTCAGTAAGACATAGGCCTATAACTTTCATGTGGACACCAAGATCTAAGAAGGCCGTTTTCAAGTCCAAATTATAGCAACAACAGAGAAATCAGAATCTGTCCTGCAACCCAGACACTGTTCAGTGTTCAGCCCATATCTTGAGTTCTAGAAGTCCAAATGACCTTAATTGTTTTTTGTTGGAAAGCTAAGAGAATTTCCTAGAACTTTCATGATTACATCTGGTTCCAGTTCTGATGTTAGCAATGACATTTTATTCAGACAAGAAGATAAGGATTTTCACCAAGTCAAGATGTGGCCATCCACTCAACAATTATTCATCAAATCAATAGTTTCAAATTTTTGCCTATAAAAGGAGGCATTTTCCATGCATTTAGGCATCTTGGTGTTCAGATCAAGATCATGCTCTTGTTCTCTTTCTTTGTATTTTGTAATGTTTAAGTTTTATTTGATGTTATATTAATCTCTTGTTTATGCTCTTCATTTCCTTTCCTTTATTTGTATAATTATGTTCTTATCTTGTTTATTAATTTTTCTTTCTTTCATTATGTTTAGCTAAATCTATTATGTCAAGGTGAAAAGGGTACACTAATGGTGTAAGAATAAGTATAGTATGAACTCAACATGGACTTTAATGCTTGATATTAACATTTTTTATATTTGTTATCTTGTTCACTTTTAATACTTTGCTTGTTAAATGGTTAATCTAGATTTATGTTGTATAACACTTGGTACAATAAATACTTGGCACTTTCATAGCCCATACTGTATGGTATAACCGACACCTAAGCTTTGAAAGGAACTTGATTTGTCGTTAATTTAAGTTATAATCATGAATGCCTGACAACATTTACAAGTATTAGGATTATTCGAAGAAGATAACTAATGTAATCATGTTAACAATTATAATATGATTGGAACCTCCTTTGTGTGTGGTTTCCAGTTGAGTAATAAGAGTTTATGCTATACTTGTTTGAAGTACCATTAGTGGATCCTCTAACCTTGACATTTGTTTTTATTATTGTTTAATCCTTACATCAATCTTACATCTCAAAGCTCTCTTTATTATTATTATTACTATTATTAATATCATTACTACTACTACTACTACTACTACTATTATTGTTATTATTAGTATTAGTATTATTATTATTATTATTATTATTATTATTATTCTTGTTGTTGTTGTTATTATTATTATTATGTTGTTGTTATTTATAATTTATATAGTTAACCTCCATGTGGTTCGACCCCAGTCTTGCCGGGTTATTTATTACTTCGACACTCCTGCACTTGGGAGAAGACATCAAGCTTTTGGTCGTGTCTCTGATGCAGTCCAAACTGTAACAATGTTCGGTAATTGGAACATATCTGGAGCCGTAGATCTCAAATTTAGGTCCACTTTATATGGATGGAAAGGTAAGACATAGGCCTACAACTTTCATGAGAGCCCAATATTTAGAAAGGATGTTTTCAAGTCCAAATTGTAGCAACAATGAAGAAGTTTGAATCTGTCCTGCAGCGCAGACACTGTTCAGTGTTCAGCCCATATCTCGAGTTCTAAAAGTTCAAATGACCTTATCTTTTTTTTGGTTGGAAAGCCGAGACAATTTCCTAGAAGTTTCATGAGGATTCTATTCAAATTATGATGTTTGCAATGATGTTTTGTTCAGACAAGAAGATAAGGATTGTCACCAAGTCAAGATGTGGCCACCCACTCATCAATTAGTCAACAAATCAATAGTTCCAAATTTTGGCCTATAAAAGAAGGCATTTGCCATGCATTGAGGCATCTTGGTTTCCAAATCAAGATCATGCTCTTGCTTTCTCTCTTTGTATTGCTTATGTTTTGCTTTCATTAATATCAAGTTTATGCATTTCATTTCCTTTCCTTTACTTAGTTAACTTCTTTCTCATTTATGTTCTTATCTTGTTCATTTATGTTTCTTTCTTTCATTATGTTTAGTTAAGTTAATTATGTCAAGGTGAAAAGGGTACACTAATGGTGTAAGAATAAGTATAGTATAAACTTAACATGGACCTTAATGTTGGACACTAACATGTTTTATATTTGTTATCTTGTTCACTTTTAATACTTTGCTTGTTAAATGGTTAATCTAGATTTATGTTGTATAACACTTGGTACAATAAATACTTGGCACTTTCATAGCCCATACTGTATGGTATAACCGACACCTAAGCTTTGAAAGGAACTTGATTTGTCGTTAATTTAAGTTATAATCATGAATGCCTGACAACATTTACAAGTATTAGCATTATTCGAAGAAGATAACTAATGTAATCATGTTAACAATTATAATATGATTGGAACCTCCTTTGTGTGTGGTTTCCAGTTGAGTAATAAGAGTTTATGTTATACTTGTTTGAAGTACCATTAGTGGATCCTCTAACCTTGACATTTGTTTTTATTATTGTTTAATCCTTACATCAATCTTACATCTCAAAGCTCTCTTTATTATTACTATTACTATTATTAATATCATTACTACTACTACTACTACTACTATTACTATTATTGTTATTAGTAGTATTAGTATTACTATTGTTGTTGTTGTTGTTGTTGTTGTTATTTATTACTATTACTATTATTGTTATTTGTAGTATTAGTATTACTATTATTGTTGTTGTTGTTGTTGTTGTTATTTATGATTTATATAGTTAACCTCCTTGTGGTTCGACCCCGGTCTTGCCGGGTTAATTATTACTTCGACACTTCTGCACTTGGAAGAGGACATCAAGTTTTTGGTAGTGTCAAGTTTTTGGCGCCATTGCCGGGGAAGTAAATTTTTGTATAAATTATAATATTTATTTATTTTCTCTTTTCACTTTTCATTTTATCTAACTCTTATTTCTTTTGTTTTGTTTCTTTTTCTTCTCTTTTCTTTTCTTCCTTTATTCTCCTCTTACACGTGCATGAGAGTTTGGCCACATACATTAAGTGGTAGACTTTGTAGGGTATCCTCATCATTTTCAGAAAATATGGCCAAAGAAGATAACCAATCGCTTCATAATGAGAATAACCGTGTGAGAACACTTAGAGACCACATGAATCCCACAAGAACAAGTGCACCCTCATGCATAGTTTTTCCTCCTGATGCATCTCATTTTAATTTTAAGCCAGACATTATCCATACTTGCATTTAAGGGAATTTGAGGAGGTCTATAATACCTATAGTGACTCAAATTATAGCATGAGCACCATTAGATTGAAGCCTTTTCCTTTCTCCTTAAAAGATAAAGCTAAAACATGGCTATAAAATTTGAGACTAGGATCTATTCGTGCTTGGGATGAAATGCAACAACAATTTTTAAAGAAGTTTTTTCCGTCTCACAGAACAAAATCTTTCAAAAGACAAATCATCACTTTCACTCAAAAGCTAGGAGAAACATTTTACCAATGTTGGGATAGGTATCGAGACTTGCTTAATACTTGTCCTCATCATGGTTTTGAAACATGGAGATTGGTTTCATATTTTTATGAAGGGTTAACACCTAGAGATAGGCAAATGGTTGAATTGATATGCAATGGAACTTCTGAACATAAAGACCCTAACCTTGACATTTGTTTTTATTATTGTTTAATCATTACATCAATCTTACATCTCAAAGCTCTCTTTATTATTACTATTACTATTATTAATATCTTTACTACTACTACTACTACTACTACTACTATTATTATTATTATTGTTATTATTAGTATTAGTATTACTATTATTATTGTTGTTGCTGTTGTTGTTATTTATAATTTATATAGTTAACCTCCCTGTGGTTTGACCTCGGTCTTGCCAGGTTAATTATTACTTCGACACTCCTGCACTTGGGAGAGGAAATCATGTTTTTGGTAGTGTCAATTACTGTGGTGGAAGAGGTCATTACAAGAGGGACTGCCCTAAAAGGAACATTGGACAAGTACAGAGCTATAGGTAGCCCAGTCAGAGCCACCAATAGTCAGTCACCGTGAATAGGCCAATGAGATCTTCTCAATCAGGAGCAAACTCTAGTCTAGGGAGACCGAGGTCACAAAATGATCGAACCCCGGGGAGGGTCTTCCACCTGACACAGGAGGAGGTCATGGCTGCATTGGATGTGGTGGCAAGTACACTATTGTTGAATGATTTTAATGTGCATGTGTTGTTTGATCCGGGTGCCACCCACTCATTCATTGCTAAGAGAATTGTCACTAAACTGAGAAAGGGAGTAGAAATAGTAGAGAAGGGGTTCATAATTGGAACTCCAATGGGAAACATGGTTGAAACAAATATTGTGTATGTGGATGTGGGGGTTAGTCTATCTGGGTATGAAACAGAAGTAGACTTGATTCCCTTGGAGCTGCATGATTTTGACATAATCCCAGGCATGAATTGGTTGAGTAAATACAAGGCTTTAATAGATTGTTATGCTAAAACTGTTACTTTCCAAACCCCTAAGGGCAAGAGAATGACTTTTAAGGGCGAGAGAATTACTTTTGAAGAAAAGGAGAGAGAATTCTCAAACCGATTGCCTTAATATCGGTGGTAACAGCCCAAAAACTTTTAAGAAAGGGATGTATAGGATATCTCGCA
Organism: Populus alba; assembly: GCF_005239225.2. Classification (NCBI taxonomy): domain Eukaryota; kingdom Viridiplantae; phylum Streptophyta; class Magnoliopsida; order Malpighiales; family Salicaceae; genus Populus; species Populus alba. The sequence continues at coordinate 19,964,213 of NC_133291.1, forward strand.
TACATCTTAAACTCTGATGATGAGGGTCCATGACTGAAGGATATTCCTGTTGTGAAGGAATTCCCAAATGTGTTTCTCGAAGAACTACCGGGACTACCCCCGGAGCGAGAGGTAAAGGTGTCTATAGACACTTTTCCTGGAGTGCCACCCATAGCCCAACAACCATACTGGATGGCTCTGGCAGAACTGAACAAGTTAAAGACTCAACTACAGGAATTGTTAGACAAAGGGTTCATACGGCCCAATAATTCTTCTTGGGGAACACCGGTCCTATTTGTGAGAAAGAAAGATGGAACCCATAGACTTTGTATTGACTATCGACAGCTAAACAAAATAACAATGAAAAACAAGTATTTGTTACCTCGAATAGATGATTTGTTTGATCAATTAAAGGGAGCGAGGGCATTTTTGAAGATAGATATGAGATCAGGGTACTATCAGATGAAGATTAAAGAAGCAGATGCAACAAAGACCGCATTTAGAACTTGTTACGGACACTATGAATTTTTGGTGCTACCGTTCGGGTTGACGAACGCCCCAGCCCTCTTCATGGATTTGATGAATTGGGTTTTCCAACCACACCTTGATAAGTTTTGTGGTGGTTTTCCAACTATACTGGTGTACTCGAATTCTTTCGAGGAGCACGAAGAACACTTGAGACAAACCTTACAAACCTTGAGAGATCACCAATTATATGCAAAACTGAGTAAATGTGAATTTTGGCTGAAGAGAGTGATGTTTCTAGGACACGTCATTTCAGCCGAAGGTGTTTTTGTAGACCCCCAAAAAGGCAAAGCAGTCTTGAAATGGGAAAGACTGACTTCGGTCACCAAAATACATAGCTTCCTAGGACTTGCAGGATACTATCGGAGATTTATCAAAGATTTTTCCCTGATTGTAACACCTTTGACCCAGCTAGCTAGGAAGAATAAGAAATGGGTGTGGTCAGAAGAATGTGAGAAAAGCTTCCAAGAATTGAAAAGGAGGCTCACCACTACTCCAATGTTAACCCTTCCCTCAGGGATCGAGTGTTTTATGGTATATAGTGATGCCTTAAGGAAGGGATTGGGTTGTGTTTTGATGCAACATGGGAAGGTCATCGCCTATGCATCAAGGCAGTTAAAAACTCATGAGGTGAACAACCCGGCGCACGACCTGGAGTTGGCTACTGTAGTATTTGCCTTGAGGATATGGAGACACTATTTGTATGAGTCTCGAACCCAAATTTTTACTAATCATAAGAGCCTGGAGTATCTGATGTCGCAAAAGGAGTTGAACATGCGACAAAGAAGGTGGATATAGCTCATTAAGGATTATGACTGCACCATAGAATACCACCCGGGGAAAGCAAACGTGGTGGCAGATGTCCTTAGTCGCAAAAATAAAGCCACCCTGGGAAGGTTAGCAGTGGGAAAGGATTGGCAATTGGTGGAATTGAAAGAGATGGGTGCAGATTTGGGCATTAATGCAGGAGGTGGGTTAGTAGCCCAACTATTGGTGCGACCAATGTATTGGGAACATATACTACTTGCCTAATTCCATGACAAGGAGGGATCCAAGATTAGGAAGAATGTGGAGGCCGAGGTAGAAACGAAATTCTGGGTAGAGGATGATGGATCCTTGATGATGGGACAACGGTTGTATGTGCCTAATGATGAAACAGTCAAACGAATGGTTCTATAAAAAGCACATGAGTCCAAGTTCTCCATACATCCTAGCAGCACTAAGATGTATCGAGACTTGAAACACCTCTATTGGTGCCCTAATATGAAAAGGAAAATAGCTAAGTATGTGTCTAAGTGTGGGATATGTCAACAAGTCAAGGTTGAACACCAAAGGCCTGCGGGGCCATTACAACCATTACAAATTCTAGAATGGAAGTGGGAGATGATCACCATGGATTTCATGTTAGGATTTCCCAAGGGGAGGAAAGGAAATGACGTGATATGGGTCATTGTAGATTGGTTGATGAAATTCACACTATTCTTGCATATAAAGATGACCGACTCGGTGGACAAGCTTGCCAAGATCTACATAAATGAGTTGGTACAGCTCCATGGGATTCTGGTGTCCATTGTATCGGATCGAGATCCCAGGTTCACCTCTCAACTTTGTCCGAGCATACAACATGCCTTGGGGACAAGATTGGACATGAGCACTGCGTTTCACCCTCAAACGGATGGCCAATCAGAAAGAGTCATCCAAGTCTTGAAAGACCTATTACGGGCATGTGTGCTAGAATTTGGAGGAAACTAGGAGGAACACATGGCATTGGTGGAGTTCACGTATAACAATAGTCACCAAGCCACAATAGGGATAGCACCATATGAAGCCTTATATGGTAGGAGGTGTAGGACTCCTTTATGTTGGGAGGAAATTAGGGACCGGAAGTTATATGGCACGGAGTTGGTCCAAGTCACCACGAAGAAAGTGAGAACTATCAGGGATCACATCAAAGCTGCACAGGATAGATAGAAGAAGTATGTTGATGTGAGGAGAAGACCTCTCAAGTTCAGTACGGGGGACTAGGTGTTCCTGAAGGTAGCCCCATGGAAGAACATGTTACGGTTTGGATTGAAAGGGAAGTTAACTCCCCGCTTCATCGGACCCTTCAAAATCTTACAGCGAGTAGGACCAGTAGCCTACAAAGTGGACTTGCCCCCACAGTTAGCCAAGGTCCATGATGTGTTCCATGTCTCCTTGTTAAGGAAGGCTGACATGGACCGTGCCCGAATTCTACCCCAGGTTCTAGTAGAAGTCAAGGAAGACTTAACACTGGAACTGAGGCCCATAAGGATACTAGATCAGGAAGTGAAGGAGCTATGGAGAAAAAAGATCCCCATCGTAAGAATCTTATGGTGAAATGCTCAAATAGAAGAGGAAACTTGGGAGAGGGAGGCTGAGATGAGGAAAAAGTACCACAATTTATTTGAACTACCAAGTATGGAGTATGAAACCTCTTAAATTTCAAGGATGAAATTCATGTTAAGGGGTGGAGAATGTAAACACCCAAAAGAAAAAATATATATATGTAGAGAATTGATGACTCCACCATCGCTGCCGATTTCTGAATCGGCAGCGATGAAGTTTTCGCTGCTGATTTCCTGAATCGGCAGCAATGTAGTTTTGGCTGCTGATTTCCTGAATCTGTAGCGATGTCATTTTGCTACCGATTTTTGAATTGGCAGCAACCCAGTTTTTGCTACTAATTTCTGAATCGGTAGCAATGTCGTTTCGCTGCTGATTTCTGAATTGGCAGCGACGCAGTTTTCGCTGCTAATTTTCTAAATCGACAGCGATCCAATTTTTTATGTTGATTTCTTGAATCGGTAGTGATGTTGTTTTGCTACCGATATCTGAATCGGCAGCGACATAGTTTTCACTGCTAGTTTCTTGAATCGGCAGCTACGCAGTTTTCACTGTCGATTTCTGAATCAGCAGTGACATAGTTTTTTTTTTTTAATTGTCTTAAGGAGCTGGGAGGAAGGGGTAAAACCAGTTTTGGATAGACCATAACAAGGATAAGAACACATCTAAACCAACCCCAAACACCCCACCTCTTTTAATGGGGAGTATAAATATAAGGAGAGAGGAGGTGACCCTTGCTCTTCCTAAAGTTGTCTGCTGCAGCTATATGTCCAGCTGCATGTTGCTCTTCCCTTTCTCTTTCCCAACAGAAACCTAAACCAAACCAGTAGAGAGTGCCTTGTGAACGTGTGAGGGAGAGATGAGACCTTGAGAGAAGATTGGACAGCTGCTTAGAGGGAAAGGAAAAGGGGGGGCCAAAAAACATGAGAGGAAGAAGGAGGAGGAGAACTAGCAGGAGAGGAGAAAAAATATTGTCAAACCTTCCTCAAACTTAGTTAGATTCGAAAGGTATGGTTCATGAAACTCCCTTCCTCTTCTCCTTAAGACCTAGAACCGGAAATGAAGAAGAAGACCCTAAGAAAATTGACCTAAGACCTAAGCTAGCTGTGAAGGAAATTGAAATTAACTAAGAGGACAAGGAAACAGAAACAAAATGAGGCCAATTCCCAGAACATCTAACAAAGAAAAATGAATAAAATGGAAATAACAAATCATAGTAGAGGGTCGGCTTTAACTTTGGGGTTGGCCAACATGCATGTGTGTGTTCTGCTGGAATTTGTTGAAGGATTATGTGCTGAAATTAATGGTTTCAATGTGTGTGTTCTGCTGGAATTTATTGAAAGATTTCATTTTGGAATTGATGGTTTCAATGTGCGTGTTCTGCTGGAACTTAGTGACAGTTTATATGCTGGGGTTGTTATAGCATGTCTGGTGTGTGTTCATGCCAAAATGTGTGTTGTGCAGCGAATTGCAAATTCGCTGCCGAAACTGAGTCTTCTGCAGCAAATTAGCATTCGCTGCTAAATTGTGTGTTCTACAGCGAAATAGTGATTCGCTGTCGAAACTATGTCGACTGTAGCGAATTAGCATTCACTGCCGAGTGGCGTGGTCTGCAATGAATTTGTGATTCGATGCCGAAGTGCAGTTGTCTGCAGCGAATTAACACTCCCTGCCGAATTTCATGCCCTACAATGAAATTGTGATTCGCTGCCACAACTGAGTTGCCTGCAACGAATTAGCATTCGCTACCGAATCGTGTGTTGTGCAATGAATTGGTGATTCGCTGCCGAAACTGAGTTATCTGTAGAATTTGCATTTGTTGCCGAATTGTGTGTTCTGTAGCGAAATTGTGATTAGCTACCAAAACTGTGTCGGCTGCAGCGAATTTGTGATTCGCTACTGAAACTGAGTTTTCTGCAGTGAATTAGCATTCGCTATCGAATTGTGTGTTCTGCAGCGAGATTGTGATTCGCTGCTGAAACTGAGTTGCCTGCTGCGAATTAGCATTCGCTGCCAAATCGTGTTGTGCAGTGAATTGGTGATTCGCTGCCAAAACTAAGTTATTTGCAGTGAATTTGCATTCACTGCTGAATTGTGTGTTCTGCAATGAAATTTTGATTCACTGCCGAATTGTGTGTTCTGCAATGAAATTGTGATTCACTGCTGAAACTGAGTTTTCTGCAATGAATTAGCAATCGCTGCTGGATTGTGTGTTCTGCAGCAAAATTGTGATTCGCTGCCGAAACTGTGTTAGCTGTAGTGAATTAGCATTCACTACCGACACTGAGTTATCTGCAGTGAATTTGTGATTCGCTGCCGAAACTATGTGTTCTGCAGCGAAAATGTGATTCGCTGCCGAAACTGTGTCGGCTGCAGCGCATTAGCATTCACTGCCGAATTGTGTGTTCTTCAACGAAATTGTGATTCGCTACCAAAACTGTGTCAGCTGCAGCGAATTAGCATTCGCTGCCGGATTGTGTGTTCTTAAGCGAAATTGTGATTCACTGCCAAAACTTTATCGGTACAGCGAATTAGCATTCGCTGCTGAGTGGCGTGTTCTGAAGCAAATTTATGATTCATTGTCGAAGTTGAATTGTCTGCAGCAAATTTGTAATTCACTACCAAAATTGAGTTGTATGCAGTGAAGTAGCATTCGCTGCCGCAAAACATGTTGATTGCAGCGAACTAATTTTTACTGTTGAATTGGGCTCCTGCAGGGAACCAGTTTTTGCTGTCGAATTGGGCAGCCTGCAGCGAACCAGTTTTTGCTATCGATTTCTACAATAGGCCTCCTAAGCATAAATGACTTAAATGCTAGTAACAATTTCATGGTATGATAGTGTAAAAAGTGGAACACTTGAATGTGAACATATGATTAGTTTCAGCTAATGGCATTCGAATGGATGATCGGGACAAACAATTGATTAGCTTCGGCTAATGGCATTCGAATGGATGATCGGGACAAATGATTGATTAGCTTTGGCTAAAGGCATCCGATTGGATGACCGGGACAATGGTTGATTACCTTTGGTTGATGGCATCCGAAGTGGATGACTGGGGTGAATGAACGGTTAACCTCAGCAAATGATGCCTTAAGAGGATAGCCGGGTTTAAGATTATTGTTGATTGCAAGAATTGGTGTATCTATATGTACTACAAGTTGTTTATACCAAGTACATGAAGAAACTATAAATATCAAGCATCAAACATGGGATAATGTTAAAGCTTCATTAATTTGCTAGACCGTTTAATTATCATTATTATTATTAAGTAATTGCATTCTCTTAAATGTTTTGTACTGTAGCAGGGATGTCACATCAATGAGATGCCTAGGAAACGCAATACACGGGAACCTACTTTTGCAAGGAATCATGTAGTTGCATTCTAAATCACGATGTATTTTGTATGAATCAATGTACTGAACGTATAACTTTTATTAGATCCTTTTGTTTCAATTCGTGATAACTATTAGTAGGATAGGAAAGCAAACTCATGTCTATGTATGTATATTTTTAATGTGAACTTCTAATCATGCAAACATAATATTATGTGTTAATGTAAGATTCACTTTTGAATGAAATGTTGATTGTTGTTGATGTATGGATTGTATCTTGATGATGTGAGGGAACAGGTTCACCGATTACCGACATGATATGTGTCAAGTATAAAGAAAAACAAAAAAAATTTATATTATTTTAGGCTTGAAAAGCTGGGTTGTTACAATTTCAGCAGGGAACGTTAATTCGCTACAGATGATACAATTTCAGTAGCGAATGGTAATTCCCTACAAACAACACAATTTTGGCAGCGAACGCTAATTTGCTGCAAACAACTCAATTTCATCATTAGTTTCCAGCTGAGTCACATGATTTTCGCATGAACACACACATGCAAATTCAAATCCAGCATATACTTTGTCATTAGATTCTTGTTTCAGCTACAACATGCTTTCAAGGTTACAAACACACATTTGTTGCACTTGACATCCACCAACAAATTTTCATACAGTTCTTCAACCACATATGCAGAATTTATGACATTAACACATTTATAATTCTATTTCAGTTTCACATAATTTAGCAACTCTAACAAGATCATCATCTTTGCATTTTATCCTTTTAATCCATGTTTTGTCTAGCCCTCGCCATGGTCGGCCACCTCTCTAAGGTTTTTGTATTCAAAATTATTCATTTCCTCTCTTAAATGTTTTGGAATTAGTTTTCCCATTCAACCCCATTTTCATCCCTCATCCTTGTCTAGTTTTCCTTAACAGCTAATGTGAGAATCTTAGGCTATTTACTTAGGCTTTTCTGCTCCCTTTTTAGTCCCATGGCCCCAAGATTTTCATCCCTTTTTCATCCCTTTTCTGCTCCCTTTTTCTGCTCCCTTTTCTGCTCCCTTTTTACAAGTGGAGGAGTGGTATGGTTCATACCTCATTAATTTAACAAGTTCAATGCAGGTTTTGATGGCCAGCTCTCCCTCTTATTTTTGGTTTTCTTCATTCCCTCTCTTGTTGTCCAGCTGGCCGCTAGGCTCCTCTTTCTCCTTGGTTTTAGGTTTTTTCTACTTCTCCTTACTCACTTCTCACCCATGCTTAGGGAAAGTTGCATGCAGGCTGGTTGGGTTGAGTTTTTTTCTTGAAAGAGGGATGTGTGTGCTGCAGCCATGGCTCCTCCCGGTTCTGGAGGAAGGTCTAGGCTCAAGCTTCCACCATGTTTTTAGTCACTTCTCCTTCCCTTTAGCTCTCTTCTCACACATCACCCTTATAGAGTTGCATGTAGTTGTTTAGTTTTAGTCTTCTCTTTAGGAGAGAGGGTTGTTTCTACTAGAGTTACACCCGAATCTTGGGGAGAGGAAGGGTCACCATCTCTCTCTCCCTTAATTTATACCCCCTCTTAATGAGGTGGGGTGTTTAGGTGTTGTCCAACATATCCTTATTCCTCTTTAAGTTATCCCAGAACCGGTTTAGTCCCTTAGATTCTGTTTAGAATTAGTTGACTTAGGACTAAATATTGTCGGGTTTTACAACCACGGACTAATTTTTCATCGGGTTTTACACCATGACTGACACATGGATTTTTTAGCCACTATTGATTTAGAAATTGATAACATAAGCTGTGTCACTACCAATAAAAAAATCAACAGCAAAAACTTTATCGCTGCACATTCATAAATCGGTAGCGAAGACTATGTTGCTGCCAATTTAAAAATCAACAACGACAATGGAGTCGTTTCTAGCTTTACTTTTTTTTTTTGTGTTTACAAAAAGTAACCAAGCTGGTATCCCAACAAGTTTATAGACAGTCATGTACAATCAATAGAAAGTAACCAACAGGGAACAAGGTCCCAAACAGACAGGGACCTAAACCTATATCATAAGGTTTCAACAATATCAAATACATACAAATAACAACTAAAGGGAACATACTCCTCATAAAAGTTAATAAACCTATATCATGAACAACATAAATGGTTAACCAAGGAACCTATAAAGTGTAAACACCTAAAAAAAAAAGAAGTAAAGCTAGAAATGACTCCACCATTGCTGCCCATTTCTGAATCAGCAGCAACACGATTTTTGCTGCTGATTTCTCTATCGGCAGTGGCACAGTTTTGGCTGCCAATTTCTAAATCGATAGCGACTTAATTTTTTATTGCCAATTTCTAAATTAGCAACGACATGGTTTTTCGTTGTGGATTTCTAAATCGGTAGTGACACTCTAAAACCCAATAAAAAATAGTGTTGGACTGGTCTATCCTAGGAGAGAATTAGAATAGAAACCAACCCAAGATAACCCAAAAAAGGGATAAGGACAACCTTGGTCCTGCACCCAAACACCTTACCTTATTTAAGATGGGGTATAAATACAAGGAGAGAGAGAGGGGACCTTCCATCTTCCCAAAACCAGTTGCATGCTCTTGCCCCTTTTCTCTTCCCTAAAAACAGTTAGCCAACAACCTTGGATGCATCAATCCCTCTCTTTCCAAAGCAAAACCCAGCAAACCCTATTGCATGCAAGCCCTTGACTGTTGTGTAAGGAGAGAGTTAGAAGAAAGGAGAGAAAACCATGAGAGGTAAGTGAGCTTGAAGGGGTAGCTACTGCAACATAGAAGGAAAAGAAGGAAAACCAAAACTAGAGAGGATGAAGAAGCAATAAAATGTGAGCATAAGGGGATAAAAACTTGTTAAAATTCCTTCCTAAAGTTACTGTAAATTATGAGGTATGAACCAAACCTCTTTTCCCTCACCAGTTTATGGGTTCTTGGAACCAAAAGGAAGAATAAACAACATGAGGGGATACCCAAAAATTTACAATAGCTGTAAGAGAAAAATAAATCAAAAGGAAAGATAATAATAGGGGTTGAATAAAGGACGTATAAATAAAACAATCAACATGGGGGAATGGATGATTTTGCAGATGCAAATTTATTTAGTTGGCTAATGGTGGCTGGACATACCATGTAAACACCCAAAAGAATATATCTATATATATATAGAGAGAGAGAGAGAAATGATGACTCAGTTTTCGCTGCCGATGCAGAAATTAGTAGCGACGCAGTTTCCGCTGCCGATCCAGAATCGGCAGCGATGCAGTCTTTTCACTGCCGATACAGATATCGGCAGCGACCCAGTTTTCACTGGCGATACAGAATCGACAGCGACACAGTTTTCGCTGCCGATTTCTTGATCGGCAGCAATGAAGTTTTCGCTGCCGATTTCTGGATCGGCAGCGATGCAGTTTTTGCTGCCGAGGCAGAAATCGGCAGCAATGCAGTTTTCGCTGCCGATTTCTCGATCGACAGCGACGCAGAGCTAGGAGGGAGGGGTAAAACCAGTTTTAGATAGACCAAAACAAGGATAAGTATACATCTAAACCAACCCCCAAACAACCCACTTCATTTGATGGGGAGTATAAATACAAGGAGGAGAGAGAGGATGACCCATCTTCTTCCAAAAACAGCAACTGCATATCGTTCTTCTCTTCCTCTTTCACAACAGAAACTTAAATCAAACCAGTAGAGAGTGCTTGTAAACGTGTGAGGGAAAGATGAGACCTTGAGAGAAGATTGGACAGCTGCCTAAAGGAAAGGAAAAAGAGGGCTGGAAAACGTGAGAGGAAGAAGAAGGAGGAGAACCAGCAGGAGAAGAGAAAGGAATAGTGTGAAACCTTCCTCAAACTTAGTTAAATTCAGAAGGTATGGGTCATGAAACTCCCTTCCTCTTCCCCTTAAGACCAGAAACGGAAATGAAGAAGAAAACCCTAAGAAAAATTGACCTAAGACCTAAGCCAGCTGTGAAGGAAACTGAAATTAACTAGGAGAACAAGGAAACAGAAGTGAAATGAAGCCAATTTCAGAACATCTAACAAAGAAAAAATAAATAAAAATGGAAATAAGAAATCATGGTAGAGGGCTGGCTTTAACTATGGGGTGGGCCAGCATGCATATGTGTGTTCTGCTGGGGTTTTGCTATGCTGTAATTAATGTGTTCTGCTGGGGTTTTGTTGTGCTGTAATTGATGTGTTCTGCTGGAATTTATTGAAAGATTATATGCTGTAATTGATGGTTTTCCATGTGTGTGTTCTACTGGAATTTTGTTGAAGGATTATGTGCTGAAATTGATGGTTTCGATGTGTGTGTCCTGCTGGAACTTAGCGACAGTGTATATACTGGGGTTGTTACAGCATGTGTGGTGTGTGTACACGCCAAAATGTATGTTGTGCAGCGAATCAGAATTGCGTTGTTGAGCAGCGAAACTCTAATTCGCTGTCGAAACTGTGTTGGCTGCAGCAAATTAGCATTCGTTGCCGATTTGTGTGTTGTGCAGCGAAACTCTATTTCGCTGCCGAAACTGAGCCTTCTATAGTGAATTAATATTCGCTGCCGAGTTGTGTGTTGTGCAGCGAAAATGTGATTCGCTGCCGAAATTGTGTCGGCTGCAACGAATTAGCATTCGCTGCCGATTTGTGTGTTGTGCAGCGAAACTCTATTTCGCTGCCGAAACTGAGCCTTCTGCAGCGAATTAATATTCGCTGCCGAGTTGTGTGTTGTGCAGCGAAAATGTGATTCGCTGCCAAAACTGTGTCGGCTGTAGCGAATTAGCATTTGCTGCCGATTTGTGTGTTGTGCAGCGAAACTCTATTTCGCTGCCGAAACTGAGCCTTCTACAGCGAATTAATATTCGCTGCCGAGTTGTGTGTTGTGCAGCGAAAATGTGATTTCGCTGCCGAAACTGTGTCGGCTGCAGCGAATTAGCATTCGCTGCCGAGTTGTGTGTTGTGCAGCGAAACTGTGGCTCCAATAGCGAAACAGTTTTTGCTGCCGAACTAGCTGCCGGTAGCGAAACAGTTGTCGCTGCCAAACTGGCAACCTGCAGCGAACCAATTCTCGCTGCCGACAGCGAAACAGTTATTGATGCCAAACTGGCAGCCTGCAGCGAACCAATTCTTGCTGTCGAATTGGGCAACCTGCAGCGAACCAGTTCTCGCTGTCGATTTCTACAATAAGCCTCCTAGGCATAAATGACTTAAATGCGAGTAACAATTTCAGGATATGATGGTGTAAAATATGGAACACTTGAATTTGAACATATGAACTCTTGAAATAAGTGTGGTGATGAATGTGATTAAAAAAAAATAATAAATACAATTGTACTGATTTGTGACCATTGATGTCTTAGGTGGTGCGGTCGGGATTGGACCATCATCAAGACAAGAACAACCCACAGGTGGAGCAGGTAGGTGACTTGCACCTTTCTTTTTCATACGTTGAATATTGAAATATTTTAACTTGAGTATTACCATATTGTTAGAATCGATATTAGATTGTCGAACGCTTAAATGTTGACTAATGGTTGATTAGCTTCGGCTAATGGCATCCAAATGGATGACCGGAATGAAGGACTAATTAGCTTCGGCTAATGGCATCCGGATGGATGGCCGGGACAAATGAATGATTAGCTTGGGCTAATGGCATCCGAATGGATGGCATCCAAAAACTTGTGCATCTATACGTACTACTAGCTGTTATATCAAATACATGAAGAAATTATAAATGTTAATGCTTCATTTAACTGCCAGACCGTTAGTTACCATTATTATTATTATTAAGTATTTGCATTCTCTTAAATGTTTTGTACTGCTGCAGGGACGTCACACCAACAAGATGTCTAGGAAACCCGATACACGGGAACCTACTTTTGCAAGGAATTATGTAGATGCATTCTAAATCACAATGTATTTTGTATGGATCAATGTACTGAATGTATAACTTTTATTAGATCCTTTTTGTTTAAAATTGTGATGGCTATTAGTAGGATAGGAATGCAAACTCATGTCTATGTATCTATTTTTAATATGAACTTCAAATTATGCAACCTTAATATTACGTGTTTGTGTAAGATTCACTTTTAAATGAAATGTTGATTGTATGGATTGTATTTTTGATGATGTGACGATTCAGGTTCACTGATTACCAGCACCATGTGTATTAAGTATATATATATATAAAAAAAAAAATTTACTATTGTTTTGGGCTTGGAAAGCCAGGTTGTTACATACCATGAATGTAGGTGATCAAATGCTTGATGGATGACCTTGCCAAAAACAAAACCATCCATGCAATTATGGAGTAATTTTTGTGTATAAATATTTGACAAAATTATGTTGAAATGTGCTAGTGTATGATTGAAATGTATTGTGTAGTAATCTGTATATGGGGTGTTCATGTTAAAATCATGTGACTCTACTGGAATTTAACGACAGATTATGTGCTGGAATTGATTTTTCTACATGTGTGTGTTCATGCTAAAATCATGTGACTACTAGAAACTAATGTCAAAGTTGTGTAGTCTATAGTGAATCAGCATTCACTACTGAAAGGTTGTTGTTTGCAATGAATGTGTGATTCGCTGCAGAAAATAAGTTGTCTATAGTTAATCAGTACTTGCTACTGAAAATTGTGTTGTCTGCAACGAATTGGTGTTCGCTGCTAAAATTGTGTTGTCTGTAGCAAATCAGTGTTCACTGCCGAAATTGTGCTCTCTATAGTTCTCTGTAGCGAATCAACGTTCGCTACCGAAATTGTGCTCTCTATAGTTCTCTGTAGCGAATCAGTGTTTGCTGCCAAAAGGCTGCAACGAATTTGTGATTCACTGTTGAAATTATGTTGTGTGCAGCGAATCAGTGCTCACTACCAAAAATTGAGTTGTCTACAACAAATTAGTGTTCACTTCTGTAATTATGTTATGTGTAGCGAATCAGCGCTCGCTACCAAAAATTAAGTTGTTTGCAGCAAATTAATGTTCACTGCTGAAATTATGTTCTGTGTAGCGAATCAGCGCTCACTACTGAAAATTATGTTGTCTGTAGCGAATTAGGGTTCGCAGCTGAAATTATGTTATCTGTAGCGAGTCAGAGTTCACTATCGAAATGGTGTTGTCTGCAGTAAATTTGTGATTCGCTGCTGAAATTGAGTTGTCTGCAGCAAATCAGCATTCGCTGAAAGTGTATTGATTGCAACAAATTTGTGATTCACTATTGAAATTAAGTTGTCTAGAGCGAATCAATTTTCATCGCCAAATTGTGGTGCTAGCAACGAATCATTTTCACTGCTAAATTGTGTTGTCCATAGACAATTAGTTTTCGTTGCTGAATGATAGTGAGACAGTTTCGATGCTGAATTGGGATGTCATTAGCGAATCTGTTTTCGCTGTTGAATTGAATTGTCCGTAGTGAATCAGTTTTCCCTACCAAATTACAGCATGTCAGTTTTTGCTGCCAAATCGTGTTGTCTGCAGCGAACCTGCTTCGTTGCCGAATCAGGGTGACACTAGCAATCCAGTCGCTAATGATTTTGCTTTCAACAAATCTGTCGCTGATGAATCTACGTCACCAACAAACTAGGTTTCACTAACAATATCTGCAGCATTTTTTCATATCTGAATTAGGCCAATGGTTAAGATGGATGCGCTGTGTGATTGTGATATGTGGAACACTGAAATATAAACTTGTATATGTTTAAAGTATGCATGGTAACCAGTTGGGTGATTACTAAATACGAATGTACTGATTTATAGCCATTGATGTCTTAAATGGTGTGGCAGGGATCAAACCTTCGTTAGGATAAGGACAACCCGCAGGTGGAGCAGGTATGTAGTTTCCACCTTTTTCTTGTATGATGTTAATGCTTTGAAATGATTTACTTATGGATGATATATTATTGAATCCATGGTGAATGATGAAACGATGATGAAACGTTTGATTGAATTCTTGACAAATGTTGTAACGACTATGAAATGTTGATCGAGTTCTTGATGAATGTTGAAACGATGATGAAAATGCTAATGTTCTGAAATGACTTGTTGAGGAAGATATATTATTGTGTTGCAATGAATAATAAACCAGCTATGAGATGGTAATTGAGCTGTTATGAAATTGGGTTGCTGACAAATGTCAAACCGATTATGGAATGTTGATTGTGATTGTTGATTAACTTTGGCTAATGGCATCCGAGATCGATGGTTGGGTTGTGCTTGATGATTAGCTTCGGCTAATGGCATTCAAGATGGATGACCGAGTTGTGATTGTTGATTAACTTCAGCTAATGGCATCCGAGATGGATGACTGGGTTATGGTTGATGATTAGTTTTGGTAAATGGCATCCTAGATGGATGACCGAGTTGATTATGATGATTGGCTTTATCTAATGGTATCCATAAAAGATGATGAGTTGACTTGTGTGGTTAGTTTTGGTTAATGGCATCTGAGACGAGTGACTGAGTTTAGATATTGCGATTAGTTACTATTAAAAGCATCCAAGATGAATGACCGGGTTAAGGTGAAATAATTAACCCTGACTGAAGATTAAACTTTGGCCCCACCACTTCTATGGAGGGGTTGGGGAATATGAATGAGGATAATACAACTAGCAAAGTAATGAGGATTGCACAGTGTATTTGAGAAGTGAATGAAAGAATGTACTCACCTTCAGTTGATAACAAAAAACAACGATAACATCCTTCTAGTTATTATTATTATGTTTAGATTATTTACAATTCTTGTATCCATGTTGTTTTTGTAACAGGGGCATCATACAATCAAGGTGCATAGGAAAACCGCTCCACGTGTTCTCATATTTTCAATGGTGCTATGTAATAGTTTGTTTTATGTCGTGTTGAATATTTGCCTTCGGCACTTTTCTAAGGACTTGTAATGAAAAGTGTATTGGAACATGGATATGGATGTGCAAACATGTAGATATGATGTTATGGATATATTTATATGGTATTCTCATTTATGAGGATGCTGTGTTGAGAAATCACATGAGGATCATATAAAAGGAGGTATTATTTGTGTAAGATTGTTATTCAGCACTTGTGTATAAACTTATGTTGATAACGAGACTAGAACAAGAATGTAAATTCATGAGTATGTCAATATGATGTGATGTAAATGTATGAATATGAAAATATAATATTACGCACATGTGTATTGAGTATCTATCTTATGGGAATGTCGATTTACAAAAACTATATATGTATGATGCCATGATAAGGAAGGGAACTTAATTACTAATTCATAGAATGTTATTGTGAGAAGTGCCGAGAACAAAAAAAAAATCCACCTTTTTTGGCTTGAAAAAGCTGGGTCGTTACAATGCAGTTGGTTCTTTGAAAGAGAAAGAGGTTGTTTTAGTAGGGTTGTAGCCAGTTTTGGGGAAGAGATCTAGGCTCCTTCTTCTCTCCCAACTCTCTACTCACTCTAGACTCATGAGGCTTGGCATGCAGGCTGACTGGTTCAGTTATCTTCTTGGGATGGGTGCTGGTGTACTGAACTGTCGGCTTACTGCCCCCATCACTGTCAGCCTAAGGCCCTAAGTACCTTGCGGCGATGTAGGGTTCCTGTGTTGTGTACCCATTTTGGTGGAATTTGAATGTGAAGCTATTTGTCTCCGCCTCGCGCCTCGCGCCTCCCCAGGGGTGCGAGGCAAACCTAGCAGCAGTGCTTGTGTTCCAATTGATCGGACTCCCACCACACTGGCCCACATGTGATTGCTCATGCTTTCGGATGCAAAATGCGATGCTCGCTTGTGGGTCTCCACCCCTGCTACCGCTTTGTTCAAGCCGCTCATGCTCAATAAAAATGACTTCCTTGCCCATCTTGGCCCCTCATCTCATTGGCATTGAGGATCATGTGGGTCGTGGTGTCGCCAAGGAATGCTACCTGGTTGATCTTGCCAGTAGTCATATAAGCCATGCATGTGTAAGTATGAACTAATTCAAACTATGAAATTGTGAATGACTTATTAAATTAGTTATAGTTTGTTTGATGGTATTTGTTACTTGGATAATTGTAGTAATTCTAGAGCTAATACATGCAACAAACCCTGACTTCTGGAAGGGACACATTTATTAGATAAAAGGTTGACGCGGGCTTTGTCTGTTGCTCTGATGATTCATAATAACTTGACAAATCGCACGGTCATTGTGCTAGCAACGCATCATTGAAATTTATGCCCTATCAACTTTTGATAGTAGGATAGAGGCCTACCATGGTGGTGACGGGTGACGGGTGACGAAGAATTAGGGTTCAATTCTGGAAAGGGAGCCTGAGAAACGGCTACCACATCCAAGGAAGGCAACAGGCGTGCAAATTACCCAATCCTAACACGGGGAGGTAGTGACAATAAATAACAATATTGGGCTCTTCGAGTTTGGTAATTGGAATGAGTACATTCTAAATCCCTTAATGAGGATCCATTGGGGGCAAGTCTGGTGCCAGCAACCATGGTAATTCCAGCTCCAATAACGTACATTTAAGTTGTTGCAGTTAAAAAGCTCGTAGTTCGACTTTGGGTTGGGTCGACCGGTCCACCTCAGGTGTGTACCAGTTGCCTCATCCTTTCTACTGACAATGTGCTCCTAGCCTTAAATGGCCAAGTTATGCATTCGGTGTTGTTACTTTGAAGAAATTAGAGTGCTCAAAGCAAGCCTACGCTCTGGATACATTAGCATGGGATAACATCATAGGATTTTGATTCTATTGTGTGTGGCCTTTGGGATCAGAGTAATGATTAACAGTGACAATCGGGGGCATTCGCATTTCATAGTCAGAAAATTCTTGGATTTATGAAAGACAAACAATTTTATGAAAGCATTTTCCAAGGATGTTTTCATTAATTAAAAACAAAAGTTGGGGGCTCGAAGACGATCAGATACAATCCTACTCTCAACCATAGATGATGTCGATCAAGGATTGGCAGATGTTGCTTCTAGGACTTCGCCAGTACCTTATAAGAAATCAAAGTTTTTGGGTTCTAGGGGAGTATGGTCGCAAAGCTGAAACTTAAAGGAATTGACAGAAGGGCACCACCAGGAGTGGAGCCTGCGACTTAATTTGACTCAACATGGGAAAACTTACTAGGTCCAGACATAGTAAGGATTGACAGACTAAGAGCCCTTTTTTTTTTTATCAAATGTAAGTAAATATTATAGATTAAAAGGAACTAAGTTGGATAACCAGCAAGTTATATATACAAGCATGTACAAACCCAAAAGAAGGAACTAAGGGGAACAAGCTTCCAATAAGAACATCAAGAACCAAATTACATGAAACACTAAAAAACAGACAAAGGAGAGTAAGCTTCTTGAAAAGAAGAAAAACACCAATTATAGAGTAGTGGTTAGCCAAGGAACCGAGTAGTCCTACTGGTGTCGAAGATAACCAACCAAAAAGCATTAATTTAACTTTGGGTCAAAGCAGCCCTCTGAAAGACAACTAGCACCATGACAAAAGATCAAGCCACTAGCAATAGTTACCATCAATCTACACAATATGACATCCCGTAAGGCTCACATATGCAAGCGATAGAACCAAAGTAGATCAACCAAAGTATTTTAGTCCATAAGATCCAGAGATGCTCATAGAGTCAGATCAGACAAGAATAATTTCGACCTTAATAAGACCATAACCACCAAATGCCTTAAAGCCAATCCCTAATAAAACAGGAAACCAGCACAGCATGAGCAACAAGAAGGCAACAACAGAAACCCCGAGCCAACATTGAGGAGGAAATGATTACTTTAATGAAAGTGGAAGACTATATAGAACCATACTTGAAATTTTTGAAATATAGCATTAACCAACAAGCTCTTGCCGTAAAAAAAACCCTCTTATTTCTTTCCTCCCATATTAGATATACTGTTATGCCTAAGGAGACCCTTCTCATTCAAGCTTCAAGATTATTTCTTTTAAAGCTTAACTGAAATAACCCAGCTTTTCAAGGCCAAAATTGATGAAATTTTTTTTATCGTCCGGTTTCTGGATGTTTTTCACCATATCATTTTTTAGATTTATCATTACATTTTGTTCATTAACAAGGCACAATCTACATATGATAACATAAGTCAACATTCCTATAAAATGGATTCTCAATACACATGCCCATAATATTATATTTCCATACTCATAGGTTTACATTACATCATATTGACAAGCTCATAAATTCACCTGCTTTTTCTAGTCTCGTTAACATCACGAGATCATACAAGAGTGTCGAACAACATGTTACACAACTACTACTTTTGTTATCCTAACCTCATGTAATTTCACAACATGACATCCTTATTAAATGAATACCTCATATGTATATTCATACACATCATATCAACTTGTTCGCACATTCACATCCGTGTTCCATTTCAATTTTTCATTACTAGTCTTTACAAAAGGGGGCAGACAACTAACTTAGTGATTAACAAGTTCGTTCATATAGAACTCATATCACTCATAACATGCAAATATATAGTTCTTTTCAAAATGTGTGAGTTGCGAAACAAATTTCCCTACGCACCATGTTAGTATGATGTCCCTATTACAGCACAAGATAATTTCAAGCATTATAGGCAATTTAAAGAAACATAATAAAATAATATTAGCGTTACATTTCATTCATGGACCAAAAGAGCGTAATTCTATCATTTCTCCTTATATAAATACCACATTTAATAATTCATCAATTACTGAAGCTAATTACAATATTCAAACCTGATCATTCATCTCGAATGTCGTTAGCCGAACTAGTGTTATTCTCTGTTGAAGCTTAACAATTGTAGTTTTTCATATACTTAGTATATACAAAACATAGTATACATGAACGCATTAATTCTTGAAACTAACTCATAACTCTCAAATCCGACTATCCTCTTAGGATGTCATTAGCTGAAGCCAATTATTTATTCATTTCGGTCATCCACTTAGGATGCTAACAGCCGAAGCTAGTCATTTATTCATCCTTGTCATCCACTTAGGGTGTCATTAGTCAAAGCTAATCATTTATTCATCCTAGTCATCCACTTAAGGTGCCATTAGCCGAAGCTAGTCATTTGTTCATCCCGGTCATCTGATTAGGGTGCCATTAGCTGAAGCTAGTCATTTGTTCATCCTAGTCATCTGCTTAGGATGCCATTAGCCGAAGCTAATCTGTAACATCCTCATATCCGAGATTAAGCAACAATCTCAAGCCAACCAATACACATAGTAAATTGTGTGTGTGTGTGTGTGATCCGAAGCTAATCTGTAACATCCTCATATCCGAGATTAAGCAACAATCTCAAGCCAACCAATACACAGAGTAAATTTTGTGTGTGTGTGTGTGTGTGTGTGGTGTTCATATTAAATTTTACTGGAATGTTTACTAATATTTTGACAGAGTCTCCCCTATATTGGGAGGTTCCAAGTTATCGACATTTAACCTGTTCACACTTCTAATTTTTCAAATCTCATAACTCAATCACGACCTAGTCGTCCTGGGTCTCAATCCCACCAACATCATCATCATCACAACCATAATATTTATAACATACAATAAACAACAAATATCATTATAGAGGAATAAATGAGACAAACATGTATACATAGACACATTCATATGAAATTCAGAGTTAAGATTAACTATTCAAGTTTAAACATTGATTACACAAATTAAGTTATACAAAAGTTGTAATATTAAAAATACAAGGGTATACTCTCTAGAACCTAGAATTGCACAAAGTGAACATAAGCTAGGATCTACTCCTGTCATACATACGAGGGTCCTGAAACAAATACATATTATTGAAACATGAATATCATAATAAATATAACAACACAAATATTCAACAATTTAAAATGGCAAACATGCATTCATATTTTATTCACTTCTCCCTTCTGGTTTTCATTGGAAACTCTTTCTCATTCAACTACTAAAAACCGTTTCATCTCTCATTTCCAACTTCCATTCAAGATTTCATAAGATCAACCATGATTATTTCCGCTTGACACATTACTGATACCAATTTCACTGGTATCATCATCACCCTATAGGAGTCGATTGCAAGGTGATCCCCTTACCAGGGATCCTAACATACACTAAATGTATGCTAGCCAATACATGGTAATCCCCTTATCCGAGACCTTAACATACACTAGATGTATGTTAGTCAATATGGTTGATCCCCTTACTCGAGATCCTAACATACACTAAATGTATGCTAGTCAATACATGTTGATCCCCTTACCCGGGATCCTAACATACACTAAATGTATGCTAGTCCACGCCCCATATCACACTTCTCATGTTTCCTTTGTAAGTGATAATTTCATCACTTGGCAATTCACACAACATCCTTTCACCTTGAATACTATTTAGAATATCGACATCATTACGCAAGATTTCATCCTTTCCCATAATATCCAACATTTGATAATTCACACATATCACATCAATAACTTATTAAATCATGGAATTTAACTAGAAAGTATAGGTGTGGATCACCTAACTATAGTAGAAGCTCTACTTGTGCTCCCCTGCTGCTGCTGTTGCACCACACCGGTGGTCCCTCCTGCAATCATAGGCTCATCTCATAACTTTTTCTCATTCAAGGATATGTTTTATAATTATCATATCAACAACTAATAAGTCTTTCTTTCAATCATTTCTTTCTTTATATTTTATGTTTTTTCTCATTAGACCAATTAATGTTGTCATTCTTTATCCAACCATAGTTATCATTCATTTCTTTATATTTAAATTGTTATTGTTTAAATCTCGAATTGTTACTGTCTAGTCCTTGGACTGTTACTGTCCAACCATTACTGTCTAGATATTGAACTGTTACTATCCAACCGTTACTGTCTAGGCATTGAACTGTTACTATCCAACCTTGGACTATTACTGTCCAACCATTACTGTCTAGGCATTGAACTGTTACTATCCAACCGTTACTTTCTAACCTCTCCTCAGATTGTTAACTATATCTAGAGTGCTAGAACTCTGTTTCAAACAAGATTAGTCTCATTGGAAAGCTAAAACATGAGGCTACAAGTTCTCTAAGGAAGGAGAACCTAGTTCTGCCTTTAAGATAGTCAAAATTGCTCATCAACAAATCAGACTTACTGCCTTATAGGGTCTATCATGACCCAATCTCGGTTGATAACCCATAACTGGAGTTCTACAGTTCCAAATTGAGCAAGACTAATTTTCTTAGTTAGCTAACATCCAAAACTACAATTATAAGATCATGTTTAGAACACCTTACCCGGTATGAATTAAGGTTTTGATCTTCAACCAATTAAAGATTTTATCTCCCTCATTTATTTTCTAATTACAGCAAACCCTCCTTCTCTTCTTTAATTTTCTTGTTAATCCCTTGCCCACAAGTGTTTATTCCATCTATAAACCCTTAATCTTGGATGGGTTCTTGAAATTTTGGTGTTTCTCTCTTGATTTGCAAGAATGGATACAAAACTCCCTCTTTTCTTTCCTTACGGTTGTTGCAAATTTTTTATGAGAAGAGGAGTATTTATGCTCTATAATTTTTCTTATTTTCATTTAGGCCTCATTTTCTTTAAATGTATTTTTTTCCCCCACATCTTTTTCTTCTTATAATTAAGCTATACCTCTTTCCAGTTCTTATAATTTCACTCCATAACTTTTAGTTTAGCTTATTTCCCTCAATTTTATCCAATCCTCAACATTCCGGGTTAATTTATAAAGTCTCAAAATATTTCGTCTGGAAATTTATATCCCAAAAATTCCCGAATTCCCATTTTATTTAACCCTATGCCTGAATTTCTTCCCTTTATTTTTGTTTAGTTAATTTGCAATTTAAGCAACCTTATTTTCCCAGGGTTTACATTATCCCTCCCTAATAGAAATTTCATCCTCAAAATTCAAGTTACATACCTTGACATGACCAAAAGATTGATGTCTTCTCCCAAGTGCAGGAGTGTTGAAGTAATAAATAACCCAGCAAGATCGGGATCGAACCACAGGGATGTTAACTATATAAATTATAAATAACAACAACACAACGACAACAAAAATAATAACAACACCACCACCACCACCACCACCACCACCAACAACAACAAACAACAACAACAATAATAGTAGTAGTAGTAATAATAATAATAATAGTAATGTTAATAATAAAGACGACTTTGAGATGTAACATTAATGTGAGGATTAAACAATGATAAAAACAAATGTCAAGGTTAGAGGATACACTAACGATATTTCAAACAAGTATAATATAGCATAAATTGTTAACATGATTACATTAATTATCTTATTCAAGTAATGCCCATACTTGTAAATATTATCAGGTATTCATGGTGATAACTTATGTTAACAACAAATTAAGTTTCTTTCATAACACATGTGTCGGTTATACTATACAGTTGGGCTATGAAAGTGCCAAGCATTTGTTGTACCAAGGGTTGTTCAACACAAATATAGATTAACCATTTAACAAGCAAGGTATTAAGAGTGAGCAAGATAATAAATATAAAACATGTTAGTATCAAGCATTGAAGTCCATGTTGAGTTTATAGTATACTTATTTTTACACCATTAGTGTAACCTTTTCACCTTGACATAATAAATTTAGCTAAACATAATGAAAAAAAGAAATATAAATAAACAAGATAAGAACATAATTATATAAGTAAAGGAAAGGAAATGAAAAGTGACACGACCAAAAGATTGATGTCTTCTCCCAAGTGTAGGAGTGTCGAAGTAATAAATAACCCGGCAAGACCGGGGTTGAACCACAAGGAGGTTGACTATATAAATTATAAATAACAACAATACAACAACAATAATAACAATAACAACAACAACAACAACAATAATAATAATAATTAGTAGTAGTAGTAATAATAATAATAACAAATGTCAAGGTTAGAAGATCTACTAATGGTACTTCAAACAAGTATAGTATAAACTCTGATTACTCAACTGGAAACCACACACAAAGAAGGTTCCAATCAGATTATAATTGTTAACATGATTACATTAATTATCTTATTCGAGTAATGCCCATACTTGTAAATATTATCAGGTATTCATGGTGATAACTTATGTTAACAACAAATCAAGTTCCTTACATAGCACAGGTGTAGGTTATAACATACGGTTGGGCTATGAAAGTGCCAAGCATTTGTTATACCAAAGGTTGTTCAACACAAATCTAGATTAACCATTTAACAAGCAAGATATTAAGAGTGAACAAGATAATAAATATAAAACATGTTAGTATCAAGCATTAATGTCCATGTTGAGTTTATACTATACTTATTCTTACACCATTAGTGTACCTTTTTCACCTTGACATAATAGATTTAGCTAAACATAATGAAAGAAAGAAACATAAATAAACAAGATAAGAACATAATTATACAAATAAAGGAAAGGAAATGAAGAGCATAAACAAGAGATTAATATAACATCAAATAAAACTTAAACATTACAAAATACAAAGAAAGAGAGCAAGAGCATGATCTTGATCTGAATACCAACATGCCTAAATGCATGGCAAATGCCTCCTTTTATAGGCCAAAATTTGGAACTATTGATTTGATGACTAATTGTTGAGTAGGTGGCCAACTCTTGATTTTGTAAAAATCCTTATTTTCTTTTCTGAATAAAACATCATTGCTAACATCAAAACTAGAACCACCTGAACTCATGAAAGTTCTAGGAAATTGTCTTATATTTCCAGGAAAAAACAATTGAGGTCATTTGGCTTCTAGAACTTGAGATATGGGCTGATTACTGAACAGTGTCTGGGCTGCAGGACAGATTCGTACTTCTTTGTTGTTGCTATAATTTGGACGTGAAAATGACCTTTTTAAATCTTGGACTCCACAGGAAAGTTGTAGGCCTATGTCTTACCAAATATGTGTAAAAAATTAAGATCATTTGGACATCTAGAACTCGAGATATGACCCAATTACCAAACAGTGTTCCAGTTTGGACTACACCAACATCTCTTTTCTAAGTTTGGCCCTCTCTTTGCCCTTTCAATTTCAATACTTGAACTCATCAATCATTCCTTTCATTTATGTGATAGGCCTGCATTTAAGATGAACATTTACTATAAATTAAAGGTATCTTATATTATTAGGTATGTTATTATAAAACATGATTTAGTTAAGGAGTTATTAATACTTCAAGTGCAAAATAATGATATAAAACCTTGATAAAAATGCACTTTTAAGTACTAATCAAAAAGCATAAACAAGAGATTAATATAACATAAAATAAAACTTGAACATTACAAAATACAAAGAAAAAGAGAAAGAGTATGATCTTGATCTGAACACTAAGATGCCTAAATGCATGGTGAATAACTGTTGAGTGGGTGGCCATATCTTGACTTGGTGACAATCCTTATCTTCTTGTCTGAACAAAACGTCATGCTAATGTAAGAATTTGAATAAACTTTACTCATGAAAGTTCTAGGAAATTGTCGCAGCTTTCCAAGAAAAAACAATTGAGGTCATTTGGACTTTTAGAACTCGAGATATAGGCTAAACTCTGAACAGTGTCTAGGTTGCAGGACAGATTCAGACTTCTCCGTTGTTGCTATAATTTGGACTTGAAAACGGCCTTTTTAAATTTGGACTCCACATGAAAGTTTTAGGTCTATGTCTTATTTTCCCATCCATATAAAGCAAACCTAAATCCAAGATCTACAACTCCAGATATGACCCAATTACCGAATAGTGTTCCAATTTGGACTAAACCAGCATCACTTTTCTAAGCTTCACCCTCTCTTTATCTTCACAATTTCAATAGTTGAATTCATCAATCAATCCTTTGATTTATATGATAGGCCTGCACTTAAGATGAGCATTTACCATATATTAATGTATCTTATAGTATCAGACTTGTTATTATAAAACATGCTTTAGTCAAGGAGTTATTGATACTTTAAGTGCAAAATGATGATATAAAACCTTGATAAAAATGCACTTTTAAGTACTAAGCATACCTATGTTGTAGATTAAACGCGAAAACTTCTCCTTCATATCGGATTCTCTTTCCTATGTTTCTTCTTCTATTTGAGAGCTTCTCCACAAAACTCTCACCAAGGAAAATCTCTTGTTCCTCAACACCTTCATATCTCGATCCAAAATATTAACAGGCTTAGCTTCCATGGTTAGATCCCCTTTAATCTTCATAGGAACATGTGGCAATACCCGTGAGGGGTCTATCTTGGCCTTTCACAAAATGACACATGGAACACATTGTGAATCTTATCCAAATATGCAGACAACTCTAATCGATAGGCAACTAGCCCGATTCTTTCCTTAATCTTGAAAGGGCCAATATACCTCAGGGCTAAGTTTCTTTTACTCCAAATCGAATGATGCCTTTTCAAGGAGCCACTTTCAAAAATACCTTATCCCCCACTTAGAATTCTAAAGGCCTTCTATGATCATCTGTGTAACTTTTCTGTCTATCCTGAGCTTACTTCATCCTCTTTCTAATCACCCTTACCTTGTCAGTTTTCAGTTGCACCATTTCACATCCTAAAAGCTTCCTTTCTCTTACTTCATCCCAACAAATTGAGCTTCTATCAATACTTCATCTTTCAAAGTCTTATCATCAGGAAAATAAGTTTGCTTACCCATGGCTATTAGCCCATCAGATAACATTTGAAATGTTGTCTTTACACCTTGGTTTACCCTCTCCTTAATCTCCTTTACTTTCCCATCCACCTCTTAAGCCACCAAGACCTTGTCTCGAAGTACAGATCAAATATTTAATTGAGCTAACAGTGATCCCTCAGGCCCTACACTTAGACGCAAACCCATCTTGTTCAATTCCACTATACTTCCTTATTATTCTTTTATCTCCATATCATTCATTACTCTTTTTCCCTTCCTACTTAAGACATCGGCTACTACATTAGTCTTACTAGGATGGTAATCAATCACACAATCATAATCTTTTATCAATTATACCCATCTCCTTTGTCGCATGTTCAACTCCTTATATGACATCAAATACTTTAAACTCTTACGGTCCATGAAGATTTGAACTTGTGACCTATACAAATAATGTTGCCATACTCTTAGGGTAAACACCACCACTACAAGTTCTAGGTCATGAACTGAATAATTCACTTCATGTGACTTTAGTTGTCTCGATGCGTAAGCAATCACACGCCCATGTTGCATCAACACACATCCTAGACCCCTTTTTGAGGCATCACTATATACCACAAACCCTTCTATCCCTGAGGGAAGGGCTAGCACAAGAGCAGAAATGAGCCTCTCTTTCAGTTCTTGAAAGCTTGTTGACACAATCAAAAGATTGATATCTTATCCCAAGTGTAGGAGTGTTGAAGTAGTAAATAACTCGGCAAGACTGGGGTCGAACCATAGGGAGGTGAACTATATAAAATTATAAACAACAAATAAAAAGGAATTGAAGAGAAGTTTTGAGATGTGATTTTGATGTGAGTATTAATCAAAGATAAAAGCAATTGTCAAGGTTAGAGGATCCACTAATAGTATTAGAAATAAGTATAGTATAAACTCTTTTTATTAATGAACTAGAAACCACACATAAAAGAGGTTCCAATCGGATGATTTATCCTTAATAGTTCATTATAAATTTTTAACATCATATTAATTATCTTATTTTAGTAACACCATACTTTTAAATATTGTCAAGAATTCATGATGTTAACTTATGTTAACAACAAATCAAGTTCCTTTCATGGCACAAGTGTCGGTTATACCATACAGTAGGCTATAAAAGTGTCAAGTATTTGTTGTACCAAGGGTTATACAACACAAATCTAGATTAATTATTTAACAAGCAATGTATTAAGAATCAATAAGATAAAAAGATAAGACATGTTAATAACAAACTTTCTTAACTATAAACATTGAAACCTTTGTCGCACGTCAGAAAATCCGTGCGGCATCGGCTGACGATTTTTCTCGTTAATGCGTTTGCTTGAATTGGTTCGTTGGGAGTCGCCACCTAGTAATTTATTAAGGGCTAATAGGAAACCGGATGTACTGGTCTTGTTAGGGATTCGGTTAAGTGACTGGTTGTGGTTATGGAAGGTATTAGCACTCCTAACACACCCTACCTAAGGTAAGCTGCTTCACGAATTTGATGTGTTAAAGAAGTTTTAATAATTGTCTTTTCATCAGATATTAGAAATATAACTTACGTATAAGTTAATAATTCTTGACTGTGATCCAATCAAAATATTAAATTCTTCTTTAATCCTTGCAATTTTATCATAAAAAATATATATAAAAAATGAAATAAATACAAACACACACATTCACTTTTACTATATTTTTTCCTTTCCTTTCTTTTCTTTTCTTTTCCTTTTTTTTATGTTTACAAAATACAAATTACAAAAACTCAAAACTAAACAAATATTACATTATACAATTCTAAAATTACAAAACAACCATTCAAAAAAATCCATAACAATGCTGGGACCAGTTCTGTGAAGCCAAAGGATAGCAGGAACAGTGGCGGCGTGTCTCCCCACGCGCCACCGTCACTAGCAGCGCGTGAACCCACGCGCCGTCGCAAGAAACTCCAGTAACTCCAGAAACAGGGGGGATCTGGATTGACTTCTTCTTCTCAGTCTCCCAACGCCGGCGGTGACCTGCAAAGCAACCAAAAACAACACAGGCAGTTGATTTTAATTTTTCTTTCTTTTTTGGATCTGTTTCGGTCTTCTCCTTTTTAGATCTGCATCACTGCAGATCTTTCGTTTGTTTACATCTCCTTCTCCTTCGCTTAAAGTGGCCGGCAGTTGGGCGGCGTTGCAGTGTTTAGAGGGCGGCGGTGAATCTGTGGGGCTGTTGCTGGCCGGTCGGTGAGATCTGGAGAGAGGGAACGCTGGAGGTGGCTGAAAAAGCAGAGGACAAAGGAACGGCGGACTGATCTGGGTCGTAACTATTGAGGGAAGATCTGTCAGCCTCTAGATCTCCGGTGTGGACGGCGCTGCTGTGGTGGACAGCACTGCTGGCTCCTATAGGTGAAGAAGAAAGGCAAGCCGGCTGGGAGAGAGGAGAGGAAGATGGTGAGCGACGGGGGAAAATGAGAAGGAAAAATGGTCGGCTAAGAGAGAAGAGATGAGGATGGTGAACGATGTGGGTAAAATGTGGCTGCTCTGGTTTGTCCAGATTGTTGCTGTGTGGGGGAGACTATTTGGGGGAGCAAAAAATCAGGGGGTCCTTAGCTCTGTTCTGAAAACACCAACCAAGGACCCCGGGGAACGACGACTTTTTTTGTTGGTCAGGGGCGGGCAGCTGGTTTGTGTGGGTAGAGTTAAGTTTAGGATTAGGGTTTTTTGTGTTGCTCTTGGATTTTTCAAAATTGCCCCCCACTCTTAAGTGTGTGTTGAAGGCTGCTATTTATAGGCAAAATGTTGTTTGTGCCTCAAAATTGTTCCTCAATATCTTTCTTTTTGTAAATTTGATTTTTCTTAATTTTTTTATATTTTTTAAAAACGAGCAATATCAACATCGACTCAATGAGGAAAATCAATGATTTTAAAAAATGACGCGTGAAAAGTCGAGCGCATTCAAAAGACCCTTAAAAATTTAAATTCTTTTTCAGACGACATTGAAAATGCTAAAATGACGAGAATATATTAAAAAACATATTTTTTGGATTTTCATTGTTTTTCTCTATTTTTGGATATTTTTTCTAAAAATTTATCAAAACATGGGTCAAAATTGGGTAGCAACAACCTTTTCACCTTGACATAAACATAGCTAAACATAATGAAGAAGAGAAACATAAATAAACTAGATAAGAACATAGTTATGATGAAAAACATAAATAAGAGATTAATGAAAGCAAAACCTAAACATTATAAAAATACAAAGAAAGAAAGCAAGAATATGATCTTGATCTAAAAACCAAGATGCCTAAATGCATGGCAAATACCTCCTTTTATAGGCCAAAATTCAGAACTATTGATTTGATGAATAATTGTTGAGTGGGTGGCCACCTCTTAACTTGGTAACAATTCTTATCTTCTTATATGTAGAAAACATCATTGCTAACATCATAATTTGAATAGATAGTCTTCATGAAAGTTCTGAGAAATTGTCTCATCTTTCTAATAAAATAAGAATGAGATCATTTAGACTTCTAGAACTCGAGATATGGGCTAAAAACTGAACAGTGTCTGGGCTGCAGGACATATTCCCACTTCTCTGTTGTTGCTACAATTTGAACTTGAAAACGATCCTTTTGAATCTTGGATTGTTCATGAAAGTTTTAGGCCTATGTCTTAGCTTTCTATCCATATATACTAGACCTAAATCCAAGTTCTGCAGCTCCAGTTATGATCCAATAACCGAATGGTGTTCCAATTTGAATTCAACCAGGATCTCATTTCCAAGCTTAGCCCTCTCTTTGTCTTCTCAATTTCAGTAGTCAAACATATCAATCAATCCTTTAAATTGTGAGATATGCTTTCATTCAAAATGAGCATTTACCATAAATTAAAGATATCTTATGTTATCAGACTTGTTATTATAAAATATGCTTAAGTTAGGGAATTTAATGATTTTAAGTGCAATATGATGATATAAAACCTTGATAAAAATGCATTTTTAAGTACTAATCACTTGTCTCACACTCTTTCGACCAAACAAACCTGACTTCCTTGCGGGTCAACTTAGTCAAATGTGATGCTATAGTGGAGAACCCCTTAATAAACCTCCTATAATACCCAACAACACCCAAGAAACTCCAGATTTCTGTCATGTTGGTAGGTCTCTCCCATTTCAACACGGCTTCAGCATTCCTTGGATCCACAAATAGTCCTTCTACTGAAATTACATGTCCAAAAAATTCTACCTCCTTGAGCCAGATCTCACACTTATCTAGCTTTGCATATAGTCGATTCTCCCTTAAAGTCTGTAGCACAACCCTTAGATGTTGTTCATGCTCCAAGTAAGAGTTTGAATACACTAAGATATCGTCAATAAATACCACCACATATTGGTCCAGGTAAGGCCGAAACATCCGATTCATCAAGTCCATAAACATGGCCGGAGCATTGGTTAACCCGAAAGGCATCACCAAAAACTTGTAATGCCCATAACGGGTTCTGAAAGCAATCTTATGCATGTCTTGTTCCTTGATTCTTAGCTGGTGGTACCTAGACCTCAAATCTATCTTAGAGAACACTCTAGCACCCTTCAACTGATCAAACAAATCATCTATTCATGGGAGTGGGTACTTGTTCTTCACCGTCACTTTATTCAATTGACGATAATCGATGCATAAACAAAGCGTGCCATCCTTCTTCTTCATAAACAATATTGGAGCTCCCCAGGGCAAGTTACAAGGCTAGATAACGCCTTTATCTAACAATTCCTGAATTTGGACCTTCAGTTCAGGCAGTTCCATAGGTGCCATCCTATAAGGAGACTGGGTTATAGGAGAAATTCTTGTAACAGTTTCTATAAAAACTTCAATTTCTCTTACCGGAGGTAATCCAGGCAACTCTTCTGGGAATACATCTCGAAACTCCCCCACAACAGGAATACTAGCTAAATCTATGCTACCTTTTTTCAGCTCTCTTACGTGGGCTAGTTAAGCAGAACAACCTTTCCTTAGTAACTTTTTGGCCACCAGGACTAAGATTACACAACTTGGAATTACTTTTCTTTCCGCTTTAGACACTACTCTTTTATCACCTATTCTTTGGATTCTCACCGTTTTGGTGAAACAATCCACTTGTGCTTTATGTTTACTTAGCCAATCCATGCCTAGAATCAAGTCAGAATCATATAACTCTAACGACATAAGATCAACCCTCAATTCTAACCCTCCAACATATAGTTTTACCCCTCTATAAATATCATCAATATGTATATTCTCTCCTAAAGGTGTACTAATCGTCACTCCTACACCCAACTTACTAGATAACACATGTAGGTTATTCACAATTCTATAAGCTACAAAGGAATGACTAGCTTCAGGATCAATTAAAGCATAAACTTGCATTGTATCTAACTGTAAAGTAACTGCCACTATATTAGGTACAGCTCCCCCATCCTCGTAGGTCATGTGATATACCCGACCCTGAGTCCTCCCCTCCTGATTTATGGGCCTCCCTCGAGTAGTACTCATCCCTGACTGGGTAGGCTTGATA
Source organism: Populus alba (assembly GCF_005239225.2). Taxonomy (NCBI): domain Eukaryota; kingdom Viridiplantae; phylum Streptophyta; class Magnoliopsida; order Malpighiales; family Salicaceae; genus Populus; species Populus alba. The sequence goes on from NC_133291.1 coordinate 19,995,570, forward strand.
GGACAATCGACTATAATTGATTGTTGCTAGCTCTGAACCTTAATCCTCTGACCATGGGTTCCTTCGGTAGTTATACGGAGACAATCCTTCTTCTTGTGACTCGTGTCCCCATAATAGTAACAGCCTCTGCCTACATACAGGCACTCTCTCCATCGATGCCCTTCTCCTCTACAAATATAACATCTACCCGGCATTGCAGAGCAATCTCCAGGGTGTCGCTGCTCACACCTCTAACATAATGGATATACTGGTCCCTTCTGCTCTATAGACCCTCAAGTAGTTGTGACTCCCTATCTAGCCTATCCTCTCTAGGATCCTCTTCCACTAACCTATCTAGATCCTCCTGAGCTACCTCACAGGGTGAAACTCCTACCTTTTCTCTAGAATTGTCCTGATGATTGCCTGCTCTTCCCTTTCTTTAGGAGAGGAGGTCTCCCAGTCAAAAACTCAATCTCTCTTTTTAGCTCCAATTGCCTAACTCTGCGAGACCACTGGCTTCAGGGTATCCCTTATTACCCTCTCCATACCTTGAGCAGCCCGTACCAATTCTCGCACAGACTGAACCTGCATGGCTATCAATATCGTCCTCAGCTCCTGCCTTAGTCTATCATGGAACTCTCCACCCTGTGGCGCTCTGTGGGAAGGTAAGTGGAGGCAAAAGCTGTTAAGTCCTGGAATCTCTTCTCATACTCCAGAACTGTCAAATCTCACTGCCTTAAATCCAAAAAACTCTTGTTCTTTCTCCCTTTTATGCTCCCAAGAATAGTACCTCTCCTCAAAATCTTTATGAAAGTCCCTCTATCTCAATACCTCCCATGATCTCCTCTCTCAAATGGTCTCCCACCAAGAGTGAGCACTTTCAATCAATAGCTAAGTCAAGCAATCCACTTGTAGCTTCTCTGGCACATGCATCTGGTTTATAACTCTTTCCACTTTCCTCAACCAATGCCTAGCAACTTTAGCATCCTCTTCGCCACGGTAAGTCATACAACCAATCTCTCTCATACCCTTCACCCACTACACTATGGTGACTACTCCCCCTAATCTAAGAGTTGTGTTGGAGGCTCCCGCTGCCATTCCTGTTGCTACAGCTCTCACTATATGATCCATAAAAGTAGGATCCAAAAATAGGTTTGACCCATCTACCGGTGCCACTGATGGGGGTATATTATCTCCCTCCTGTTTGTCTGATACCTCGGGCATTGATACATTTGCCTAACGGGACAAAAAATCATCTAGAAGTCTCATTAACTCACCCCTTTTAGAGTTCACTAATGTTCCAGGTACATGAGATAAGGTGTTTGCCAAGGGATCCCAGTTTGGATCACTTTCATAATGAAGACTCTGATCACATACCTAAACTGGGGATGAATCAGTCCTAGCTCCTTGCCTTGTTCTCACAATCCTGAAACACATTTCAAAATCATATAATTATTCATGTCCCTGGAAAAGCAACCTGGGCTCTGATACCAAAATATAACATCCCCCGATCCGGGATAAAAGCAACAATCTCATGTTAACTGATAAACAGAGTAATTATATATATATATATATATATATATATATATATATATATATATAGACACACACACACATACATGTACATAGTGTTCATATTAAAATTGATTTAATTTTCACTAAAATTTTGGTAGAGTCCCCCTTACATCGGGAGGTCCCAAGTTATTGACATACAACCTGTTTACACTTCTAATATCCCGCATCTCCTAACTCAATTCAATCCAATGATCCTGAGTCTCAATCCGACAAAACATCATCACTCATGTTAACTACAATATCTATGATATACATTGAACAACAATTATCATTATGGATGTATAAAAGATATAAACAGGCATACATGGAGCATGGTTATACAAACTACAAAATTAAATTCATCTATTCAAGTTTAAACATCAATTATACAAATTAAGTTATATAAAAGTTGTAATACTATAAAATACAAGGGTATACTCCCTGGAACCTAGATTACAAAAAGTGAACATAAGCTAGGATCTACTCCTATCATGCATGCGATGGTCCTAAAACAAAATACATATTGTTGAAACCTGAATATCACAATAATATAACAGCACAAGTATCCAACAATTTAAAAAGGCAAACATGCATTCATATTTTATTCACTTCTCCCTTCTGGTTTTCATTGGAAACTCTTTCTCATTCAACTAATAAAAACTGTTTCATCTCTCATTTCCAACTTCCATTCAAGATTTCATAAGATCAACCATGATTATTTCCGCTTAACACATTACCGATACCAATTTTATTGGTATCATCATCACCCCGTATGAGTCAGCGCAAGGTGATCCCCTTACCCGGGATCCTAACATATACTAAATGTATGCTAGCCAATACATAGTGATCCCCTCACCCAGGATCCTAACATACACTAAATGTATGCTAGTCTATACATGTTGATCCCCTCACCCAGGATCATAACATACACTAAATGTATGCTAGTCAATACACATTGATCCCCTTATCCAGGATCCTAATATACACTAAATGTATGCTAGTCAATACATGTTAATCCCTTTGCCCGGGATCCTAACATACACTAAATGTATGCTAGTCAAAACATGGTGATCCCCTTACCCGAGATCCTAATTGACACTAAACGTATGCTAGTCCACACTCCATATCACACTTCTCATATTTTCTTTGTCAGGAATAATTCCATCACTTGGCAGTTCACACAACATCTTTTCATCTTGAATACTATTCAAAATATCGACATCATTACATAAAATTCCCTCATTTCCCATAATATTCAACATTCAGTAATTCACATATCACATCAATAACATATTAGATCATGGAATTTAACTAGAAATTATAGGTGCGGATCACCTACCTGCAATAGAAGCTCTACTTGTGCTCCCCTACTACTGTTGTTGCACCACACCGGTGGTCCCTCCTGAAATCACAGATTCATCTTATAAATTTTCCTTATTCAAGGATATGTTTTATAATAATCATATCAATAGCTAATAGGTCTTTCTTTCAATCATTTCTTTCTTTATATTTTGAACTGTTACTGTTTAAATCTTGAACTATTACTGTACAACTATTACTCTCCAGACCTTGGATTGTTACTATCCAATCGTTATTATCTAGACATTGAACTGTTACTGTCTTGAACCATTTCTGTCTAGACATTGAAGTATTACTGTTTTGGAATGTTACTGTCCAACATTACTGTCTAGACATTAAACTATTACTATCTAACTGTTACTATCAAGGCATTGAACTATTGCTTTCCAACTGTTATTGTCTAAACATTGGACTGTTACTATCCAACCGTCACTGTCTGAACTCTCCTTAAAATTTTAACTATATCTAGAGTTCTAGAACTCCATTTCAAGCAAGATTGGTCTCGTTGGAACGCTAAGACACGAGGCTACAAGTTCTTTGAAGGAAGGAGAACCTAGTTCTACCTCCAAGATAGTCAAATTTGCTCATCAACTAATCAGTCCTACTGCCTTATAGAGTCAGTCACGACTCAGTCTCGGTTGGTGACCCATAACTGAAGTTATACAGCTCCAAATTGAGCAAGACCAATTATCTTGGTTAACAAACATCGAAAACTACAATTTCTATTAAGGAATCCGATCCTAATTCCCTCATCCTCCTACCTAAAATATCACCGAAAGTTAGGAGACAAGCCTGTCCAGATTCGTCACCCCTTTCCATTCACACATAACATTCACAAACTACATTTTCTAGGTAAATTATTATGGTTTCATGCCACCAAATCACATATCACACATAAATTAACTTAATTTTAACAACTGATACTTTTTCCCCAATTCAAGTCTAAGAACCCTAATCTATAATTCAACATCAAAGCATCCATTCATAATCGAATTTGAAATGAATTATAAGATCATGTTTAGAACACCTCACCCGGTAAGAATTAAGGTTTCGATCTTCAACCAGTTGAAGATTTTCGACTCCCTCCTTCCTTGTTTCTAATGATAGCCGACCTTCCTCCTACTCTTCTTGTTTAAATTTTCTTGTTAATTCCTTGCACACAAGTGTTTACTCCATCTATCAAGTGTTTACTCCATCTATAAACCCTTAATCTTGGATGGGTTCTTGAAATTTTGGTGTTTCTCTCTTGATTTTGAAAGAATTGATACAAAAACTCCCTCTTTTCTTCCCCTTTGGGTTGCTGCAGATTTTTGGTGAGGAGAGGAGTATTATACTCTATAATTTCTCTTATTTGTACTTAGGCCCCATTTCCTTTAAGTGTATTATTTTTGCCCCCATATTTTTTTTTCTTCTTCTTATAATTAAACTATACCTCCTTTTATTTTCTTTTAACACTCCACCTTAGAACTTTTAGTTTAGCTTATTTTCCTCAATTTAATCCAATCCTCAGCATTTTCAGGTTTAATTTATAATGTCTCGAAATATTTTGCCCGGAAATTTATATCTCAAAAATTTATAAATTTCCATTGTTTTATTTAACCCTATGCATGAATTCCTTCGCTTTATTTCCATTTAGTTAGTTTGTAATTTATGCAACCTTATTTTCCCGAGGTTTACAAGTACACCCTTCGTATTACTCATCCAACCATTTATGACAATTAATGTTCAATACAATACAACAATAGATCCCTCGTAATACTTATACAACAATCCATGATAATTAACATTTAGTATAATACAATGATTGATCCTTCATAATACTCACACAACCATTCGTCACAATTACATTCAATAAAATACAACCGTATATCCTTTGTAATACTCGTACAACTATTCGTCACAATTAAATTCAATAAGACACAATAGTAGATTCTCCATAATACTCATACAACCATTCATCACAATTACATTCAATAGGATACAACAGTAGATCCTTCATAATACTCATACTACTATTCATCAGCAACTAAAATTCATAATAGCCCAATCAACATCTCATAGTCGATTTAATATTCATCGTAGCACAATAATATATCCACCTCAAACAAATCATTTCAGAACATTAACATTTTCGTCATTGTTTCAACATTCAATAAGAACCCGATCGACATATCATAGTCGTTTCGACAATCATCAAGAATTCAATCAAACACTTCATCGTCGTTTCATCATTCAATAAGGATTTAATAAATATCATCATAAGTAAATTATTTCAAAACATAAACATCATACAAGAGAAACATGGAAATCACCTACCTGCTCCACCTGTGGGTTGTCCTTGTCCTAATGATGGTCCGATCATGGCTACACCACCTAAGACATTAATGGTCACAAATCAGTACATTTGCATCCTTAAATAACATTCATCACCATACTTATTTCAAGAGTCAATACGTTCACATTCAAGTGTTCCACATTTTACATCATCGTATAATGAAATTGTTACAAGCATTTAAGTCATTTCTTCTCGGGGGTCTATTGTAGAAAATCGGCAACAAAACTGTTTCGCTATTGTCACACAATTTGATAGCAAAACTATTTCGCTGCAGGCCACACAATTTGGTAGCCAAAACTGGTTCCCTATAGGCTACAATTTCGGCAGTGAATCACAGATTTGCTGCAGACAACATCCTTTGGACAACAAATGCTGACTCGCTACAACCAACACACTTTCAGCAGCGAATGTTAATTTGTTGCAGACAACTCAATTTCAGCAGTGAATCCCAAATTCGCTACAGAAGACACACTTTTGGCAGTGAATGCTAATTCGCTGCAAACAACTCAATTTCGACAGCGAATCATAGATTGGCTGTAGACAATATAATTTTAGCAACGAATCACAGAGTTGCTACAGGCAATACACTTTCAGCAACGAATCAGAGACTCGTTGCAAACAACACCCCTTCGGCAGCGAACGTTAATTCGCTGCAGCCAACACACTTTCGACAGCGAATGTTCATTCGCTGTAGACAACACCCTTTCGACAGCGAATGTTCATTCGCTGTAGACAACACCCTTTTGATAACAAACGCTGACTCGCTACAGCCAACACACTTTCGACAATGAATGTTAATTTGATGCAGACAACTCAAATTCGGCAGCGAATCACAAATTCATTATAGAAAACACACTTTTGGCAGCGAACACTGATTCGCTATAGACAACTCAATCTCGACAGCGAATCACAAATTCACTGTAGAACACACACTTTTGGCAACAAACAACTCAATTTTGGCAGCCAATCATAGATTCGCTACAAACAATATAATTTCAAGCATGAACACATGTATTTCAGTTCCAGCACTATATTTGTTCATAGAACCCAGCAGAATCATATAATTTCAAGCATGCACACATGCATTTCAGTTCTAGCATTACATTTGTTCATAGAACCTAGCAAAATCACACAATTTCAAGCATGAACACATGCATTTCATCACATAACATGTTATGTTTAGCCCCCCCACTATAGCCAATCATCTTTTCAAGTTCATGCATTTAAAATTTGTTCATTTCCTTTGTTAAGTTTTCTAAAATTTGACCCCCATTTAGTCCCATTTTCATCCCTCTTCCTTGTCCAGTTTTTCCTTAATAGCTGGTGCAAGAATCCTAGGCCATTTACTTGGGGTTTCCTTCTCCCTTTTGGTCCCAAGGTCATAAGGACTGGAGGAGAAAGGTTCTGGTTCATACCTTATGATTTTAAGTGGTTTTAGGAAGGGGATTTAATGGTCTTTCTTCCCCACCACTATCGGTTTTCTTCCTCCTTTTCTGTTCGTTTAGTTTTCCTCCCATTTCTTTTTCTGTTCAACTGTCTGTCACAACCCCTCTCCCTCCATGGCTTTTAGTTATTAATCCTACCCCCTAGCTCTCCATTTACTCGCACATGCAATGGAGTGAACACGTAGCTGGGCTGTGTGTTTTTTTTTGGATGGAGGGGAGGGTCTGTTGTAGCTACTGGGGTTGGTTTTGGGAAGAGGAGGGTCACCTTCGCTCTACTTCTCTCTACACACTCTTCACTCAAGAGGGCTTGCATGCAGGTGCTCTAGTCGATTTTTCTTCGAGGGAAAGAGAGGTTCAATTGTAGCAATGGCTGTAGTTGTTTCTAGGGGAGAGGAAGAGTCACCCTTTCTCTCTCCTTATATTTATAGCCCCTATAAGTGTGCTAGGGTGTTTTGGCACTAGACCAAGGCTATCCTTGCCCCCTTTTTGGGTTATCTTGGGCTAGCTTCTATTTCGATTCTCCCATAGTATAGGTCGATCCAACACAAATGTTTTGTTAGGTTTTACATCGTCGTTGCCGATTTAGAAATCAGCAGCCAAACTATGCCGCTATCGATTCAGAAATCGGCAGCCAAAATGTGTTGTTGTCGATTTAGAAATCGGCAGTCAATAACTGCATCACTGCCGATTCAGAAATCAGCAGCGATGGTGGAGTCATTTCTGGCTTTAATTTACTCCAGCCAAACTGTGCTGCTATCGATTTAGAAATCGGCAGCCAATAACTACATTGCTGCCGATTCAGAAAACAACAACGATGGTGGAGTGATTTCTGGCTTTAATTTACTCTTTTTTAGGTGTTTACATTAAACCTCTTTATGGTAGTGGACAAAGTCACCATTTACCTTTGAAGTCTCAACCATCACTTAATCTTCCCCCACTAACAAAATGTCCAATCACAAGCAAATAATAAATGGTTATGTGATTGCTCTTCCTGCCTATAGAGCACACAAAAAGTATTTGTTGCAATGAATCATAACCGGTCTCTGGTTCGAAGCTTCCCCAGTATTGCTAGCCACAAGATGAAGTTGTATTTTGGCATAGACCAATGCTCCCAAACCACTCTTTCCCAAGTGACTGGAGTACTGGTTGGACAAAAGAAATCATATGCTTTAAGTAAAAAAGGGCTTACATCATTCTACCATCTGCTCATCAAGGAGATTCTTTGGCTTGGCGCCCACAGTCCTCAACAAGCCGATCTCTTAATGAAATAATGGACTTCCACAAGGGTGATGAAGTGTGGTGGGCATGTATATTTCAAATAGAGTTGCTACGTAAGTAAAAATGGTGCACCCATTGAATCCAAATCAAATATGTTTTGAGATGAATATTCCAGAGTTGCTTTGCCAGGAAACTTTTGTTGTGAGCTCTAATATCAAAGAGATTGAGGCCTCCTTCAGCCCTAGACATACAAACATTTTTCCAAGCGACCAAGGCAGAGTTACTCTTTCAGATGTCACCTGCTCACAAGAAATTTCTGCAAATGCTAATGATTTGCCTGATAACACTCTCTAGCACAGGGAAGATGTTTAGCCAGAACTACTCCATATCATATAATATTGATCGCACTAGCTCCAACCTGCCGGCATATGTGAGATGTTTACCCATCCAACTCTAGACCGATGATTCTAGCTTATGCAAAAGCGAGGAGTACTGGCTTACAAGAAGCCTATGAGGGATAAGGGGAACACCAAGGTATGTGAAAAGGAAACATTCTTCATTGAAACAGTATCATGAAGAATTACCTACTTCAGGCTATCACTAACCCCTTTAAAAAAAAAATAGAAGATTTGCCAGCATTTATATCTAACCTTATAGTCTTGCCAAAGGTTATAAGTTGTTCGAACATAGATTGGAATGAGATTTTATCCCTAAGAGAAAGCAATAGCACATCAAGGTGACATATGCCTTGAGTATTGCATTTTAGATGAAAACGGAAGCCAGGCTACCGAGATACTAACATAAGCATCCTGGAGAAGTATTCCATGCAGCATTAAATAGATTGGGGGATAGAGGGTTACCAAGAAGCTGAAGCAAATCCATAGGAAGAACCATTGGACCAAGTCGAAAGCTTTCCGGAAATTAACCTTCATGAGGCATCTAGGAGAAGTTTGTTTCCTGCCATACTGCCGAAGAAGCTCTTGAACCAAGTTAACATTATCACTCATCGATTTGCGACCTAAGAAAACATTTTGCATAGGGCTGATGATCTCAGTCAAAGCATGAGCTAATCAGCCAGGATACTATTTTCAAGATCACCTTATATATCACATTGCAGCAAGAGATAGATTTAAAATCATTGGTAGAAGAGACATTTGCTGATTTGGGAACCAATGCTATAACAAAGTGGTTGATTTGTTTCTAAAGCTTCCCTGATAGGAAGAAATCTCGAACGGCAGCACAAAAATCCTCCCCAACCACCACCCAAGCTTGTTTGAAGAAGAAGGAGGAGTAAATATCGGGCCTAGGAGCTTTGACATTCCTTATGCTAAAAATTGCCTTTCTAATATCTTCACTAGTTACCAGAGCAAGGAGGAGATCATGAGAACTAACATCTAGACATGACCTATATTGGATGACCTTTATCCAAAGGAAGAGTTTCTTTGGATGTGCCAAGCAATTGCTGGTAATAGTGCATAAATTCAGCCCCAACTTCCTCACCCCCCAACCAGCTTATTACTAGTCCCTAGTAATCAAAGCGTTAAAATAGAAAAATAATTTGCAAATTCCATAAAGCAAGGCATTCATCATTCAACTTACTTTAATTTATCCAAATAAACAAACTCTCATTAAATTCGTATATCTGCTCAATACCTCTTAAACAAGATATTACTAAACCTTTCTTTTGTGCTCAAAATATCAACATATAGTTATGGGACTTTACTTGGAAAAAAAACAATTTTTTGTTCTAATGTTTAAGGCTAACTTCCTAAGGTTGGGATTATTTTTTTTCTTTTTCTTTATTTATTTATTTATTTATATACACATACAACTTGAAACACAATGTATCTTTAACCCATGTAACGAGTTTTAGGCTAATGACTCCCAGACCAGTTGGTCTTAAGGCATTAGGTGTTGAGACACCCCTACGATCTTAGCAACTCGGGTTGTAGATATTGAACGTAGATAGTGCAATGTTTGATTCCCTTAAGCTTTTCTCCTCAACCCATGTAACAAGCGTTCGGCCAATAGCTCCCAAGTCAGTTGACTTTAGGGTATTAAGTGTTAAAACACCCCTTCGGGCTTAATTGCTTAGGTTAGGGAGGCTACGAAACCAAACTTATCTACCTTTTTATTATCATTATTATTATTATTATTATTATTGCAAATTATGTACTATCCCTTTCCCTTAGTTGTTACCTTTAACAAAAGAACATAAATAATGTAATAATCCAATATGCAACCCACAATCATATGTTAAAGTGTTTGTGTGAAAATGAATATTTAAAAATACTTGTTAAATAAGCATATGAGCAGAATCAAGTGCTACCAATACGAGAGTTTGTAAACCTGAATATTTTAAGAAGTATTCTAATAGACCCTGTTAAGAATGTTTACTAAGAAGCGTCTCAAGAGTCACTTTTAACAAAAGAACTCCTTTTACTCTGTCATCCTAGTAACAACAGTTTTGCAAATAGTTTATGAAATAGAAAACACAATTTTTTTTTTTAAATATCAACTACTACCCTTTCCCCCCAACCAAAATGAGACATTGTCCTCAATGTCTTAAGGTAGAAAGATAGAGTATAAAAGACATCACCTGAAATAGCAAACACTAACAAACCTGAAACACACTTAAACAAATATAAAAAACAACAAAACACAATAATAAAACCAAAAGACACAAAGTTTTTACAAACAAAGGCTCAAATCCAATCTAAGCTTTTTACGGCTTTCCTTAGTTGACCAATTTATGCGACTCATGGAGGGATTAATTACAGGGATGAAAGATTGTAGTTGGTCAATCAATTGTTCAGCAGTAGCAGCAGAGATTATGATTTGTCGTGCTGAAGATGTTAGAAATTCCTATTCCACAGCATGATCAAGAAAAGACAACAACTTATCATAAAAACCATTAACATTTAACAAACCTATGGGTTTATGGTGAATGTGCAGTTGGGCCCAAGAGGAGATATGAAATATCTCTTCCAATGTGCCCAGACCACCTGGTAAGGCAATGAAGGCATCAGCATGGTTAAACATTGCATTCAGTCCATCAAACATTGTGGGGACCTGTAATTCCTCTCCAATTGTTTTTCCAATGATGTCCCCTTATGCTAAAGCTTTGGGGACAACCCCCAAAACTTGACTACCTCCTAAAAATACAGCTTTTGACACTCCCCCCATAAACCCAAGGCTGCCTCCTCCATACACTAAATGAATCTTTCGCTCAGCTAGTACCTGACCAAGATGATTTGCTGATTCGAAAAACTCGTTTTCTTTCCCAGGACTGGATCCACCAAAAACACAAATATTGTTTATGTGATAACTTGAGAAACCTGCCATTTCTACACACGTTTGTATTTGATGAATGTATGGGTTGAGTAGAAATGAAGGGAAGGAAGAGAAGAATTTATAGATGAGAAATTGAAAATGCAATCATACCACCTATATGTAAGCCAGCTATAGTCTCACTCTCTCTCTCTCTCTCTCTATTTATTTATTTATTTTGAAAAAGCATGTGTATGTACAGGTAGTTGTGATTGTGGCTCACATCTTTCCTTGGTTTTACGTCCAAGAACGGCTTAAACGCCCTCTATGGGTCGGGGATAGGCTTTCCATCCAGTTTTCTTAAAAACTGGCAAACAGGGTCTTTTTTAGTCAGATTCCCAAGACTAAGTCGAGCATGTTTTTTATGGAATTGTGGCCATAAATCATAAATTGCACGATGCACATCTCCACTAGGGTGCGTCTCAAAAGTCAATAGAAGATTATCTAAAGACCCCTTACTCAGGCCATCCTTAATGAATTGTATTTTATCTTCACGGTTTACAAATACCATTCCTAAAGAACGACATGTCGCATTACAAGTCCATCTGGCACATCTATGATATACTTTCAGTCGTTTTGCATGACGTTTCTTTGCAAAAGTGCTTTTACCTGTTCCAGGCATGTGTGAAATGAAAGAATTGGAGGACTCACCTGATAATCGAACCTTTGCTTCAATTAGCCAACGAATATCTTCAGGAATTCCATGGTTCATTAACAACCTCAATCTTTCACACCTAGCACGGTAAATTTTTGTAATCGCATTCTGAGGCAGAGCGGGAAAATACTTTTTCAATTTTTCAAGAGTGGTGTCCATTTTCAACTGAGAATTGGGGGTGAGATTCAAAGAAAGCAGAAAGAGCAAAGAATTGCATAAATATATACAGAGATTTCAGTTATCATGGGAAACTAAAAGAACCGACTTAAGAGTTTCGGAGTACTGTTATCCGCCATTTGACCGGGGTGAGAGACTAGCAAAATAAAAGTCACACAAAAACAATGTGAGAAAAAAAAATCAATCTTTATATACAGGATCACCCAATTCAATATAGTCATTTTCAACTGAAAAATTGTCAAAATAAACTTTCAATCGATGCCCATTTACCTTGAAAACATTGTCATTCTTTGGATTCTCGATATCACAGGCCCCATATGGATACACATGTTTCACAATAAAAGGACCGCTCCATCTTGATCTTAGTTTTCCAGGAAATAAATGGAGTCGAGAATTATAAAGCAAGACCTTTTGACCAACATTGAATATTTTTCTTAGTATTTTCTTGTCATGAAACTCTTTGATTCTTGCTTTATGAATTCTTGAATTGTCATATGCATCATTTCTTTTTTCCTCAAGCTCATTTATTTGCAATTTTCGCAGCTGACTAGCATCATCAATGTTTGAATTGAAAGCTTTAATAGCCCAATAAGCTTTATGTTCAATTTCCACAAGCAAGTGACAAGGTTTTCCATATACTAGTCTATAAGGTGACATACCTAATGATGTTTTATACGCAGTTCGATAAGCCCAAAGTGCATCATTAAGTCTTAAAGACCAGTCTTTCTGATTAAGGTTCACCGTTTTCTCTAAGATCTATTTGATTTCCTTATTAGCAAGTTCTACCTATCCACTTGTCTGAGGGTGATAAGGGGTGGCGACTTTGTGTGTGATTCCGTATTTCTTCATTAAAGACTCAAATGGCTTGTTGCAGAAATGTATTCCACCATCACTTATCATGGCTCGAGGGATTCCAAATCGACTTAAAATGTTTTCTTTCAAAAACTGTATCACTGTTTTGTGATCATTGGTTCGACTTGGAATTGCCTCTATCCATTTTGAAACATAATCTACTACGACCAATATGTACAAGAAACCAAATGATGGAAAGAGCTCTCAGTCAGAGAAGTCGGGTTAGAGAGAGAATCTAGAGAGAGATGCTCTCCTCCTCCATGGAGATGATTCCACTATTCCTGTTGGTGAGGTCTCAGATTGTCTTTCTTCAAGCTCCGTAGTCCTGATTTCCTGCACTGTTTCTCTTTCTTCGTTTCCCCATTCTCAGATTTTTGAATTTTTCAAATTCTTGTTTTCCCGCCCAAGTCACTTTTCAAATGGCCAAGAACAAGTGGAAGGGTAAAGCTCCTATAACACGTGGAAAGAGCATCCGGCACCCTTCTGGTTCTGATGAACAAGACCATGATAGCTCTTATGTCCTAGCTCTTTGTGCACCTGAACCTATTCTTTGGACTAGAGCATCATCTCCTGTTCCTTCCTCTGTGGCTCCATCCTTGGTCTGTAAGGAGGGTCTTGTTGCTACAGCACCCACTTCTAAGGAGGTTACATGCCATCTAGAGGCTATCCCCAACCCGTTGGAGGCTGTAACAGTAGAAGATTGCTCTAACGATGACCCTTTGGTTGCTGCTCTCTTAGATGAAGAACATTTGGATTTCTCCTTTTCAGAGGATGACGGTGAAGGCATGTCCCCACCTGTTCCTCTTTCTGACAAGGTTCCTCCTTGTTCCTCAGGAGGTCCTCCACCATCGTCATCTAAAGTCCCAGCCGGTGATCATCCTTCTACCATCACTGCTGCAGGTGCAACCCTTGCCTCTACTCCTGGCAGTGGTGCTTGGAAAGCTCTTTTTTCCACCAATACCCCGACTGCTCCAAGTACAAGACTACAAAATTTCTCTCTCAATCATCCTTCCAGGTCTTGTGCCCTCTCTCCTGAGGATTTTCAACCTCAGTTTGATGTCTGGAATTTGTGTGCAGTTGGTTATGTTGCTGGCAAAAACCCAGGATTCAAAGCCCTCAATGGAATTAGCTCATCGGTTTGGAAGTGTGAAGCCTCACTTACCATACATGATTTTGGCTAGCTGATTTACAGATTCAATCGTGAGGAGGACAAAAACTCTGTCCTTAGTGGAGGTCCCTACATGGTTTATGGTCGGCCTCTCATTCTGAAATCAATGCCACGTTTCTTTGATTTTTCCAACGAAGAAATGTCTAGAGTCCCGGTTTGGATCCGATTTCCAAACCTCCCTCTTTGTTGTTGGTCTCCCTCCTGTTTGTCTAAGATAGCCAGTGTTCTAGGAAAACCTATACACAGTGATCAAGTGACTTCCACACTCTCACGAATGTCCTATGCTCGAGTATTGGTTGAGATAGACCTTCAAGAGGATCTCCAACATTCTGTTGCAGTGTCTCTGCCATCTGGGCCCGTCCTCCATCAAAAAGTTGTTTATGAAGCTCTGCCCAAATTCTGTAACTACTGTAATGTCATTGGACATACTCGAACCCTCTGCACCAAAGCTGCTACTGCCAGTGTAGCTGAGGTCATGGTGGAACATTTGATTCCGCCTATTAAGAAAGGGAATGTTTTTGGACGCCTGGGTCCCCAAGTACTGCATCAGCAGGCTTCTCCTCCAGAAGTTCTAACTCATCTACTGACCCCACTGAGCCAGTCCAAGTTAATGAATTGGTTCCCTCTTCTACAGGTTGGGTTACAGTGGAATCTAGGAGGAAAGCTCACAAAAGCCTTCGTAAATCCTCCAAAGGGCAGGAAGCCAGCGCTGCTGGCATGGAAGTCAATGTGAATCCCTCTGTCTGTGCAGGTATGGTTAATTCTCCAAGTCTGCGTGAATCAACAATTAGCAATGCGGTCACAAGACCTTCTTCTAGGCGGGAAAACCCCATGCTGGAGGCAGAACATCCTATTGACCCACACAACAGGAAGTGTTCTCATCTGTTGACTTTTACCGATAATAGACGGTCCTCTCCTCCCCGAGTATCACATCTAGGGGAAGGCTGAAGGATGGTTTTATTGTCTACTTCTGCTTCTGCTGAGGTTGATTGATGTTTGCTGCTAATTGTAGCTTTTCTAGATAATGTTCCTTTTATTCTAGTTAGCTTGCATTTTGGCTTGTTGTTTGTTAAAGGGAGCCTGTTCCCTTTAATTGATTAGCTCAAGGGAGTCTGTTCCTTTTTTATTGGCTTGTTGTTTTCTGTTTAGCAAGCTTATCTTGCTTTTGTTCTAGTCAAGGGATACTCTCCCTTGTCCATGTATTGCTGGTCTCCAGCTTCTTTTTTATCTTAATATACTTCTTACATTTGATCAAAAAAAAAAAAAAACCAAATGATGGAGGAAATGGACCCATGAAATCTATACCCCAACAATCAAAGATCTCAATGAAAAGAATAGGATTTAAAGGCATCATGTGACGTTTCGAAATAGATCCCAACTTTTGACAATTTTCACAAGTCTTACAGAATCCTGTGTGTGCAAATCAAAGGACTAATTCCTTTTATGTCAGCTATGGTCCATCCTAATGCATTTTTGTGCATTTTCAGAGTCTGTAATAACTTACCTTCTTGATGTGCATTAAGTTTGGAAGAGATTATTACTGGAAAAGTTTCATTTTCTCCTAAAAATAAGTATTTGAGATTGACTGGTAACGGCTTCAAATCAGGTTTTGGTGGTTGAACACTTAAAGGTATGGACTCAATTGATTGTGGTGGCAGTTCTTCAGTTTGTGGTCTCCAATTACATGCCTTTGCTTCTTCCTGAAAATAAACCATTTGCAACTCGTCAGGTTCATCAATCTCAGTTTTACTAGAAATGGTTTGAAATTGATCATGAACTAATTTTTCAATAAAGTCCACTTCCTGTAAATCATTATCATCTCCAGGTTGCTTGCAAATGTTGAAAATATTCATCTCCAATGTCATGTTTCCAAATGATAGCTTCATCAGTCCATTCCTACAATTAATCAATGCATTAGAAGTTGCAAGAAATGGACGTCCTAAAATAACAATTGAATTACATGCTTCAACAGGTTGTGTATCCAAGACAATAAAATCTACAGGGTAAATGAATTTATCAACTTTTACTAACACATCCTCAACTATTCCTCTAGGCACTTTTTACAGATTTATCAGCAAGTAAAGAGTTATAGAAGTTTGGTTTTAACTCACCTAGATTGAGACTTTGAAAAACCGAATATGGAAGTAAATTCACACTAGCTCTAAGATCAAGTAAAGCTCTTTCAATTTTATGTTCTCCAATAAAGCAAGAAATTGTAGGACAACCAGGGTCTTTATATTTCAAAAGCATTATTGTTCTGAAGAATAGCACTTACTTGTTCGACTAAAAGTGCTTTCTTTTTCACATTCAGTTTTCTCTTCACAGTGCATAGATCTTTCAAAAATTTATCATAGGAAGGTACCTATTTAATAGCATCCAACAAAGATATATTGATCCTTACCTGTTTAAAAATTTTAAGGATTTCAGAATTGTGATTGACTTTCCTTTGTTTGGTCATGGCATGAGGAATGGAAGTTCTTGGCAGAGAATCAGTCTTTTTCTTTAACAATGTTCAGATTTAACCCCTTCCTTACCCTTAGAGATTGACTCATCATCTTTCTCATAAGGTTCAAGAGTGGGTTTTTCAATAACCTTACCACTGCGAAGAGTGATGACTGATTTGACTTGATCCATGTGTTGGCTTCCGAAACTACTTGCATTTGCATTGTATTGCCCCTTTGGATTTTGTTGTGGTTAAGATGGAAACTTACCTTTCTCTTGAAAACTGAGAGCAAATGTGAATTTTGCAAGAGCATCTTTAAAATTTGTCATGCTTTGAGCAAGTTGAGTGTTGATTGTCTCTTGCTTTTCAATGAATGCATGCCATGTTTCCTCAAGATTTCTTCTAGGAGGCGGAGCATAAGGAGGTGCATATCCATGAGAATTTTGGAAATTATGGTGTGCTTGAAATGGTGGCTGCAAAGTTTGTGCATTATTGTTGTCACTCTTCCAACTGAAATTTGGGTGATTTCTCCAACCAGGGTTATATGTTTGCGAGTATGGGTTATGATTGGGCCTTTGGAAACTGTTTAAAGCATGGGCTTGTTCATGGAGGTATTCCTTGAAAGAAGGAAAAGTTGGACAGTCATTGGTTGCATGTTCATTTGTTTCATAGATTTGACACACAATGTCTTGAATAGATTTTAATTGACCACTCTTTTTCAATTCTAGTGCCTCGACTTTTCTAGCTAAAGATGTAAACTTGGCTTGGAGGTCATGATCTTCCCTAAGGTTATACATACCTCCACTAGATGTATGAGGTTGGGTTTTACTTGGTGCCTCATAAGTACCCGTAGTGTCCCAATTTTGTGCATTTTCAGCTAGCAAGTCTAGGTACTCCATTGCTTCATTAGGGTCTTTATCTTTAAAAGTTCCATTGCACATCAATTCAACCATTTGCCTATCTTTAGGTGTTAACCCTTCATAAAATTGTGAAACCAATCTTTCATGTTTCAAAACCATGATGAAGGGCAAGTATTAAGCAAGTTCTCGATACCTATCCCAACATTGGTAAAATGTTTCACCTGCTTTTTGAGTGAAAGTGGTGATTTGTCTTTTGAAAGAGTTGGTTCTGTGAGATGGAAAAAACTTCTTTAAAAATTGTTGTTGCATTTCATCCCAAGCACGAATGGATCCTGACCTAAGATTTTGTAGACATGTTTTATCTTTATCTTTTAATGAAAAAGGAAAGGCTTTAATCTAATGGTATTCATGCTACAATTTAAGTCATTATAGGTGTTACAAACTTCTTCAAATTCTCTCAAATGCAAGTATGGATTTTCTAGATCTAAGCCATGAAAAGAAGGTAAAAGTTGAATAATGTCTGGCTTAAAATTAAAATGGGATGCATCAGGAGGGAAAACTATGCATGAGGGTGCACTTGTTCGTGTGGGATTCATGTGGTCTCTAAGTGTCCTAACACGATTATTCTCATTATTCTCATTATAAAGTGACAGGTTATCTTCTTCGGCCATATTTTCTGAAAATGATGAGGATACCCTACAAAGTTTACCACTTAATGTACATGACCAAACACTCATGCACGTGTAGAAAAAGAATAAAAGGAAGAAGAAAACAAAAGAAAAAGAAACAAAAGAAAAGAATCAAAGTTAGATACAAGAAAAGTGAAAAGCGAAAACAAAATAAATACTATAATTTGTACAAGAATTTACCTCCCCGGCAACGGCGTCAAAACTTGACACGACCAAAAGATTGATGTCTTCTCCCAAGTGCAGGAGTGTCGAAGTAATAAATAACCCGGCAAGACCGGGGTCTAACCAGAGAGAGGTTAATTGTATAAAATTATAAATAACAACACGACAAACAACAACAACAACAACAACAACAATAACAACAATAATAGTAATAATAATAATAATAATAATTAATAATAATAATAATAATAATAATAATAATAATAATACTCAGTACGTGGCGTTGTTATACTTGAGAATGATCTAAAAGATCGGGTCACAAGTTTCCAGCCTATATACTGAGTTTTATGAGAAGATCAAAGAGATATATTATATAATATAAACAGATTTCTGATGCGAATGAACAAGGCAAGACCAACAATATCAGGATCCTTGATCAAACACAGAGCATACTTAACGTACATAAAATATAACAAGAATGTAAATAATAATAATAAATAATACTAATAATAATAATAGTATTAGTAGTAGTAATAGTAGTAGTAGTAGTAGTAGTACTAATAATAATAAAAAGAAGATGAGGAGGAAGAAATTAATGAGAACTTTGAGATGGAAGATTAATGTAAGGATTAAACAATGATAAAAACAAATGTCAAGGTTAGAGGATCCACCAATGGTATTTCAAACAAGTATAGTATAAACTCTTATTACTCAAGAGGATCCACCAATGGTATTTCAAACAAGTATAGTATAAACTCTTATTACTCAATTTGGAAACCACACACGAAGGAGGTTCTAATCGAATGATTTGTCATTAATAGCTCATTATAAATTATTAACATGATCATATTAATTATCTTATTTACATAACACCAAACTTTTAAATATTGTCAGGAATTCATGATGTTAACTGATGTTAACAACAAATCAAATTCCTTTCATAGCCCAGGTGTAGGTAATAATACTATATGGTTGGGCTATGAGAGTGCCAAGCATTTGTTGTACCAAGTGTTATACTACACAAATCTAGATTAACCATTTAACAAGCAAGGTATTAAGAATTAGTAAGATAAAAAGATAAGACATGTTAATATTAAACATTAAGGTCCATGTTAATATTCTACTTTACAAAATGGTAGTGGTCAAAGAAGTACGAAGAGAGCTTTCAAGAATTGAAGAGAAGGCTCACAACTGCCCCCGTATTAATCCTTCCATCAAGAATAGAAGGCTTTGTAGTCTACATTGATGCCTTAAGGAAAGGACTGGGTTG
Organism: Populus alba; assembly: GCF_005239225.2. Classification (NCBI taxonomy): domain Eukaryota; kingdom Viridiplantae; phylum Streptophyta; class Magnoliopsida; order Malpighiales; family Salicaceae; genus Populus; species Populus alba. The sequence goes on from NC_133291.1 coordinate 20,015,066, forward strand.
TGTCTTAATGCAGCATGGAAGAGTAGTTGCTTATGCATTGAGACAACTAAAGATTCATGAAATCAACTACCCAGTTTATGACCTAGAATTGACAGTGATAGTTTTTTCCTTGCGAGTATAGAGATACTACTTGTATGAATCTCAGGTTCAAATCTTTACAAATCACAAGAGTTTGAAGTATGTGATGCCGCAAAAGCACTTGAACATGCGGCAACAAAGATGAGTAGAATTAATAAAAGACTAACTGTATTATGGAATACCATCCGGGAAAAGCAAATGCAGTCTCTGATGCCCTCAGTCGTAAAAGCAAGGCAGTTATGGATGAATAAAAAAATTAGGATGAGAAAACCTTGATTGAGCTAAAGAGATTAGGGGCAATATTAAATATGAGTCCGGAAGGATCCTTGATTGCTCAACTAAAGGTGAAGTCAGGGTATCGAGAGCACATATTAGAGGCATAAAAAATTGATGATGAAGTGTCAAAAGTAAGAAGTAAATTGGAATCGGGGAGTGAAACTCTTTTTCATATAGGGGACAATGGAATTGTGATGTTAGGGCAATGCATGTATGTGCTTGACAACAAAGTCCTTAAACAAAAGTTACTATAAAAGGCTCACTGGTCAAAACTCATGGTACATTCGGATGGTACTAAGATGTACCAGAATCTGAAATAATACTATTGGTGGCCAAATATGAGAAAAGAAGTGGTTGATTTCATGGTGAAATGTGGTATCTACCAACAAGTAAAAGTGGAGCACTAAAAGCTGGTAAGGCTGTTACAACCATTACCAATCCCTGAGTGGAAATGGGAGATGATCACAATGGACTTTGTGTCAAGACTACCTAGGTGGAAGAAGGGAAATAATGCAATTTGGGTCATTATAGATCGGTTAACTAAGATCACCCTTTTCCTACTAGTGAAAATGACAAACCTAATTGATAAGTTAGACAAGATTTATTTGAATGAAGTTGTGAGGCTACATGGAGTTCTTATATCAATCGTTTCAGATCAAAATCCAAGGTTTACCTCATGCCTTTAGCCAAATATACAGCGTGCCATGGAAACAAATTTGAACATCAGCATGGCCTCCATCCTCAAACTGATGACCAATATGAGAAAATTATTCAAATCATAGAGGATTTACTAAGGGCGTGCTTTGGAATTTGATGGAAACTAAGAGGAACATTTTTCACTGGTAGAATTTATGTATAACAACAGTCATCAGACAATAATTAGGATGGCTCCCTTTGAAGCCTTTTATGGATGAAAATGTAGGACACCCTTGTGTTGGGAAGCAGTTGGGGATAGAAGGTTGTATGGAGTAGAATTGGTGCAGGTTATCACTAAAAGTAAGGGTCATTAAAGATCGAATGAAGGCAACTCAGGATAGATAAAAGAAATATGCAGATATTCGAAGAAGACCCCTCGAGTTTAGTCTTAGGGATAAAGTGTTTCTGAAGGTAGCTCCATGGAAGCATATGTCGAGATTTGGGATGAAGGGGAAGTTAGCTCTAAGGTATATCAAACCATTTGAGATCCTGAGACGTATCGAGCCCAAAGCATATAAAATAAACTTGCCCTCATAATTGGCCAAGGTTCACAATGTATTTCATGTTTCTTTGCTACGAAAAGTAGACATAGACCCTTCACGAGTATTACCTCAAGTTCCAGTAGAGGTTAAAGAAGACGTAACACTTGAGGTGAAACCAATAAGAATACTCGATTGGGTGAAAAGGAGCTTCACAATAAGAAAATTCATATCATTAGAGTTTTATGGTGAAACTCATAATTTGAAGAAGAAACATGGGAAAGAGAATTTAAGATGAGGCAAAAAGATCCCAATTTGTTCTTAAACCCATGTATGATATCCAAATTTCAAGGACAAAATTTCTTATCAGGAGAGGAGAATGTAAACCCCAAGTTGAAATTTATTAGAAAATGAAAATGTTTCAATACTTATAGGGTGAATTCAAAATAAGTAAATAAATTACGAAGTCAAATATTTTATGAAAATGTGGGTATGAAAACTATCAAATGTTTAAGGACTAAAATGTGTGGAGGAAAGGATGAGGGAGAGATGTTAAACAAATTGTGAAATGGAGGACTAAAGTACACGAAAAGGAGAAAAGTAATATTAGGAACAAATTTGGACAATTGCCAAACAAGACCTCGGGTATTTATTAGGGAGTATAAATACATTGAGAAAAAGAATTCATGACCTTTTTCTCCCTCATATTTGGCCAGAACATCAAGAGGAAGAGAAAGGATTGGCCTCCCTCTTCTTGTACACATTTCTCACCTAAAAACACCTTGCATGTATATACCCTAAACACCTACATAAGAGGAGAGTAATTAGGAAGTGTAGAGCCATAAAATCTTGAGGTTTGGAGGGCACAAGGGCGGACTGAAACAGTGATAAAGAGGAGAAGAAAAATGAAAAAGAAGAAGAAAACCATTAAAAAAACACACTCAATCTTTGGATAAAATCATGAGGTAAGGATAAATCCTTTCTCTTCTATTGTTAATTTGGTTCAATTAGAATCCAAATGGAGAAAACCCTAAAATAAATAATCTAGGGTTCCTAGAACTTCATGCCAAATGATGAAATTAGAAGGTTGAGATAAGAAGTTAAACATTTTCAGATTCTATGAAAAAAGAAAGTGATAGAAATTAGGGGAACAAACCCTCTTGAGGGCCAACTATTAAAGGAGAAAGAAAAAGAATAGAAATTTGATACTAATCCTTGTTGATTATGACTTTACATGGTTATCCTAAGCCTAAATCAAGGTTTGAAACAAAAACCTAAACATGTTAGTATGGTACTTTAATTACAAATATGCAAGTATATAAATTATGCTAGTGTTAGGTTAAGAGATTGATGTGTATTGATTTCATATCAACATATAAATATGATGAGTTAATGTGTTGATTTGCATGAATGAAATTGGGGGAAATTATGAGCTACATGTTTTGGCCTAGAGGAGAAGAAATTTTTGGGGAGTCTTTCAATCTTATTTTATGCTATTATGTGAATGTCTTATACTCCATGATGTGAATTGATGGATGGTGTAGTAAGTAGAATTATTTTGAGCACCTCTTTCCGATTTCTTATTGCATATAAATAATTGTGTTGATTCTTGAAGTTGAATGAAATATTACTACCATGAAAATCTAAAAAGAAATTGATGTCTTGATGAGGAATATAATTGAGTTGCTGGTCCCTATTAAATTTTATATGTAGTGGAGTCATAAGACGTTAAAAGTTCTTGAGAGATGATAAATTGGTAACTATGTACATGAGTTCAAGTCTAGATAGTTTTGAGGTTTAGAATCACAACAAATGTTAGGCATAGAAGACAATTGAAATTGTTATAACTTTTCACATAAAAGTTGTAGATAAACGTGTTAGCTAACATTTCACACTATTCTTGCCTCAATAAGAGTTATAAAACTCCATAAATGAGCAAAATACTGAGAGGAGGTCAGGCTGGAACCTACTGGACAAATTTGCTATCTAACTTCTAGTTTGGTTTGGGATTTGATATTGATAGATTATGAAGCATGTTACTTCATAAGGGTATAGATAAATGTGTTACCTTTCAATTGGCTTAAATGTTTCTTTATTTGGAGTTATAGAACTTCATATATGAACAAAGTACTAAGAGGAGGTTAGATTGGAACCTATTGGACAAATATGCTGTCTAACTTCTAGTTTGGTTTGGGATTTGAGATTATGATGCATTTTCCTTTATGAGGTTATAGATAAATGTATTACCTTTCAATTGGCATAAAATTTACTTTATTTGGAGTTATAGAACTCCATATATGAGCAAAATATTAAGAGGAGGTTAAACTGGAACCTACTGGACAGATTTGCTGTCTAACTTCTAGTTCAGTTTGGGATTTGATATTGACAGATTACGATGCATTATCCTTCATGAGATTGTGGATGAATGTGTTTCCTTTCTATTGACACAAAGTTTACTTTATTTGGAGTTATAAGACTCCGGTTATGAGTCATAGGAAACTGATTTATGTTGACACAAAACTGAGTCATAAGACACTGAATTTCATTGACACAAAAACTGAGTCATAGGAAACTGATTTTTGTTGACACAAAACTAAGTTGTGGGACACTTAATTTTATTGACGCAAAAACTAAGTCATAGGACACTAATTTATATTGACGTAAAATTTGAGTCATTGATAATAAAAATTCATCGATGCAAAAATTGAGTCAAAGACACTGAAATTTCATTGATGAAAACTGAGTCGTGCGGACACTTGCACGTTGATATACCAACCTTGAAAATATACTTGATATGTATGTGTATGTTATGATGAGAAAATGAACATGCTTGGAAAGTACCATATGTATAATGAATGGATATGGATTTACTATAACATTTGGCTTGAAGAAAACATGACCAAAGACTTCTTTGTGATTCAGGAGGAGTGACTGGGATTGGATCTTCTGTTGGAGGAGGTCACGAGATAGGCGAAGCAAGTGCATGGTTTTCTCTCTCTTTTACACTTATGCAATTTAAAATCTTTATAATGAATGCAACTAAAATAATGTTATGTTTAATGTAAATAAAGTCTGGCATCTTAATGAGATTATCTTCGACTAGTGACATCTGTGATAAGATTACTGGCAAATGAATTATAAGATTAGCTTCAGCTAATGACATCCATGATAGGATTGCCAAGAAATGAATTATAAGATTAGCTTTGGCTAATGGCATCCACGTTAGGATTGCCAGGAAATGATTATGAGATGAGCTTCGGCTAATGACATCCGTGATAGGATTGCCAGGAAATGAATTATGAGATTAGCTTCAGCTAATGGCATCCGCGTTGGGATTGCTGGGAAATGATCAATAAGATTAGCTACAACTAATGGCATCCATGTTAGGATGCCCAGGAATGATCAACAAAGCTCGATTTGTATAAGGTATCCATGTTTGGATGACCTAGGGAAATTGATAAGTATAATTACTTAAAAATGTCCAAGTTGGACTATGCAAAGTTCAAGATCTAGTAAATCTAGTTAAACAAAGTTACAAGGCCCATGCAAGAAAATAAGAGTATTTAATTAAGAATATGTAAAGGATGTCTAATTGGGTTTTAAATGATTCCCAAGCAATTTATAAATTGATTATTAGAATTCCTATGGGACCGATAGAAAACTTATGCTTTGTTGTATTTTCACTGTAAATATGATTGTATACTTACTAAGATGTTATTGTAACAGCGTCATCTAATACCCAGGGAGCTCATTAGTTTTTTAGGGCTTTGTTTTGTTAAACTTGTGTACAAATTAAAGTTAAGCATAATAGTATTAGCTAGAATATGCAGTATGCTATTTTGTGTAAACTTTAATGTATATAATACTCTTAGCTAGACTTGAAGCATGTTATTTTGTGTAAACACTATTTTATATATTTCCAGTTGATATATATATATAACATGAATGGTTTCTTATAATAATTTAGTATTTATTAATCCATGAATGTTACGATTTATTTAGACCCTTGTTTGCATTGAATAGACTCCATTTTAATTCTTCGAGTGGATGGAAATCTTTGCAAGACCTACATAAAAACAATTACCCTTAAATTAATAACATATGTTGAAACCTTTTAGCGTTGATAGAATTGAATAGTTAGCACTAGTGTGTTCTGATTATTGGCTAGTGGATTCTCAGCCAGATCTTCAGCATGGTTACTCTTGCCGCTATGCTCCTCTGGTATGTTTTGTTTGTCTGGATTTGGTTACTCATCTTAGATGACAGGTAATACTAGACATTCCTTGGCGAGGGTCGCCATAGCGGTGAATGTGGCAACAGTCACTGCCATACAACTAGCCCTTGTATTTCTTGACATGGCACCTATATCTCGGGCCTCGCGGTGGGCGCCATTTGCTCCTGCCATCTTCAACGGATTGGATTGGACTTGAGCCTCACATGCCTTGGGTTTCAAGTTACCTGCACAGGAGAGAGGAAAGACACTAGGGGTTAATCGCTGGGAGGCTCCTTTGATGCTTAAGACAGCAAAAAGATATTAGATTTAGGGTTTTACGAGAAATGATCTGTTACCTTCCTTGGCGATTTAGCTACGTATTTAGAAGTCAGGTATTTGAGTTATACCATATTTCTTGCTTCATGGGTGATTAGCCTAGCTAGTTTGCTTATTAACTTTCTTGTTTTCTGATTGCTAAAAATGACGTCGTTTATGAGTTCAATTGAAATTTCACATGGTTTTACACTAACATATCTTACTAGCATATTCTTTTCTTTGTAATTGATAATCACCTCCCCACCTAAATTAGCTAATAAAATTAGTTAGCAGAAGGGGTTTAGGGAAGAGGGATTAAAAATAAAATATCCCAGAGGAAAACATGAAAATCACTACAATGAAAATCCGTTATCTTATTGCATAATTTGAGTAACAAAAAAAAGGAAGAAATTACTAAAAAAAATTACTAAGAATGCAAAATTGCGTTTTATCATCTCCATTCTCTGAATTTTCCCTTCGAATCGACAATCAAAATCTCAAAAAAATGCAAGCAAAAGGTTATCATTGTTGGTGGGAGAAACCACTGGTTGTGACTTTGAAACACTCAGAGGGGATAAAACACATTGTTTTATTTCAAAACAACAAGCTTACAAAATAAACAAACAAAAAACTCTTAATACATGCCCTCTCTCTATCTCTTTAGTGTTTTTCTCTTGTGTTTTCCACATACAATAACATAAACTTAGCTATCTATTTATATAGAAATTTATAAATAAGAAAAAATCAAAACTTCAAGTTTTGAAGGCGGCTGGCGGCTGGCATCTGACAGCTGGTGGCTGGCGGTGGTGGTTGGGTGGCAGACAGCTGGTTGCTGCCTTCCTTGACCTTATAGATTGAGTTTAATGCAACAAATCCCCCCCTTTAAACTCAATCGAGGGATGTCATGTCAAGCATGAACTTCAATATGATAAATATTTCTCTCTTTAATGGCTTTGTAAAGATATCTGCAACTTGATCATTTGTTTTGCAGGATATCAATTCAACTTCTTTGTTCTTCACATGCTCTTGGATAAAGTGATGGCGTGTATCAATGTGTTTACTTCTTTCATGATACATCGGGTTCTTTGCTAATGCAATCGCTGATCGATTATCAATATAAATCTCTATAGGATTTTCTTGAGGAAATCCTAAATGCTTCAGCATATTCCTTAACCATATTAAAATGGCATACAACTGAGTTGGCAGCAACATACTCAGCTTCATAGCTTGATAATGTTACTATCAATTGCTTCTTGGATGACCATGTGAAAGATGTATCTCCAATGAAAAAGACAAATCCTGTTGTGCTTTTCTTGTCATCCAGATCTCTACCCCAATCACTATCTGAGTAACCAACAAGATTGAAGTTTTTACTTGAGGTATAAAACATACCGTCATTTATTGTTCCTTTGATGTAGCGAAGAATTCTCTTGGCTGCATTCAAGTGAGATTGGTCTGGTGTCTCCATATATCTGCTAATGAGTCCAACTCTGTACAGTATATTTGGTCTGGTACATTTCAAGTACCTTAAGCATCCTACTAAGCTTTTGAAATTAGATCAACATTTCCAACTTTACTCTTCTTCAATTCCACTCCATTCTCAACTAGAGTTGATACCGAATTGTAGCTTTCCATCTTCAACCTTTTAAGAATATCTTTGGCATAACAGCTTTGAGATATAAAAATCCCTTCTTCTTTCTGCGTTACTTCTAAGCCAAAAAAATATGTCATCAAACATGGTAGGGTTGTTGCCGGTGAATATCAAGTCATCAACATATGTTGCCATATGCTTCTTCTTCACATATATTGCATGTTCATGTGCATATTTTTCAAATCCATTGTCTTGAAAATACCTGTTAATTCTAGTATTCCAAGCACGGGGAGCTTGCTTTAAACCGTAGAGGGCTTTCTTCAACTTGTATACTTTGCCTTCATTTTCAACTTTAATGTATCCAAGTGGTTGTTCAACATAGATCTCTTCTTCTAGGAAGCCAATTAGAAATGCTGACTTCACATCAAGTTGATAGATCTTCCATCTTCCATAGTCAATGCCTTCTCTTTGTTTGTAGCCTTTTGCCATTAATCTTGCTTTGTATCTTTGTACTTCTCCTTTTGCATTCTTCTTTGTCTTATAGACCCATTTGACACCTATTGCTTTCTTGTTTTCTGGTAGATTAGTCAGCTTCCAGGTATCACTCTTCTCAATGGCATGTATTTCTTCATCCATTGCTTCTATCCACTTCTTTTCTGTGACAGCTTCATTAAAGCTAAGTGGGTCATTATCTGTAAAGAAACAAAATAGAGTTGTATCTTCAATGACTTGAGTGGCATCATGCAACTCTTCAAGATTTCTCATCCTTCTTGGTCCTTTTGATGAGGATGTTGATGGTGGTGTTGATAATGATTCTGGTGTGTTTCTCCTATTGAATATAGGGAATCTGTGTACCGGATTTTGTGGCTCATTTGCTGGTGATATTGGATCTTCTACAAGTAGTGTTGGTACTTCCACTTCGTCTTCAAGGATCAAATTAGTGCTGATCCATTTGACTGCTTTTTAATCATCATTCCATTGCTAAGTTTTATCTCTACTCATAATTACCTTCTTAGTGATGAGATAATACAGTTTGTATCCCATCCTTCTATCACCATATCCTACAAAGATGCATTTCTCGCTTTTATCATCGAGTTTTGTCCTTCTTGAATCTGGAATCTTTGCGTATGCCACATAACCAAAGACTCGAAGATGAGTAACACTTGGTTTGTGACCACTCCATGCTTCTTCTGGAGTGATAGCTTGCAAACTTCTGGTTGGGCAGCGATTCAATAAATACACTACACATGATATAGCGTCAGCCCAGTATTGCTTGGGCACCTTCTTTGCTTTGAGTAGACTTCTTGCCATGTCAAGAATCGTTTGATTCTTTCTCTCAGCTACACCATTCAATTGTGGTGTATAAGCTGGTGTTGTTTGATGTCTGATGCCTTGTTGTGTACAAAAGGCTTCAAAATCATGTGAAGGTAGCTATTAGTAGTGGTTGGGTGGCTGACAGCTGGTGACTGCCTTCCTTGACCTTCTAGATTGACTTTAATGCAACAAACATAATGAAGAAAAAGAAATGTGTTGATGATTGTTTTATAAAAATAATTCACAAAAAAATTCTATCATACCCTAGGAAAAAAGGCAATAACATCAACTCAATGAATTTTAAAAAGAAAAATCAATATTAATAAAAATTTCACCAAAAGAACCATTAAGAAAATTAATCCCTATAATAAGCAGCAGCACAAGTATTCACAACAAAACTTTTAGCTCTAGGCGGCCTTGGTGGCTTTTTTATATTTTCCAACTCGCTATTTTGCGTTCAAGAGCAAAGGCATCATACTAGAATAAATGTCTAACTGATTTCTCATTGACTTCCTTTATCACAAAGTTCTGGAATCAGATAACAATGGAAAAATGCAGCAGCTTTCCATCTTTACTTCAGGTTACTTACAAGCTGCTTACATGACCATGCTATACAAATTCATCAAATCGAACAATTGATCATGGTTAGGAGCCGTGCTTGCCCAGTTCAGCACATAAGGGATTGTGATTACACGTACGGTTCTGGTTCACGAAATAACAGTGGATATTTCCAGACTTCATTCGTCTACCAGGTCTATAGCTATCACAACTTATTTTCATTGGGGAAAATCATTATAAGTCCATGGCTATTCTGGTTTACCAAATGGTGGTAGATATTTTCAGACTTCATTCGCCTTCCAGTCCCATGGTTATCATAGCTCATTTTCATTAGCCATAATTATTAGTGCAACTTCCATCAGAAATGGCAGTGGTCCAGCCATGGTGTATCCTGGTTTACCAAAAACAAAAATCGTGGGAGTGGGACTAGAATTGATTTCAGTGATGATGATTGCGCGTTTGTTTGTTAGTGAATATTTACAGGCTTTATTTGTCTTTTTTCTTAATAATTTCCAAACATAAAATTACTTGTCCTAAACAAAATGAAATGCATGCCAAAATAAAAGTGAGATGCGAGGATAAAATGTTAAAGAAATAAATTTTTTATTTTGTTATTTTTTGAATTTTTGATTTTATAAAATCATAAAAAAACTGTAAATAAATAGATAAAAAGACCCAAAAAATAAGAAGATAAGACTTATGTGAAGATAAAACTGTCAAATGATTTTAATAGTTAGTTAGCAAAAATAGTTAGTTAGTTAGTTAGTTGTTTTTTTTTTAAAATGTCATCTACTATCCTCTCTCCCAACCAAAACGAGACATTGTCCTCAATGTCCTAAGGTAGAAAGATAGAGTATAGAAGACATCACCTGAAACAGTGAACACTGACAAACCTGAAACACATTAAACAAATATAAGAAATAACAAAACACAAATATTATGCTATTAATAAAACCAAAAGACATAACTTTTTACAAACTTAGGCTCAAATCCAATCTAAGCTTTTTACAATGTTTTGTTATTGACCAATCTGTTTGACTCATGGAGGAATTAATTATAGGGATGAATGATTGCAATTAATCAATCAGTTGTTCAGCAGTAGCAGTAGAGATTATGATTTGTAGTGCCGAAGATGTTAGAAATTTCTATTCCACAGCATGATCAAGAAAAGACAACAAATTATCATAAAAACCATTAACATTGAGCAAAGCTATAGGTTTCTGGTGAATGTTCAGTTGGGCCCAATAGAAAATATGAAATATCTCTTCTAATGTGCTTAGACCACCTGGTAAAGCAATGAAGGCATCAACGTGTTCAAACATTGTATTCATTCGTTTAGATATTGTAGAGACCTGTAGTTCCTCTTCAATTGTTTTTCCAATGATGTCTCCTTTGGCTAAAGCTTTGGGGACGACCCCCAAAACTTGATTGCCTTCTAAAAATGCAGTTATTGACACACCCCGTATTAACCCAGGGCTGCCTCCCCCATACACTAAATGAATCTTTCTCTTAGCTAGTACTTGACTAAGATGATTTGTTGATTCTATAAATTCTTTGTCTTTCCTAAGACAGGATCCACCAAAAATACAAACATTTTTTATAGTAAGAACCAAGGATACCTCCATTTGTTACACTTTTCTATTCTTGGTGGCTGTATGGGTGGAGTAGAAATGAAGGGAAGGAAAAGAAGATTTATAGATGAGAAATTGAAAAGACAATCATACCACCTATGTGTAGGCAAATTGGACTCTCTCTCTCTGTTTTTTTTTTTGGGAAAAGCATGTGTATGTACAGATAGTTGTGATTGTGGCTCACATTATCCCTTGGTTTTATGTCTAAGAATAGCTTAAACGCCCTCTATGGGTAGGGGATAAGCTTCCCATTCAGTTTTCTTGAAAACTGGCAAACAAGGTCTTTTTTAGTCAGATTCCCAAGACTATGTCAAGCATGTTCTTTATGAAAATAGGGTCATAAATCATGAATTGCACGAAACACATCTTCACTAGGATACATCTCAAGAGTTAACAGAAGATTATCTAAAGACTTCTTACTCAGGCCATCCTTAATGAGTTGTATTTTATCTTCATGGTTTATAGTACAATTCCTAAAGAACGACATTGTGCATTACAAGTCCATCTAGCACATTGGTGACAGACTTTCAGTCATTTTGCATGACATTTCTTTGCAAAAGTGTTTTTACCTGTTCCAGGCATGTATGAAATAAAAGAATTGGAAGACTCACCTAATAAACAGACCTTTACTTCAATTAGCTAGCGAATATCTTCAAGAATTCCATGGTTTATTAACAACCTCAATCTTGCACAACTAACACGGTAAATTTTTGTAATCGCATTTTGAGGCAAAGCAGGAAAATACTTTCTCAATTTTTTAAGAGTGGTGTCTATTTGCAAATGAGAATTGGAGAAGAGATGCAAAGAAAGGAGAAAGAGCAAGGAATTGGACAAATATATGCACATATATTAGTTATCATGGGAAACTAAAAGAACCGACTTAAGAGTCACAGAGTACTGTTATCGGCCATTTGACTGGGGTGAGAGAGACTAGCAAAACAAGAGTCACAAAAATAATGTGAGAAAAAAAAAAATCAATCTTTATACATAGGATCACCCAATTCAATGAAGTCATTTTCAACTGAAAAATTATCAAAGTAAACTTTCAAATGATATCCATTTATCTTAAAAACATTGTCATTCTTTGGATTCTTTGGCAGAGTTTCTTTTGTATTTAGGACATCCCAAGTTATCGACTACTATTAATATTCTCAATCAATCCATCATCACATGGTCCCATAATTCTGGATCTTATTTCAATCATCAATATTCAACATCTCATACAGTCCACACAACATATATATGTGTGTGTGGGTGTGTGTGTCCTACACATAAATTCAATATGAACATAGCCCACATATCATGTTATACAATTTAAAAGAAAAAGGGATACTCATATGCAAAGAGAGCATTTAAAACATAATAAGTGTTCTTAAGCATTTCAAAAGGGCTAATTACAAGATAACTAATGTACTTACATGCTAAGCTAGACTTTTATAAATACATCAAGGTTTCCACGAAAGCATACTGCATAAAGGCGTTAATTCCATTATGCTTAAATTAAGTATTTACATAAGCTTTACAAAGTGGAGTCCTAAACTAATAATCTCTATGGATATAGGATGGACTTGTTACATAAATGAACATACCATTATGTTGATAAAAGAAATATATATATATATGCTTCTGTAATGTATACGAATGAAGTATAAATTTCCTATCGGATCCATAAGAATTTTAACAATCAACTTGTATTTTGTTTGTAAATCATCTAAACCCAATTAACACTCAGTTGCATATCCTTAATTTGAATACTCTTATTTACTTACATGCATCGGGTGACAATGCAAAGTCCAACCTGGATATTTTTAGGCAATTATATTTATCAATTTCCTAGGTCATTCAAACGCTGATACCCTTTACAAATCGAGTCTTATCAATCGTTCCCGAGCGTCCCAACGTGGACATCATTAGCCCAAGCTACTCTTCTAATTCATTTACTAGCAATCTTATTACAGATGCCATTACCCGTAGATAATCTTGTAATTCATCTCCCGGCAATCCTATCACGGATGCCATTAGCCGAAGCTAATCTTATAAATACGCTGGACTTTATTTACATTGAACATGGTATTTATTGTAATTGCATTCACCAAAAGAACTTTAAATTGCATAAGTGCAAATAGGAGAGAAAATCATGCATTTTTATCAAGGTTTTATATCATCACTTTGCACTTTAAGTATTAATAACTCCTTAACTAGAGTATGTTTTATAATAACAAGTCTGATAATATAAGATACCTTTAATTTATAGTAAATGCTCATTTTAAATGCAGGCCTATCACATAAATCAAAGGATTGGTTGATGAGTTTAACTACTGAAATTGAGAAGACAAAGAAACAGCTAAGCTTAGAAAAGAGATGTTGGTTGAATTCAAATTGGAACACTATTTGGTTATTGGATCATAACTAGAGCTGTAGAATTTGGATTTAGGTCGGTTTATATGGATAGAAATTGGAACACTATTTAGTTATTGGATCATAACTGGAGCTTTAGAATTTGGATTTAGGTATGGTTTATATGGATAGAAAGCTAAGACGTATGCCTAAAACTTTAATGAGAGTTCAAGATTTAAAAGGACTGTTTTCAAGTTCAAATTGTAGCAACAACAGAGAAGTCGAAATCTGTCCTGTAGCCTAGATATTGTTTAGTGTTCAGCCTATATCTTGAGTTGTAGAAGTCCAACTAACCTCATTCTTGTTTTGTTAGAAAGCAGAGATATTTCCCAGAACTTTCATGAGGACTATCTATTCAAATTATGATGTTAGTAGTGATGTTTTTTGCAAACAAGAAGATAAGGATTGTTACTAAGTCAAGAGGTGGCACCCACTCAATAATTAATTATCATATCAATAGTTTCGAATTTTGGCCAATAAAAGGAGGCATTTGCCATTCATTTAGGCATCTTGATTTTCAAATCAAGATCATTTCCTTACTTGCTTTCTTTCTTTGTAGTTTTAATATTCTAGTTTTATTTCATGTTATAGTTTCATTAATATCTTGTTTATATCTTTCATTTCCTTTACTATACTTATATAATTATGTTCTCATCTTGTTTATTTATGTTTCTCCTCTTCATAATGTTTAGCTAAGTTTAATATGTCAAGGTGAAAAAGTTTCACTAATGGTGTTAGGATATGTATAATATAAACTCAATATGGACTTCAATGCTTACATCCAAGAAAGTTTGATATTAACATGTCTTATCGTTTTTATCTTATTAATTCTTAATACCTTACTTGTTAAATGGTTAATCTAGATTTGCGTTATATAACACTTGGTACAATAGATGCTTGATTCTTCATAGCCAACTATATGGTATAACCGACACTGTGCTATGAAAGGAACTTGATTTGTTGTTAATATAAGTTAACATCATGAATTCCTGATAATATTTAAAAGTATCAATGTTACTTAAATAAGATAACTAATATGATCACGTTAATAATTTATAATGAACTATTAATGACAAATCATCCAAATGGAACCTCCTTTGTGTGTGGTTTCCAATTGAATAATAAAAAGAGTTTATATGATACTTATTTGAAATACCATTAGTAACCTTGACATTTGTTTTTATCATTGTTTAATCCTCACATTAATCTCACATCTCAAAATTCTTTTTAACTTGTTGTTGTTATTATTATTATTATTATTATTATTATTATTATTATTATTATTATTTATAATTTATATAGTTAACCTCTCTATGGTTTGACCCCGGTCTTGCCAGGTTATTTATTACTTCGACACTTCTACACTTGGGAGAAAACATCAATCTTTTAATCGTGTCACTCCTCCTAAATCACAAGAAAGTTTTTTGGTTATAATTTCTTCAAGCCGATTATTATAGAGAATCCATGTAACAGTCTCACCTTGTAGACTCAAAATATATGATATATATATTCATAGTTACCAATTATTTTATATATATATTCTCTTGAAATTTCGGCAAAGTTTCCTTTGTATTTTTTAGATACCAAGTTATCGACTCAATCATTTCTCAACCTGTAACAACAATCACAATATTCTTCCCATCATTTGGACAACAAAAACTCAAACATATTTCAATTATCTTAATTTTATTCTCTATAGGACACTATAATAAAACTAATAAATGCTTAACATGCATTGTCTCTCTCTCTCTTTTTTTTTTTTTTTTGTGTTTTGTGCTTAAATATGCATACAACCAACCATAATTCAACTTAATAATAATAACATTATAAATTACATCATACACAAGATAATAAGTTAAACATTACAATTTTAGATATAGAAATATATTACAACAAAAATATTAGTTTTTTTTTCCAATTACATTAATTACATAACAAAATTATTTATCCAAGCATCTACTTTCCAGATCGAGGGTGCAATATACCTAAAAATATAATCACAATAAACATGAGTAAAACAATTGCACATTTCAATAAGTAATTGATTAAGGATTAATTATTCATATACATGAAAGTGACTTTCATATCATAGAATTAATTGTCTTATTTTCTTTTTGAAATTTCTAATTTCATAAACTCTCTTCTAGACATAAGGATAAATCTATTAAAATAAGAATATCAAAAGTGTCTCCCACAAACCAACATATTTAACTTCAAAGTTTTACATCGAGTAATTATCCCATAAATTTGTAAATTAATTTTCTTAACATGGCCATTCAACCAGGCATAAATTCCAGGAAATAATCTTCAAGGCTTACCCATTCACCAGAGCATATTTCCAGTAACTGCCCATTCACCAGGGCATTATTTCCAGTGATCAGGAAATATTTTTCAAGGCTTGCCCATTCACCGTGGCATTGTTTCCAGTAACCAGGAAATAATTATTTCAAGGCTTGCCCATTCACCAGGACATTATTTCCACTAACCATCACTAGAGTTTACAATCTATAAAATCCTTCTACAATAAAAAATAAAATAAAATATAAACTAATTAATTACTCCAAGGTGTCGAACACCTACCTAGTGTCTGTGTGCGTGAAGAGGTCCCTTGTTGTTGATTAGGTCCTGCGGCCTCCCCTATACTAACAAAATTTACTTTGTTATTATTCATTCATTTGAACCAGTAAAATTCTAATACCCATTACATATTCTTTGATTAAATCCAACACCCTTAATTAAGTTTAATTGACTTTTGATTCAAGGAGGATAAAACCCCTCTTTTTGAAACATTTACTTATTTTATCACAAAAGTCCCTATTCAATTTAACCCATGAACATCAATTGTCTTCAATTTAGTAAAACTCCTCAATAATATCATTTAAACTCCATTCTCTAATTTTTCTTCTCCATTTAGCCAAAAACAACCTAGGGAAGGAAGTGAAGATTTTTATTTTCTTTTTGAAAAATTCTTACTCTATTCATATAATAACACTTATAAACTTTCATCTTCCCATAATTTCCAAACAATTGTATTTAACCTCAAATCCCCTAAATTATTCCTCTTTTAGCTAAATATTCAATTAAAATGGGGAAAATTAATTTTTGTTTCTTTTATTTAAAATTAAACACTTACCCAATCATAATTCATGCTTTCTAACATAATTTGCATTATTCCTATAAATTATAACATAAATCCACAACTTCACATAATCATAATTTTGCATAATCCTTCATCAAACATAAAATTAAAGGAATTAATCATTTGGAGCATGTTATTTACCTTACTTTGATAAGGATTTAAGGAAAGAATGCAAGAAAATCAAGTTTTCTTCTTCTCCCTCTTCAAACCCTAGCTTGAAATCCTTCCTCCAATGCACTCACCACATTAAAATCAACCCCCTCTTGGTGTTTAATTAAGCTAATCACTCTAATTACTCACTTTAATTAGTGCAATCAATGAGAATTTAAGTAGAAAAAATCACACAATTCTTCCCCCTCTCTTGTTTCAAGCTCACGGCTAAAGAGAAAAAAAATGAAGTATTTATAGTCTAACTCTTACCTATTGTTGTACCCCAATTTTGGATTCACCAAGATTTTCTCGAATGTTATTTTATTTCTATTATTATTTATAAAAATCCAAAAAAATAAGAAAAAGTTTAAAATTCAAAAAATATTTTTTTCTCGAGTCATTCGCATTTTTCCATCAAAATCGAGTTCACCAGGTCAATACGGGTCAAACCATGTTGACTAGGGTAAAAAATGAGTTTCGGGCTGTTTCGGGTCAAAACCGTCATTTCCGACCAAAACCAAGTTCACCGGGTCCATACGGGTCAAACCATGTCGACCAGGGTAAAAAATGAGTTTTCATGACGTTTCGGGTCGAAACCGTCATTTTCGGGTCAAACCATCATTTTTTGGTCAAAACCCGGTTCACCGGGTTTGATACCCATCAAATATTTTTGTGTGTTGGCGGTTGAAACGGGCTTTTTCTAATACTGATTTGAGTTTTTAATTTTACCTATATAAATATTTATTATTATATATAATAAAACAAAACAATAATGCAAAAAATTTGATTTGTCAGCGGAGCAGTTGAATTATATACGGAGCAGTTGTGTTGATATATTTTTTTATTTAAGGTAGATGCGTGTTGTAGCCACGAGAGCAGAGGGGAAGACGGGCAGAAAAGAAGAGAAAGAATTGATTTATATTTGCCACTATTCATATTTTTTTTTTGTTTTTCTTCACGAGAGTAAGATATTGTTTTAAAAAAAAAACAATTAGAAAAATACCAAACATATCCCAACAAATCTCAGCCCTTGAAATAATCTAAGCTTTGATCCCGTTGCGCCACGTCACCCGGTGTACTGAGCTTTCGGTGCACCGCGCCACACCAGATCAAAACTCTACTCATCCGGATCGTCTGATCAACCTGCAGATCAAGCCAATCATAGCCGCACGATCTTTTCATCAGAGATCCAACGACTCACAAGCTTCAGCTGCACCGGTGTACCGTGCTAGCGTTCACACCGTAGTATAACCCAGAGCATCTCTCTCCTCTCACCGGTGACTCTCTGTCTCTCCTCCGATCTCCCATCTCCGGCCATCTCAAGCCTCCAAACCACCACAGAAAGGTCTCCAACCTCCTACAAAGCAAAACCCCGGCCTTTTTCAGCATTTTCACCGCCTCATCTGGCCGGAAAAAGGCCGCGATCTTCGCCAGCTACCGAAGCTTCAAGTCGTCAATTCTCCCCCATCAGCCATCAACGACCGTCAAGATAACCACCATCAGAATCCTTGACCTCAAATCTACCAGGATCGACCATCGGTTGGCCAGAAATCTTGTCGGAAATTTTCTTTGTCGTCAACAGTAACCGCGCGTGAGCCACACGCGCCGCCAGTGGTATTTTCATAATTTTTCGAGAAATCCGAGGGTATTTCAGTCTTTTACCTATACAGTGGTACTCAGGTAATTTTTTTGAGATTTCTAACATTTTTTTATTTGTATATAAATTTTCTTACATGTAAAAAAAAAAAAATAAATATAAAAACGACGCGGGTCCAACACTTATCTTATCATATTATCTGTCCTAGATGCAAAGCCCAACTTCTCAAGAATAATTATACCTATTTCTTAATGATATCAAAATATTTGTTTTTATGAACAAATATTATTTGTCGACACGTCTCTTTTACATAAAAGGACCGATGTCAAAAGTTTAAATAACAAATATGAATTATGTTAATATTTTAGACGAGTTTCCTATTTTGAGGAACTGATGTTATTTTTTTAAACGAGTCTCCTACGAATGTTGTTTGTCGACACGTCTCTTTTTACAGAAAAGGACCGATGTCAAGGGTATTTATACCAAATATGGATTATGTCCATCATTTCCTTTTGGTAACTCAGACGTAAATCTCCTTTTTAGGGTTAAACGTCGATATTTTAGACGAGTCTCCTATTTTTAGGGATTGATGTCACTTTTAACGTGTCTCCTATTTTTAGGGACCGACGTTAACTATTTTTTTTAAAAAAATTGCAAATAAGCTCGAAATATAATATCATTTGAAACAAATAAAAAACACACAAGTAAGGGTAACATTTCTCTTGAAAGGATGTTTTAAGGGTGGTGTCTACCTTCCCTTAATCATAACTAACCCAGTATCCGAATCTCTGGGACCAGTGTCTAATTTGGGATTTCTAGTTCTATAACAACCCGACTTTCCAAGCCCAAAACAACAGTAAATTTTTTTTTTTATATTTAATACACATGGTGCCGGTAATCAAAGAACTTGAATCCTCACATCATCAAAATACAATCCATACAATCAACATTTCATTTAAAAGCGAATCTTACACAAACACATAATATTAAGGTTGCATGATTTGAAGTTCATATTAAAAATATATACATAGACATGAGTTTGCATTCTTATCCTACTAATAGCTATCACAATCTTAAACAAAAAGGATCTAATAAAAGTTATACATTCAGTACATTGATCCATACAAAATACATTGTGATTTAGAATGCATCTACTTAATTCCTTGCAAAAGTAGGTTCCCGTGTATCGGGTATCCTAGACATCTCGTTGGTGTGACGTCCCTGCAGCAGTACAAAACATTTAAGAGAATGCAAATACTTAATAATAATAATGATGGTAACTAACGGTCTGGCAATTAAATAAAGCATTAACATTTATAATTTCTTCATGTATTTGATGTAACAGCTAGTAGTACATATAGATACACAAGTTTTCGGATGCCATTCGCCGAAACTAGTCATTCATTTGTCCCGGCCATTCATCTGGATTCCATAGCGATAGCTGCATCGCTGCCAATCCAAAATCGGAAGCAGAAACTGCATTGCTGCCGATCAAGGAATCGGCAGCAGAAACTGTGTCGCTGTCGATTTCTGTATCGGCAGCGAAGACTACGTCGCTGCCGATCCAGAATCGGCAGCGGAAACTGCGTCGCTGTCGATTTCTATATCGGCAGCAAAAACTGCATCGCCGCCGATCCAGAATCGGCAGCGGAAACTGCGTCGCTGCCGATTTCTGCATCGGCAGCGAAATCATTCCTTTATCCCGGCCATCCATTCGGACGCCATTAGCCAAAGCTAATCATTCTTTGTTCCGGCCATCCGTTCGAATGCCATTAGCCGAAGCTAATCATTCTTTGTCCCGGCCATCCGTTCGGATGCTATTAGCTGAAGCTAATCACTCATTTGTCCCGGCCATCCATTCGGATGCCAATAGCCAAAGCTAATCAACCTTTAATCAACATTTAAGCGTTCGACAATTTGATATCGGTTCTAACAATATGGTAGTACTCAAGTTAAAATATTTCAAGATTCAACGTATGAAAAAGAAAGGTGCAAGTCACCTACCTGCTCCACCTGTGGGTCGTTCCTATCTTGATGATGGTCCAATCCCGACCGCACCACCTAAGACATCAATGGTCATAAATCAGCACAATTGTATTTATTTTATTTTTGAATCATATTCATCATCACACTTATTTCAAGATTTCATATGTTCACATTCAAGTGTTCCATATTTTACACCATCATATCATGAAATTGTTACTAGCATTTAAGTCATTCCTGCCTAGGAGGCTTATTGTAGAAAGCGGCAGCGAGAACTGGTTCGCTGCCGGCTTCCCAATTCGGCAGCGAGAACTGGTTCGCTGCAGGCTGCCAGTTCGGCAGCGACAACTGTTTCGCTGCCGGCTGCCCAATGCGGCAGCGAAAACTGCATCGCTGTTGGTGCACAACGCACAACTCGGCAGCGAATATCAATTCACTGCAGGAAGTTCAGTTTCGGCAGCGAAAAAGAATTTCGCTGCACAACACACAAATCGCCAGCGAATATCTATTCGCTGCAGGAGGTTCGATTTTGGTAGCGAAACAGAATTTTGCTGCGCAACACACAAATCGGCAGCGAATATCAATTCGCTGGAGGAGGTTAAGTTGCAGCAGCGAAACAAAATTTCACTGCACAATACACAAATTGGCAGGTAATATTAATTCGCTGCAGGAGGTTCAGTTGCGGCAGCGAAACAGAATTTCGCTGCACAATACACAAATCGGCAGCGAATATTAATTCGCTGCAGGAGGTTCCGTTGCGGCAGCGAAACAGAGTTTCGCTGGACAATACACAAATCGGAGCGAATATTAATTCGCTACAGAAGGCTCAGTTTTGGCAGCGAAACAGAGTTTCGCTGCACAACACACAAATCAGAACCATCAATTTCAGCACATAATTCTTCAACAAAATTCCAGCAGAATACACACATGGAAAACCATCAATTACAG
This sequence comes from Populus alba, assembly GCF_005239225.2. Lineage (NCBI taxonomy): Eukaryota > Viridiplantae > Streptophyta > Magnoliopsida > Malpighiales > Salicaceae > Populus > Populus alba. The sequence continues at coordinate 20,036,431 of NC_133291.1, forward strand.
CATATTATCTTTCAATAAATTCAGCAACAACATCACAGCAGAACACATTAATTTCAGCAACAACATCACAGCAGAACACATTAATTTCAGCAACAACATCACAGCAGAACACACACACACATGCATGCTGGCCTACCCTATAGTTAAAGCCAGCCCTCTACCATGATTTGTTAGATGTTCTGAAATTGACTTTATTTCACTTCTGTTTGCTAGTTCTCCTAGTTAATTTCAGTTTCCTTCATAGCTAGCTTAGGTCTTAGATCAATTTTTCTTAGGGTTTTTCTTCTTCATTCTCGTTTTTTATCTTAAGGGGGAGAGGAAAGGGAGTTTCATGACCTATACCTTCTGAATTTAACTAAGTTTGAGGAAGGTTTGACACTATTCTTTTCTCTTCAGCTGCTGGTTCTCCTCCTTCTTCTTCCTCTCACATTTTCCAGCTCTCTTTTTCCTCTCCTCTATGCAGCTGCCCACTCCTCTCTCAAGGTCTCATCTCTCCCTCACAAGCTCACAAGGCAATCTCTACTGGTTTGATTCACGTTTCTGTTGTGAAAGGGGAAGGGAAGAATGGCATGAAACTGCTGGTTTGGGAAGAAGATGGGTCATTCTCTCTCCCCTCTTTGTATTTATACTACCCATCAAATGAAATGGGTTGTTTGGGGGTTGGTTTAGGTGTGTCCTTATCCTTGTTTGGTTTATCTAAAACCAGTTTTACCCCTCCCTCCTAGCTCTGCGTCACTGTTGATTGAGAAATCGGCAGCGAAAACTGCGTCGCTGCCGATTTCTGCATCGGTAGCGAAAACTGCATTCATCATCATCTCTCTCTCTCTCTCTAAATATGTATATGTGTATATATATATATTCTTTTCGTTTGGGTGTTTACAAGTTCCCTCATATTACTAGATGGCGACTCCAATAAAATCTTCATTTCCCACACCAAAAAAAAAATCTTTTTGTTAAATAAACAAAAAGCGGAGCCGTCGCCCGACTTCGTGTATCGACATAATGGCGACTCCATTGGGGACTTAGGGTTGAACCAACTGCTTGTGTGTGCTTTTCATTTGTTTTTTTTTTATTGCTATTTATTTTTTGAGCATTTATTTTATTTGCACTATTTATTTTATGCAATATCAATTGTAAATCATTTCAATTTTTTAGATTGCACATGCATGCATGTTATTTATTTGTGTATTCACACACTTCACGGTGAACCCATAAAAGCTCTAGACCCGAGCTCATCCTTTTAAAGATTAGAAAAGAAAGATTCAGGTGGCAAGTGTGACTTATGTCCACTGATGCTCATTTGGACTTTCGCTTGGATTGTAACTCACCCTATGCAACGGGTATTGTGGAATTTTCTTCCCATACTCATGTTGTATAAGGTTAAGAGGCCGACTACCCCATGGGTAATTCGGGCAATCTAAAAACCAAAAAATATCTTCAAGGATAGACTAAACTGAGCCAAATCTTATGAGCTAGATCCTATCAATTAGGATATACCTTTTAGGACACAAACAAATGTCAATGCATTAACATACATATTCATATACATTTCATATTCTCATTAAATCTCCATCGATCCTCATAGGAAGTGTGAGATGGAAAAACCCATTGCTATTGAGGAATTTTTTACCAGATTAGAATTGAACCAACATGATGAAGGGGATTGTTTGCCATCAACATATGGCATCAAATTTCTCCCCTAAATCGGTTCAAGTCCCTGTAGGTTTGGAGTCCTCAGTGAGAACTTTTTTAAGAGAATATGATCTGGTCTGTTCCTCGTCATAAGTTAAAGGAAAATTTGAAATAAATAACAAGCATGCATAAACCATATGGCATTTTGCATCCATTTGTGCATTTCATTTAGTTTACTTGCATTCATTCAGGTTGAAATATAGGTCCCCCAAAAGACCATAAAATTCATTACACTCGACTACGAAGGAAGATAATGGAGAATGAAGAAAGGGCTCATCTAGAGGCTCATTATCAAAAAGAGTTGGAGAACATGAAAAATGATATTACGCGACTTACAAGTCTACTCGAGCAGGCCCTAACATCCAAGTCTGGGGAAGATACCTCTACTCAGCCGGCAGTTGCAACTCCATCTGTATCTATGCCAGCAGCTCCTTTTGTGTTTACATCTCAAAATTTAGGGGCAAATCCCTCTTCATTTGAACAACATTTCATTTCCAATGTTCCACCAGCACAAGTGCCAGTTACTGTAAACTTGGCAACTGACGACCCACATAGGATGAAATTCTCTAAATATGTCAATTATGATAAATTGACCGCTCTGGAAGAAAGATTGAAGGCAGTCGAAGGGGCAGACTTATATGATCCTGTTCATGCTGCAGAGATGTGTTTAATTCCAAATGTAGTTGTACCCAAAGAATTTAGGTTACCAGAATTCATCAAGTATACTGGAACTGAATGCCCAGTCACTCATCTTAAATCTTACTGCAATAAGATGGCAGAAGTAGTGAATGATGAGAAACTTCTCATCCATTTCTTTCAAGCATAGTTTTCAAACCCGACCCGGTCAAGTGATTGGGTCACGGGTCAGATGGGTTGACCCGGGTTAACCCGGGTCAACCCAAAAAAAAAAGGCATAGAGAAGACAGAGAGACTTGTGACCTTCCTCCAGCAAAAGAGAACTTTAACTTCCCCTCACTGTAGGTTGTTGATCCAACCAACATATACAAACCCAGGAAACCAAGACGAACATACAAAAACCACAAAGTAACATTGGTTAACACAGATGAAAAATGAACTAACACAGATAATATAGAGAGAGACCAAGAGGAACAAGAACAGAGAGAGACAGAGGGATCAAGAGAAATAAAAAAATAAATAAAGAGAAGACAAGCAGAGAAAAGCAAGAACAGAGGTGAAGTGAACGAAAAACAGAAGTAGAGAGGAAGAAAGTCTTTCTTTCTCTTTCCCCCTCTTTCAATTCTTAATAATAATTGTAATAAAAATAACAAACATGGGTTGTGGATCATAAGGAACAGCAAACGAAAGGCCTATTGTCATGATATATTATATATATATATATATATATAATATATATATATATATATATATATATATATATATATACAATATATATAAAACAGTATGTATGTAAGAAATGGTGAAGGTGACAGACCCAGTAATGGTGGTTGTGGCAGTAAAGGCACTATGACGGGGGATCGTGAGGTAGCATGTTGATGGCAGAGTAGTGCCGCACCAGGTGGGAGATTCAAACCTTTTTTTTCAAAGACGAAGAGTAATATTAATTAGGTTTATTGCTTCATTCTTCTTCTGTTTTTAATCTTTAGTGTTTTGGCATTTTAGATGGCAAAAAACGACATCGTTTAATGACAGTGAAAATAATAAAAAAATTGACCGGGTCTCACCCGGGTTTGGCCGGGTGAACCGGGTCCCGGGTCGACCCGCCGGGTCGACTGGGTTTTTTTCCCGGCGAGCGGGTTTTTGCCTTAACCCGGACCGGTCCTAGGCCAGGGTCGACCCGCGGGGCCGGTCCGGGTTTTAAAACACTGCTTTCAAGACAGTCTTTCTGGATCGGCATTAAGCTGGTATACAAGGCTGGATAATACTAAGATTAAAAAGTGGAAAGATTTGGTAAAAGCCTTTATGGAGCAGTATAAATTCAACATTGAGGTAGCCCTGGACAGGTCAAGCTTGTTAGTCATAGAGAAGAGCAACAAAGAGACTGTAAGAGAATACGCTTTGAGATGGCGTGAAAAAGCATCTCATGTGCAACCCACTTTGTTAGAAAAAGAAATGGTCACTCTGTTTTCTAACACTTTTAAATCTCCATACTTTGAACACCTGGTGGGTAGTTCAGCTCAGCATTTCTATGATGTTGTAACCATCGCTGAGAGAATAGAACAAGCGATAAGAACGGGGAGAATGTCAGAGCCTACTGAGAAGAAAGGCTTTACTGGGAAAAAGAAAGATTCCGATGTGAACAACATGGAAGGGGTGTATAAGGGTAAGAAAATGAATTACCATCATTATAACTTCCAGATACCCACCCAACAAGTTGCAAGTGTAAACTTCACTAAACCTTTCCCGACCAACCAACAAAACCAACCAAATGACCAACAAAGTAACCAGATTGTTAATCCTCCAAGAAGGAATTTTCAAAGAACTCAAGAACGATTGCCACCATTACCACTTCCCTTGGAAGAAATGTACTCAAAGTTGTTGAGTATTGGGCAAGTAGCCCCTGTTCCTTTAACCCCACTGCAACCTCCATACCCAAATTGGTATAAGCCAGATCTAAAATGTGAGTATCATGCTGGCGTTGCTGGGCATGACATTGAAAGCTGTAATGCATTTAAAAACAAGCTTCTGCAATTGATAAAAGCTGGATGGATAACTTTTGATGATGCACCAAATGTGAAGTCCAACCCTTTGCCCAATCATGCTGCAAGCAGTGGAGGAGTGAATGTTGTAGGAGTGGAGGTTAAGAAGGAAAGAGTTTTGAAGGTTTCCATGGAAAGACTGTATGGTATACTGGTATAGTCTGGATATTTATCTGAGTTTGAACCATTGATGAATGGAAATAACTACTGTAAGTGTCATGGCAAGGTGAGACATCACATTGATGATTGTGAAGAATTTCACCAAGAAGTGAAAAGGATGCTGACTTTCGGCATGTTAAGGATATGGAGTGAAGAAGAGAGCAGTGAAGTTGGGATGATAGGCCGTCAGGAGACAAACATGGAAGTTTGTAGACTCCAACCAACTGTGGGTGGTCCACCAAAACTAATCCTGACCAAGCCTGTATGCATAAATAGTGGAAGTTATGGCACAATGCCTTACAATTATGGGTATTCTTTCAACATTAAGAACCCTACTCCTATCTTTCACCCTGAAATCGGCGGTTTAACTCGAAGTGGTCGGTGCTTTACACCAGAAGAATTAGAGAGGCAGAGGAAAGCTAAAGGAAAAGAGATAGTTGATGCTTTTAAAAGTATGAAAGTGAACAAACCTATAAGTGAAGACGAGTCTAATGAATTTCTGAAATTGATGAAGCATAGTGAGTATAGTGTGGTAGATCAATTGAAGAAAACTCCTGCTAGAATCTCTTTAATGTCACTTATCTTGAGTTCTGAGTTACACCGCAAAGCATTGCAAAAGGTGTTGAATGAAGCATATGTGCCGCAGGATATTACTTAGGATATGATGGAACATTTGGTGGGAAGAATTCAAGCCTCTAATTACTTATACTTCACAGAAGATGAGCTAGACCCGGAAAGGACTGGGCATAACAAGCCTTTGTACATCACCATGAAATGTAAAGATTGTTTGATCGGCAAAGTGCTTGTGGATAATGGTTCAGCGTTGAATGTGTTACCAAGGCATATGCTAGATGAGATGCCAATTGATGCTACCTATATGAGACCAAGCACGATGACAGCTAGAGCATATGATGGTTCCCCCAGATAGGTGATAGGGACCATTGACATTGAATTATTTATAGGGCCTTAGATGTTTTTGATAACCTTACAAGTGATGGATATCCGTCCTTCGTATAGCATGTTATTAGGAAGGCCATGGACACACGCCGCTGGGGCTGTGACATCATCTCTACACCAATGTTTGAAGTACATTATCAATGGTACTCTAGTGAAAGTTAAGGCAGAAGAAACCTTATCCATGATAAGGAATGTGTCGGTCCCTTATGTTGAAGCAGAAGATTGCAAAGATGGAAATCTCCATGCCTTCGAGATTGTGAACATTGAATGGGTACTAGAGAATACAGTGTTAAGAAGACCAATGATTTCTGATACTACCAAAATGATAGCTAAGTGTTTGTTGAAACATGGGCTACCAATCCAGAATGATCCAATTGCTAGAGATCTTAAGAGAGTCAACATAATGAAAATTAAAGCTGCTGATCAGAGGTTTGGGCTTGACTTTAAGCCTAAGAAAGATGATTACCAGAGAGCTGCTAAGATGAAGCGAGAAAGAAGGTTGGCCAGAATGGAAGGAAGAAAGCCAGAAGAAGAAGACATTGTAATCCCACCCATCCATGTTTCTTTCCCAAAGTCAGCATATGTAATGAAACCTGAAAACATAACGGAAGTCTTGGGACAGAAACTTGCTTTCATGGATATCAACAATGTAGAGGAAGGTGAAGGACAAGACTGGAATTCCAATGACGAGCCAAAAACAACAAAAAAAGATGAACTGTTACCTCAGTTAACTGTCCACTCTCTAGAAGAGGCTCCAACCAACACCTTTGTGCGAAAACTTTTGGTTGATGAAGTATTCCATAATTAGGAGATTGATGAAGCCCCAGTTGTTTTCAAGAAGTAATGAATAAGCATCTGCTTATATTTGCTTTTATGTGCTTTATGTGTTTTGCTTTCAAGTTTGCTTTGTATTTTTGTACCTAGTTGGAAATCTTGGCTCAAGATGTCAACATAAGGTCTTTCCATTAATTATTGAGTCAGCTTTTTAAATAATATTGAGATCTTGCATTTTCTTCAACAATTGTTATCTTTTTTTAATTTTGTTTGGCTACAAGATACGCATTTACACCAAAAACACCTTCCGCTTTCAGGAATTCTGAAAGCGAATCCTCCATAAATCCACAAACATATTGCATTGAAAATGAATGGCCAAACTTTGATAAAGATATGATTGCAATGGATGAAGAGGAATGGAATGAAGATTATATGAAAGAGTTTACTAAACAGGTAGAACAGTCTGAGCATGCTTGGAAACCTGCAAAAGAAGAATTAGAGGTGATAAATGTAGGCACCGAGCAAGATAAAAGAGAGCTAAAGATTGGAACTTTGATTAATGTAGAAGAAAGATGCAGTTTAACCTCATTACTACAAGAGTATATGGATGTGTTTGCCTAGTCTTATGCAGATATGCCTGGTTTAGACATTGATATTGTAGTACACAGAGTGCCTTTGATAGAAGGATGTAAACCTGTCAAGCAGAAATTGAGAAGAACTCGCCCGGATATTCTACTCAAGGTCAAGGCAGAGATAAAGAAGCAGTGGGATGCTGGTTTTCTAGAAGTCATAGTATGTGTGGACTTCGGGGATCTAAACAAAGCTAGTCCAAAGGATAATTTTCATTTGCCTCACATAGACGTCTTGGTAGACAATGCTGCTAGAAGCTCAACTTATTCCTTCATGGATGGATTCTCCGGGTATAACTAGATTAAAATGGTTGAAGAAGATAAAGAGAAGACCACTTTTTGTCACACCATGGGGAACATTTTGCTACAAAGTGATGCCATTTGGGTTAAAGAATGCAGGAGCCACATATCAAAGGGCAATGGTGACACTTTTTCATGATATGATACATAAAGAGATAAAAGTGTATGTGGATGACATGATTGCCAAGTCTCAGAATGAAGAAGATCACGTTCAGATTCTAAGAAAATTATTTGATAGACTAAGGAAGTATCAGTTGAAATTGAATCCTGCAAAATGCTCATTTGAGGTGAAGTCTGGAAAGTTACTAGGGTTTGTGATAAGCAATAAAGGAATAGAGGTCGATCCTGATAAAGTGAAAGCAATTCAGGCTATGACAGCTCCTAAAACCGAAAAAGAAGTAAGAGGTTTCTTGGGATGTTTGAATTACATCGCGCGATTCATATCTCAGTTAACAGCAACATGTGAGCCAATTTTCCGATTGCTTCGGAAAAAGAATCCAGGTACTTGGGACAGATTGTCAAGAAGCTTTTGATAAGATAAAGCAATACTTACAGAATCCACCTTTGTTAGTGCCACCTGTGCCTGGAAGACCTTTGATCTTGTATTTGACAGTAACTGAGGAAGCAATGGGTTGTGTGTTGGGACAACATGATGAGTCTGGAAGAAAAGAGCAAGCTATCTATTATCCGAGTAAGAAGTTTACCGATTGTGAATCCAGATATACTACAATTGAGAAGCTATGTTGTGCTCTTGTATGGAGCACAAAGCGTCTTCGACAATATATGTTGTATTATACCACCTGGTTGATCTAAAAAATGGATCCTCTTAAATACATCTTTGAGAAACCTTACTTGTCAAGCCGAATAGCAAGATGGCAAGTAATGTTGGCCGAGTATGACATTGTATACAAGACAAGAAAATCCGTAAAAGGAAGTGTAATTGTTGATCATTTGGCAGATAATGCTATCAAAGATTATGATCCTTTGAAATTTGACTTCCCGGATGAGGATGTGTTGATAGTAGAAGAAGACAAAGAGAAGAATGATTGGTGGATTATGTATTTTGATGGGGCAGTGAATGTATCTAGCAATGGAGCAGGGGTTGTGATAATCTCACCTGACTAGAAGCAATATCCCATCTCAATCAAACTACAATTTGAATGTACCAACAATACTGTTGAATATGAGGCTTGTATCCTTGGGTTAGAAGCTGCTTTAGAGATGAAAATAAAGAAGCTTGATGTCTATGGGGATTCAATGTTAATAATCTGTCAAGTGAAAGGTGAATGGCAGACCAAAGAAGAAAAATTGATCCCATATCAAAAATATCTCTCAAAACTAACTGAGGGCTTTGATGAGATAGATTTTACCCATATGGGAAGAGACAAAAACCAGTTTGCTGACGCTTTGGCAACCTTAGCTTCTATGGCCAAAATTGATTACAGAATCAGGGTACAACCAATCCACATTGAGATTAAAAATTTTCTAGCTCATTGTTGTTCACTTGAAAGAGAAATAGATGGGAACCCATGGTTTTATGACATCAAGCGGTTTATCCAATATCAAGAATATCCCTTGGGGGCATCTAAAGCAGATATGAAGACCTTGAGAAGGTTAGCCATGGAATTTTACCTGGATGGAGAAATTCTATATAAAAGATCATTCGATGGAACTTTACTAAGATGTCTAGACGAAATCGAAGCTAAGGTAGCATTGCTGGAGATTCATGAAGGAATTTGTGCAACTCATGCAAGTGGGCACATGATGGCTAGACAAATGCAACGATCTAGGTACTTCTGGATGACCATGGAGAAAGATTGCATCGATTATGTCAGAAAATGCCATAAATGTCAGGTGTATAGTGATAAAATAAATGCACCTCCAGCTCCTCTGTTTAATATGACATCACCATGGCCATCTGCAATGTGGGGAATAGATGTGATTGGGCCAATTAACCCAAAGGCCAGCAATAAGCATCAATTTATCTTAGTAGCCATTGATTACTTCACAAAGTGGGTGGAGGCTAGCTCTTATGCTCATGTAACTCAAAAAGTGGTCAAGTGCTTCATTGAGAAAGATTTGATATGTCGGTATGGTTCACCTGAGAAGATAGTGACCGACAACGCCCAAAATTTTAATGCAAAAATAATCACAGAATTGTGTGTGAAGTGGAAAATTAAACATTCAAACTCGTCTCCTTACAGACCAAAGATGAATAGTGTTGTCGAAGCTGCAAACAAGAATATTAATAAGATGGTAGTCACTTATAAGGATTGGCATGAGATGCTTCCCTTTGCTTTGCATGCATATCGTACAGCAGTAAGGACATCCACTAGAGCTACACCTTACTCATTAGTATTTGGGATGGAGACAGTGATGCCTTCGGAAGTGGAAATTCCCTCTTTGAGAGTACTAATAGAATCTGAACTAGAAGAAGTTGAATGGGCTAAAGTGAGATATGAACATCTAAACATGATAAGTGAGAAGAGGTTGGCTGCAATTTGCCATCACCAGCTGTACCAAAGAAGGATGGCCAAAGCATATGACCGGAAAGTTTGACCAAGAGAATTCAAAGAAGGAGATCTTGTACTAAGAAAAATCTTACCATTACCAAGTGAAGACCGAAGCAAGTGGGCACCAAACTATGCAGGCCCGTATGTAGTGAAGAAAGCATTCTCCGGAGGGGCTCTGTTGTTAGCTAGGATGGATGGAGATGATTTACCTAGGCCTATGAACTCTGATTCTGTGAAAAAGTATTATGTATGATGTGTTTCATCCAATCAAATCAATAAAGTTTTGGCCAGGAAATTCTCTTTGCATATACCTCACCAAAAAACCCATGCATGATCTCAATGACTCAACAATTTGATCTTTCAAACTTTTTTTTATAGGAGAATCTGACACGACCAAAAGCTTGATGTCTTTTCCCAAGTGTAAGAGTGTCGAAGTAATAAATAACCCGGCAAGACCGGGGTCGAACCACAGAGAGGTTAATTGTATAAATTATAAATAACAACGCAACAATAACAATAATAACGATAATAATAACAACAGTAGTACTAGTAATAGTAGTAATAATAATAATACTCAGTACGTGGCGTTGTTATACCTGAGAATGATCTAAAAGATCGGGTCACAAGTTTCCAACCTATATACTGAGTTTATGAACAGATAATAATAATAATAATAATAATAATAATAATAATAATAACAATAACAACAACAACAACAATAATAAAGAAGAGAAGGAAGAAATTAATGAGAACTTTAAGTTGAAAGATTAATGTAAGGATTAAACAACGATAAAAATAAATGTCAAGGTTAGAGGATCCACTAATGGTACTTCAAACAAGTATAGTATAAACTCTTATTACTCAATTGGAAACCACACATAAAGGAGGTTCCAATCAGATTATAAGTTGTTAACATGATTACATTCATTATCTTATTCAAATAAAACTAATACTTGTAAATGTTGGCAGGCATTCATGATTATAACTTATGTTAACAACAAATCAAGTTCCTTTCATAGCTCAGGTGTCGGTTATACCATACAGTATGGGCTATGAAAGTACCAAGTATTTGTTGTACCAAGTGTTATACAACATAAATCTAGATTAACCATTTAACAAGCAAAGTATTAAAAGTGAACAAGATAACAAATATAAAACATGTTAGTATCCAACGTTAAGGTCCATGTTAAGTTTATATTATACTTATTCTTACACCATTAGTGTACCCTTTTCACCTTGACATAATTAACTTAGCTAAACATAATGAAAGAAAGAAACATAGATGAACAAGAGAAGAACATAAATGAGAAAAGAGTTAACTAAATAAAGGAAAGGAAATGAAGTGCATAAACTTGATATTAATGAAAGCAAAACATAAGCAATACAAAGAGAGAAAGCAAGAGCATGATCTTGATCTGAAAACCAAGATGCCTCAATACATGGTAAGTGCCTCCTTTTATAGGCCAAAATTTGGAACTATTGATTTGTTGACTAATTGATGAGTGGGTGGCCACATCTTGACTTGATAACAATCCTTATCTTCTTGTCTGAACAAGACGTCATTGCTAACATCATAATTTGCCCAGATTCCTCAGTAATGTTCTAGGAAATTGTCTCAGCTTTCCAACAAAAAAAAGATGAGGTCATTTGGACTTCTAGAACTCAAGATATGGGCTGAACACTAAATAGTGTCTGGGCTGCAGGACAGCTTCGGACTTCTTCGTTGTTCCTTCAATTTGGACTTCAAAATGACCTTTTTAAATCTTGGGCTCCGCATGAAAGTTGTAGACCTTTTTCTTACCTTTCCATCCATATAAAATGGACCTAAATCCGAGATCTAGATCTCCAGATATGATCCAATTACCGATCAATGTTCCGGTTTGGACTGCACCGGCATCTCTTTTCTAAGTTTGTCCTTTCACTTTCAATACTTGAACTCATCAATCAATCCTTTTATTTATGTGATAGGCCTGCATTTAAGATGAGCATTTACCATAAATTAAGGTATCTTATAGTATCAAACTTGTTATTATAAAACATGCTTTAGTTAAGGAGTTATTGATACTTCAAGTGCAAAATGATGATATAAAACCTTGATAAACATGCACTTTTAAGTACTAATCACACACCCCCCAACCAGCTTATTACTAGTCCCTAGTAATCAAAAGCGTTAAAATAGAGAAACAATTTGCAAGTTCCACAAAGCAAGGCATTCATCATTCAACTTCCATTAATCTATCCAGATAAACAAACTCTCATTAAATTTATATTCCTGCTTCATACTTCTTAAACAAGATTTTAATAAACCTTCTTTTTATGTGCTCAATATATGAAAACATAGATGATGGGGCTTTTGTTGGAAGAAAACAATATTATGTTCAAATGTTTAAGGTAAACTTCCTTGGGTTGGGATTATTATTTCTTTTTTTCTTTTTTTTTTTCTTTTTTTATTTATTTATTTATTTATATGCACATACAACTTAAAACATAATGTATCTTTAACCCATGTAACGAGTTTTCGGCTAATGACTCCCAGACCAGTTGGTCTTAGGGCATTAGGTGTTGAGACACCCCTATGAGCTTAGTAACTCAGGTTGCAGATACTGATACGTAGATAGTGCAATGTTTGATTCCCTTAAGCTTTTCTCCTCAACCCATGTAACAAGCTTTGGGCCAATAGCTCCCAAGTCAGTTGACTTTAGGGTATTAGGTGTTAAAACACCCCTTCGGGCTTAATTGCTTAGGTTAGGGAGGCTACGAAACCAAACTTATCCACGTTTTTATTATCATCAATACTATCATTTTTTTTTTTTTTTTTTTTTGCAAATATACTATCCCTTTCCCTTAGTTGTTACCTTCAACAAAAGAACATAAATAATGTAATAATCCAATGTGCAACCCACAATCATATGTTAAAGTGTGTGTGTGAAAATGAAGGTTTAATAATACTTGTTAAATGAGTATATGAGCAGAATCAAGTGATAACAATGAGAGAGTTTGTAAGCCTGAATATTTCAAGAAGTATTATGATAGACCTTGGTAATGATACTTACTAAGATGTGTCTCTAGAGTCAATAAAACTGACTCCATACTCTGCCATCCTAATAACAATTTTGTCAAATGGTTTTAATAATAGCAAAAACAGTTAGCAAGTCAGTTTTTTTTTTTTTTAACTACTACCCTCTCCCCCCAACCAAAATGAGACATTGTCCTCAATGTCCCAAGGTAGAAAGATAGAGTATAGAAGACATCACCTAAAACAACGAATAATGACAAACCTAAAACACACTTAAACAAACATAAGAAATAACAAAACAAAATAATATGCTATTAATAAAACCAAAATACACAAGGTTTCACAGATGAAGGCTCAAATCTAATCTAAGCTTTTTACGGCTTTCCTTAGTTGACCAATCTAGGCGACTCATGCAGGGATCAATGACAGGGATGAAAGATTGTAGTTGGTCAATCAATTGTTCAGTAGTAGCAGCAGAGATTATGATTTGTCGTGTCGAAGATGTTAGAAATTCCTGTTCCACAGCTTGATCAAAGAAAGACAACAACTTATCATAAAAACCATTAACATTTAACAAACCTAGAAGTTTATGGTGAATGTGCAGTTGGGCCCAAGATGAAATATGAAAGATCTCTTCCAATGTGCCCAGACCACCTGGTAAGGCAATGAAGGCATCAGCATGGCTAAACATGACATTCAGTCGATCAGACATTGTTGGGACCTGTAGTTCCTCTCCAATTGTTTTTCCAATGATGTCCCCATTTGCTAAAGCTTTGGGGACAACCCCCAAAACTTGACTGCCTCCTAAAAATGCAGCCATTGACACACCTCCCATTAACCCAAGGCTGCCTCCCGCATACACTAAATGAATCTTTCTCTCAGCTAGTACCTGACCAAGATGATTTGCAGATTCTAAAAACTCTTTTTCTTTCCCAGGACTGGATCCACCAAAAACACAAATATTCTTTATGTGATGACTTGAGGAACCTGCCATTTCTACACACTTCCATATTTGATGAATGTATGGGATGAGTAGAAATGAAGGGAAGGAAGAGAAGAATTTATAGATAAAAAATTGAAAATGCAATCATACCACCTATATGTAGGCCAGTTGTTGTCTCACACTCTCTCTCTTTATTTATTTATTTCGACAAATCATGTATGTACAGCTAGTTGTGATTGTGGCTCACATCTTCCCTTGGTTTTACGTCCAACAACGGCTTAAACACCCTCTATGGGTCGGGGATAGGCTTCCCATCCAGTTTTCTTAAAAACTGGCAAACAGGGTCTTTTTTAGTCAGATTCCCAAGACTAAGTCGATCATGTTCTTTATGGAATTGTGGCCATAAATCATGAATTACACGATGCACATCTCCACTAGGATGCGTCTCAAGGGTCAACAAAAGATTATCTAAAGACCCCTTACTCAGGCCATCCTTAATGAATTGTATTTTATCTTCACGGTTTACAGATACCATTCCTAAAGAACGACATGTCGCATTACAAGTCCATCTGGCACATCTGTGACAGACTTTCAGTCGTTTTGCACGACGTTTCTTTGCAAAAGTGCTTTTACCTGTTTCCAGGCATGTGTGAAATGAAAGAATTAGAGGACTCACCTGATAATCGGACCTTTGCTTCAATTATCCAGCGAATATCTTCAGGAATTCCATGATTTATTAACAACCGTAATCTTTCACACCTAGCACGGTAAATTTTTGTAATCGCATTCTGAGGCAGAGCGGGAAAATACATTTTCAACTTTTCAAGAGTGGTGTCCATTTTCAAAAGAGAATTGGAGACAAGATTCAAAGAAGGGAAAAAGAGCTTACAATTGTACAAATATATACATATATCAGTTATTTGGGAAACTGAAAGAACCGACTTAAGTGTCACGGAGTACCGTTATCCGCCATTTGACCAGGGTGAGAGACTAGCAAAACAAAAGTCACACTAAAAAGCAACAAAAAAAAATGTGAGAAAAACAAAATAATCAACCTTTATCAATAAGATTATTCAAACCAATGGATTCATTTTCACTAGGAAACTCATCAAAGTAAGCTTTGAAACGATGTTCATTTACCTTCAAAACATTGTCATTCTTTGGATTCTCAATATCAAGGGCCCCATAAGGATACACATGTTTCAAAATAAATGGACCGCTCCATCTTGATCTTAGTTTTTTCAGGAAATAAATGGAGTTGAGAATTATAAAGCAAAACTTTTTGACCAGTATCAACTTTTTGACAATTTTCACAAGTTTTGCAGAATGCATGTGTGTCCTTGAACATGGTGGGCCAATAAAATCCATTTTGTAAGAATCTTTAAAATCGGTCATGCTTTGAGCAAGTTGAGTGTTTGATTGTCTCCTGCTTTTCAATGAATGCATGCAATGTTTCCTCAAGATTTCTTCTAGGAGGTGGAGCATAAGGAGGTGCATATCCATGAGAATTTTGAAAATTATGGTGTGCTTGAAATGGTGGCTGTGAAGTTTGTGCATTGTTGCTATCACTCTTCCAACTGAAATTTGGGTGATTTCTCCAACCAGGGTTATACGTTTGTGAGTATGGGTTATGGTTGGGTCTTTGGAAACTGTTTAAAGCATGGGCTTGTTCATGAAGGCATTCCCTAAAAGAAGGCAAAGTTGGACAATCATTTGTTGAGTGTTCCTTGGTTTAACAGATTTTAATTGACCACTCTTTTTCAATTCAAGTGCTTCGACTTTTTTAGCTAAAGATGCAAACTTGGCTTGGAGGTCATGATCTTCCCTAAGGTTGTGCATACCTCCACTAGATGTATGAGGTTGGGTTTTACTTGGTGCCTCATAAGTACCTGTGGTGTCCTAATTTTGAGCATTTTCGGCTAGCAAGTCTAGGTACTCCATTGCTTCATTAGGGTCTTTATCTTCAAAAGTTCCATTGCACATCAATTCAACCATTTGCCTATCTCTAGGTGTTAAACCTTCATAAAAAATGTGAAACCAATCTCCATGTTTCAAAACCATGATGTGGGCAAGTATTAAGCAAATCTCGGATACCTATCCCAACATTGGTAAAATGTTTCTCCTGGTTTTTTAGTGAAAGTGATGATTTGTCTTTTGAAAGAGTTTGTTCTGTGAGACGGAAAAAAACTTCTTTAAAAATTGTTGTTGCATTTCATCCCAAGCACGAATAGATTCTGGTCTCAAATTTTGTAGCCATGTTTTAGCTTTATCTTTTAATGAAAAAGGAAAAAGCTTTAATCGAATGGTGTTCATGCTACAATTTGAGTCATTATAGGTATTACAGACCTCCTCAAATTCCCTTAAATGCAAGTATGGATTTTCTAGGTCTAAACCATGAAAAGAAGGTAAAAGTTGAATAATGCCTGGCTTAAAATTAAAATGAGATGCATCAGGAGGGAAAACTATGCATGAGGGTGCACTTGTTCTTGTGGGATTCATATGGTCTCTAAGTGTTCTCATACAGTTATTCTCATTATGAAGCGATTGATTATCTTCTTCAGCCATATTTTCTGAAAATGATGAGGATACCCTACAAAGTCGACCACTTAATGTATGTGACCAAACTCTCATGCACGTCTAAAAAGAGAATAAAAGGAAGAGAAGAAAAGAGAAGAAAACGAAACACAAGAAAACAAAAGTTAAATAAAATGAAAAGTGAAAAGAGAAAATAAAATAAATATTATAATTTATACAAGAATTTACCTCCCCGGCAACGGCGCCAAAAACTTGACACGACCAAAAGCTTGATGTCTTTTCCCAAGTGCAGGAGTGTCGAAGTAATAAATAACCCGGCAAGACCGGGGTCGAACCACAGAGAGGTTAATTGTATAAATTATAAATAACAACGGAACAATAACAATAATAACGATAATAATAACAATAGTAGTACTAGTACTACTACTAATAATAATAATACTCAGTACGTGGCGTTGTTATACCTGAGAATGATCTAAAAGATCGGGTCACAGGTTTCCAGCCTATATACTGAGTTTATGAACAGATAATATTAATAATAATAATAATAATAATAATAATAATAATAACAATAACAACAACAACAACAATAATAAAGAAGAGAAGGAAGAAATTAATGAGAACTTTAAGTTGAAAGATTAATGTAAGGATTAAACAACGATAAAAATAAATGTCAAGGTTAGAGGATCCACTAATGGTACTTCAAACAAGTATAGTATAAACTCTTATTACTCAATTGGAAACCACACATAAAGGAGGTTCCAATCAGATTATAAGTTGTTAACATGATTACATTCATTATCTTATTCAAATAAAACTAATACTTGTAAATGTTGGCAGGCATTCATGATTATAACTTATGTTAACAACAAATCAAGTTCCTTTCATAGCTCAGGTGTCGGTTATACCATACAGTATGGGCTATGAAAGTACCAAGTATTTGTTGTACCAAGTGTTATACAACATAAATCTAGATTAACCATTTAACAAGCAAAGTATTAAAAGTGAACAAGATAACAAATATAAAACATGTTAGTATCCAACGTTAAGGTCCATGTTAAGTTTATATTATACTTATTCTTACACCATTAGTGTACCCTTTTCACCTTGACATAATTAACTTAGCTAAACATAATGAAAGAAAGAAACATAGATGAACAAGAGAAGAACATAAATGAGAAAAGAGTTAACTAAATAAAGGAAAGGAAATGAAGTGCATAAACTTGATATTAATGAAAGCAAAACATAAGCAATACAAAGAGAGAAAGCAAGAGCATGATCTTGATCTGAAAACCAAGATGCCTCAATACATGGTAAGTGCCTCCTTTTATAGGCCAAAATTTGGAACTATTGATTTGTTGACTAATTGATGAGTGGGTGGCCACATCTTGACTTGATAACAATCCTTATCTTCTTGTCTGAACAAGACGTCATTGCTAACATCATAATTTGCCCAGATTCCTCAGTAATGTTCTAGGAAATTGTCTCAGCTTTCCAACAAAAAAAAGATGAGGTCATTTGGACTTCTAGAACTCAAGATATGGGCTGAACACTAAATAGTGTCTGGGCTGCAGGACAGCTTCGGACTTCTTCGTTGT
Organism: Populus alba; assembly: GCF_005239225.2. Classification (NCBI taxonomy): domain Eukaryota; kingdom Viridiplantae; phylum Streptophyta; class Magnoliopsida; order Malpighiales; family Salicaceae; genus Populus; species Populus alba. Next base: position 20,054,225 of record NC_133291.1, read on the forward strand.
TCCTTCAATTTGGACTTCAAAATGACCTTTTTAAATCTTGGGCTCCGCATGAAAGTTGTAGGCCTTTTTCTTACCTTTCCATCCATATAAAATGGACCTAAATCCGAGATCTAGATCTCCAGATATGATCCAATTACCGATCAATGTTCCGGTTTGGACTGCACCGGCATCTCTTTTCTAAGTTTGTCCTTTCACTTTCAATACTTGAACTCATCAATCAATCCTTTTATTTATGTGATAGGCCTGCATTTAAGATGAGCATTTACCATAAATTAAGGTATCTTATAGTATCAAACTTGTTATTATAAAACATGCTTTAGTTAAGGAGTTATTGATACTTCAAGTGCAAAATGATGATATAAAACCTTGATAAACATGCACTTTTAAGTACTAATCACACCCCCCCAACCAGCTTATTACTAGTCCCTAGTAATCAAAAGCGTTAAAATAGAGAAACAATTTGCAAGTTCCACAAAGCAAGGCATTCATCATTCAACTTCCATTAATCTATCCAGATAAACAAACTCTCATTAAATTTATATTCCTGCTTCATACTTCTTAAACAAGATTTTAATAAACCTTCTTTTTATGTGCTCAATATATGAAAACATAGATGATGGGGCTTTTGTTGGAAGAAAACAATATTATGTTCAAATGTTTAAGGTAAACTTCCTTGGGTTGGGATTATTATTTCTTTTTTTCTTTTTTTTTTCTTTTTTATTTATTTATTTATTTATATGCACATACAACTTAAAACATAATGTATCTTTAACCCATGTAACGAGTTTTCGGCTAATGACTCCCAGACCAGTTGGTCTTAGGGCATTAGGTGTTGAGACACCCCTACGAGCTTAGTAACTCAGGTTGCAGATACTGATACGTAGATAGTGCAATGTTTGATTCCCTTAAGCTTTTCTCCTCAACCCATGTAACAAGCTTTGGGCCAATAGCTCCCAAGTCAGTTGACTTTAGGGTATTAGGTGTTAAAACACCCCTTCGGGCTTAATTGCTTAGGTTAGGGAGGCTACGAAACCAAACTTATCCACGTTTTTATTATCATCAATACTATCATTTTTTTTTTTTTTTTTGCAAATATACTATCCCTTTCCCTTAGTTGTTACCTTCAACAAAAGAACATAAATAATGTAATAATCCAATGTGCAACCCACAATCATATGTTAAAGTGTGTGTGTGAAAATGAAGGTTTAATAATACTTGTTAAATGAGTATATGAGCAGAATCAAGTGATAACAATGAGAGAGTTTGTAAGCCTGAATATTTCAAGAAGTATTATGATAGACCTTGGTAATGATACTTACTAAGATGCGTCTCTAGAGTCAATAAAACTGACTCCATACTCTGCCATCCTAATAACAATTTTGTCAAATGGTTTTAATAATAGCAAAAACAGTTAGCAAGTCAGTTTTTTTTTTTTTTTTAACTACTACCCTCTCCCCCCAACCAAAATGAGACATTGTCCTCAATGTCCGAAGGTAGAAAGATAGAGTATAGAAGACATCACCTAAAACAACGAATAATGACAAACCTAAAACACACTTAAACAAACATAAGAAATAACAAAACAAAATAATATGCTATTAATAAAACCAAAATACACAAGGTTTCACAGATGAAGGCTCAAATCTAATCTAAGCTTTTTACGGCTTTCCTTAGTTGACCAATCTAGGCGACTCATGCAGGGATCAATGACAGGGATGAAAGATTGTAGTTGGTCAATCAATTGTTCAGTAGTAGCAGCAGAGATTATGATTTGTCGTGTCGAAGATGTTAGAAATTCCTGTTCCACAGCTTGATCAAGGAAAGACAACAACTTATCATAAAAACCATTAACATTTAACAAACCTAGAAGTTTATGGTGAATGTGCAGTTGGGCCCAAGATGAAATATGAAAGATCTCTTCCAATGTGCCCAGACCACCTGGTAAGGCAATGAAGGCATCAGCATGGCTAAACATGACATTCAGTCGATCAGACATTGTTGGGACCTGTAGTTCCTCTCCAATTGTTTTTCCAATGATGTCCCCATTTGCTAAAGCTTTGGGGACAACCCCCAAAACTTGACTGCCTCCTAAAAATGCAGCCATTGACACACCTCCCATTAACCCAAGGCTGCCTCCCGCATACACTAAATGAATCTTTCTCTCAGCTAGTACCTGACCAAGATGATTTGCAGATTCTAAAAACTCTTTTTCTTTCCCAGGACTGGATCCACCAAAAACACAAATATTCTTTATGTGATGACTTGAGGAACCTGCCATTTCTACACACTTCCATATTTGATGAATGTATGGGATGAGTAGAAATGAAGGGAAGGAAGAGAAGAATTTATAGATAAAAAATTGAAAATGCAATCATACCACCTATATGTAGGCCAGTTGTTGTCTCACACTCTCTCTCTTTATTTATTTTATTTCGACAAATCATGTATGTACAGCTAGTTGTGATTGTGGCTCACATCTTCCCTTGGTTTTACGTCCAACAACGGCTTAAACACCCTCTATGGGTCGGGGATAGGCTTCCCATCCAGTTTTCTTAAAAACTGGCAAACAGGGTCTTTTTTAGTCAGATTCCCAAGACTAAGTCGATCATGTTCTTTATGGAATTGTGGCCATAAATCATGAATTACACGATGCACATCTCCACTAGGATGCGTCTCAAGGGTCAACAAAAGATTATCTAAAGACCCCTTACTCAGGCCATCCTTAATGAATTGTATTTTATCTTCACGGTTTACAGATACCATTCCTAAAGAACGACATGTCGCATTACAAGTCCATCTGGCACATCTGTGACAGACTTTCAGTCGTTTTGCACGACGTTTCTTTGCAAAAGTGCTTTTACCTGTTCCAGGCATGTGTGAAATGAAAGAATTAGAGGACTCACCTGATAATCGGACCTTTGCTTCAATTATCCAGCGAATATCTTCAGGAATTCCATGATTTATTAACAACCGTAATCTTTCACACCTAGCACGGTAAATTTTTGTAATCGCATTCTGAGGCAGAGCGGGAAAATACATTTTCAACTTTTCAAGAGTGGTGTCCATTTTCAAAAGAGAATTGGAGACAAGATTCAAAGAAGGGAAAAAGAGCTTACAATTGTACAAATATATACATATATCAGTTATTTGGGAAACTGAAAGAACCGACTTAAGTGTCACGGAGTACCGTTATCCGCCATTTGACCAGGGTGAGAGACTAGCAAAACAAAAGTCACACTAAAAAGCAACAAAAAAAAATGTGAGAAAAACAAAATAATCAACCTTTATCAATAAGATTATTCAAACCAATGGATTCATTTTCACTAGGAAACTCATCAAAGTAAGCTTTGAAACGATGTTCATTTACCTTCAAAACATTGTCATTCTTTGGATTCTCAATATCAAGGGCCCCATAAGGATACACATGTTTCAAAATAAATGGACCGCTCCATCTTGATCTTAGTTTTTCAGGAAATAAATGGAGTTGAGAATTATAAAGCAAAACTTTTTGACCAGTATCAACTTTTTGACAATTTTCACAAGTTTTGCAGAATGCATGTGTGTCCTTGAACATGGTGGGCCAATAAAATCCATTTTGTAAGAATCTTTAAAATCGGTCATGCTTTGAGCAAGTTGAGTGTTGATTGTCTCCTGCTTTTCAATGAATGCATGCAATGTTTCCTCAAGATTTCTTCTAGGAGGTGGAGCATAAGGAGGTGCATATCCATGAGAATTTTGAAAATTATGGTGTGCTTGAAATGGTGGCTGTGAAGTTTGTGCATTGTTGCTATCACTCTTCCAACTGAAATTTGGGTGATTTCTCCAACCAGGGTTATACGTTTGTGAGTATGGGTTATGGTTGGGTCTTTGGAAACTGTTTAAAGCATGGGCTTGTTCATGAAGGCATTCCCTAAAAGAAGGCAAAGTTGGACAATCATTTGTTGAGTGTTCCTTGGTTTAACAGATTTTAATTGACCACTCTTTTTCAATTCAAGTGCTTCGACTTTTTTAGCTAAAGATGCAAACTTGGCTTGGAGGTCATGATCTTCCCTAAGGTTGTGCATACCTCCACTAGATGTATGAGGTTGGGTTTTACTTGGTGCCTCATAAGTACCTGTGGTGTCCTAATTTTGAGCATTTTCGGCTAGCAAGTCTAGGTACTCCATTGCTTCATTAGGGTCTTTATCTTCAAAAGTTCCATTGCACATCAATTCAACCATTTGCCTATCTCTAGGTGTTAAACCTTCATAAAAATGTGAAACCAATCTCCATGTTTCAAAACCATGATGTGGGCAAGTATTAAGCAAATCTCGATACCTATCCCAACATTGGTAAAATGTTTCTCCTGGTTTTTTAGTGAAAGTGATGATTTGTCTTTTGAAAGAGTTTGTTCTGTGAGACGGAAAAAAACTTCTTTAAAAATTGTTGTTGCATTTCATCCCAAGCACGAATAGATTCTGGTCTCAAATTTTGTAGCCATGTTTTAGCTTTATCTTTTAATGAAAAAGGAAAAAGCTTTAATCGAATGGTGTTCATGCTACAATTTGAGTCATTATAGGTATTACAGACCTCCTCAAATTCCCTTAAATGCAAGTATGGATTTTCTAGGTCTAAACCATGAAAAGAAGGTAAAAGTTGAATAATGCCTGGCTTAAAATTAAAATGAGATGCATCAGGAGGGAAAACTATGCATGAGGGTGCACTTGTTCTTGTGGGATTCATATGGTCTCTAAGTGTTCTCATACAGTTATTCTCATTATGAAGCGATTGATTATCTTCTTCAGCCATATTTTCTGAAAATGATGAGGATACCCTACAAAGTCGACCACTTAATGTATGTGACCAAACTCTCATGCACGTCTAAAAAGAGAATAAAAGGAAGAGAAGAAAAGAGAAGAAAACGAAACACAAGAAAACAAAAGTTAAATAAAATGAAAAGTGAAAAGAGAAAATAAAATAAATATTATAATTTATACAAGAATTTACCTCCCCGGCAACGGCGCCAAAAACTTGACACGACCAAAAGCTTGATGTCTTTTCCCAAGTGCAGGAGTGTCGAAGTAATAAATAACCCGGCAAGACCGGGGTCGAACCACAGAGAGGTTAATTGTATAAATTATAAATAACAACGGAACAATAACAATAATAACGATAATAATAAACAATAGTAGTACTAGTACTACTACTAATAATAATAATACTCAGTACGTGGCGTTGTTATACCTGAGAATGATCTAAAAGATCGGGTCACAGGTTTCCAGCCTATATACTGAGTTTATGAACAGATAATAATAATAATAATAATAATAATAATAATAATAATAATAATAACAACAATAACAACAACAATAATAATAAAGAAGAGAAGAAAGAAATTAATGAGAACTTTAAGTTGAAAGATTAATGTAAGGATTAAACAACGATAAAAATAAATGTCAAGGTTAGAGGATCCACTAATGGTACTTCAAACAAGTATAGTATAAACTCTTATTACTCAATTGGAAACCACACATAAAGGAGGTTCCAATCAGATTATAAGTTGTTAACATGATTACATTCATTATCTTATTCAAATAAAACTAATACTTGTAAATGTTGGTAGGCATTCATGAATATAACTTATGTTAACAACAAATCAAGTTCCTTTCATAGCTCAGGTGTCGGTTATACCATACAGTATGGGCTATGAAAGTACCAAGTATTTGTTGTACCAAGTGTTATACAACATAAATCTAGATTAACCATTTAACAAGCAAAGTATTAAAAGTGAACAAGATAACAAATATAAAACATGTTAGTATCCAACGTTAAGGTCCATGTTAAGTTTATATTATACTTATTCTTACACCATTAGTGTACCCTTTTCACCTTGACATAATTAACTTAGCTAAACATAATGAAAGAAAGAAACATAGATGAACAAGAGAAGAACATAAATGAGAAAAGAGTTAACTAAATAAAGGAAAGGAAATGAAGTGCATAAACTTGATATTAATGAAAGCAAAACATAAGCAATACAAAGAGAGAAAGCAAGAGCATGATCTTGATCTGAAAACCAAGATGCCTCAATACATGGTAAGTGCCTCCTTTTATAGGCCAAAATTTGGAACTATTGATTTGTTGACTAATTGATGAGTGGGTGGCCACATCTTGACTTGATAACAATCCTTATCTTCTTGTCTGAACAAGACGTCATTGCTAACATCATAATTTGCCCAGATTCCTCAGTAATGTTCTAGGAAATTGTCTCAGCTTTCCAACAAAAAAAAGATGAGGTCATTTGGACTTCTAGAACTCAAGATATGGGCTGAACACTAAATAGTGTCTGGGCTGCAGGACAGCTTCAGACTTCTTCGTTGTTCCTTCAATTTGGACTTCAAAATGACCTTTTTAAATCTTGGGCTCCGCATGAAAGTTGTAGACCTTTTTCTTACCTTTCCATCCATATAAAATGGACCTAAATCTGAGATCTAGAGCTCCAGATATGATCCAATTACCGATCAATGTTCTGGTTTGGACTGCACCGGCATCTCTTTTCTAAGTTTGGCCATCTCTTTGTCCTTTCACTTTCAATACTTAAACTCATCGATCAATCCTTTCATTTATGTGATAGGCCTGCATTTAAGATGAGCATTTACCATAAATTAAGGTATCTTATAGTATCAAACTTGTTATTATAAAACATGCTTTAGTTAAGGAGTTATTGATACTTCAAGTGCAAAATGATGATATAAAACCTTGATAAACATGCACTTTTAAGTACTAATCAGAATCCATTCTTCTTAAATGAGGTTTTAAAAGAACTGATTTTGTTTGTGATTTCAATGAAATAAATCAATGTTTTGTTTGGAATAATGTTCAAAGCAATTCCCTTGAAAGAGATGACCAAACAAGTAAAAAAAAAAAAACATGCAATTGGAACAACTATCACCCAAATTATGCCTTGGATCCACATTTTATCAGCATGAATAATGATTGGTAGTACATTGGTTTGTCATGGATTCCAAAACATGGTATCTTACAAATCCAAAGCATTACGCTGGATGTGGACAAAGTTTATCGGTTTTAACTGATCTTACTTGAAATGAGGAAAGGTCATCTTTGATATTCCTTTCACTTTCTTTAAAATTATCCTTTGCAGTCCCAATTTGAGCTGAGTCTATTTAAAGTTTTTTCTTTCATGAGAACCTCAACTAAGATCACACCCTATACTAGGGGGCAAAAAGAGAAATATGATTAAGAAAATTGTCTTGAAGGCATGTGAGCTTATAAAGAAAGTCTAACAACAAAGAATTCAATAAAACTCTGAACAATTGAGAGAATTCCTGACAAATATGGGAGTAACAAAAGAAAACAGAAGTTCCTCATTCGGAATATTTAGTATCATTTTTGTTGTCAAGATAGCAAAAGAAAATGCCAAGACAAGATAACAGTGATCTATAGTTTATAAGCCCTTAAACACTTTTTTGAGCTTATGGAATACTCTTTCTTTTATAGCCTTGAGCCATAAAATACATTACGTGCCTTTGAAGTCCTTTCTAATCAAGTAAGCAATTGGATCAATAAACGACGTTCTCAAAATATAAGAGACTTTTCCATAAAGAGTCATGGCGTAGCAAATAATTACTCATTATTATTCATGCTGTTAAAAAGAGTGTTTCTAAAGATAAAAGGCAAATTGTTTCTTTTCTCTGAAAATACCTTCAAGCAAACGCTTGAACACTTTGAAAACCAAAGCAGAAGGTCATCTCATCACTTACCTTCATCTGAGATTACTTTTACTAAGAAATTTGACATAAAGCCCTAGAGTTGCCTGAACATTGTTAGAAACAGACATTGAGAGTTTCAGTTTTCAAGAACAAAACAGATCTTTTAAAAAATCATTTTTGAAAAAAGGTTTTCTTTGTAAGAAAAATGAATATATGACACACTACGAGGCACCATTAGAAAATCAGAGATTCTAATGACAACGAGAGCAAATGAGGAAATGAAATGAGGCAGTTAATTCTTCCAGGGGGCAGATAAGCAGTTACCAGATCCTTAATGGCATAAAGAAATTTGTCTCCCTAGTGGAAAATACACATGATAAAACTGTGGACTTCTTCCAGCATGAGGACTGAAATAGTATGATTTGCAGTATCAATGAAAGGAGATTGTTGACTCTCACAATATGATCAGTTAGACAACAAGATAACTGATATATCTTCAGTAGGAGAAATGTATATGAAATCCCAGGTGAAGTGGGATAATCTTCATATTTTGACCATCTGAATTGGTTAAAGAATCTTCAACAATGGGAATGTTGCCTATAGAACAATGTCGGGCCAGGAAGAAGCTAATTCTCTCAGTGAAGTTATCAATAGAGAAAAGTGTAGTGACTGTTGGGAAACTCAAACAAAGCTTATCTTAGAAAATTGAGCAACATGGGTCGGCTTGAGTAGATTTGAAAGACGCCTGAATCAAAAGAGCTCACTAAAAGATCAAGATCCTCAAACAAGATGAACGAGGGATCTATATTTCAAAAGGTAAGATGCATTACATATCATCTAACTTCACGAGCATTGCATATTTGTTTTGCAGATATTTCACGAAACAAAATTCCTAACGGGATCCAACGAGATTCAGATGAAATGATATTTCATCTCAATCACATCAAATGTGGCAATTCCACAAAAGCAAAATTCACGAATGAAGACGAGAAAGATGGATTTTTATTCATGGGAAAAGGGTTTACAAGTACAAACGTTAAACACTACGAGGACGATTAGGGATATTTTCATCTTGATGGTCAATCATGCCTTGGAATTCCTCAAATTGCTTATGCATGCGCACTATCTAGACAGTAACAACTCAATGTCTAGACAGTAACAATTGGACAGTAACAGTTCAATATCTAGACAGTAACAATTAGACTTTCACGTGAATACTATATGTAAGACTATAAATTAACTAAGTCATGCGAACACTTACACATTAATATACTAACTTCAAAAATATACATGATATATGTATATATGTATGTTATTATGAGGAAATGAACATGCATAAAAAGTAACATACGTGTAATTAATGAATATGGATTGTGAAAACCCACTAAATAAATAAAATACTGAATAGATTAAATTAAAAGGATTTTAGGTATTGAAATTGGATACAATAGAATAAAATATAAGATGCTATGGTGTGAATTAAGTAAAAAGAAGAGTTGAGTGACAAAAAATAGAAATGAGAAGAAATGGGGCCAATGTGTAAATAGGTGTCGATACACGAAGTCGGGCGACGGCTCCGCTTTTTGTTTATTTAACAAAAGGATTTTTTTTTTTGGTGTGGGAAATGAAGATTTTATTGGAGTCGCCATCTAGTAATATGAGAGAACTAGAAATTCCAAATTAGACACTGGTCCCAGAGATTTGGATACTTGGTTAGTTATGATTAAGGGAAGGTAGACACCACCCTTAAAACATCCTTTCAAGAGAAAGGTTACCCTTACTTGTGTGTTTTCTATTTGTTTCAAATGATATTATATTTCGAGCTTATTTGCAATTTTATTTTTTTTAAAATAGTTAACGTCGGTCCTTAAAAATATGAGACACGTTAAAAGTGACATCAATCCCTAAAAATAGGAGACTCGTCTAAAATATCGACGTTTAACCCTAAAAAGGAGATTTACGTCTGAGTTACCAAAAGGAAATGATGGACATAATCCATATTTGGTATAAATACCCTTGACATCGGTCCTTTTCTGTAAAAAGAGACGTGTCGACAAACAACGTTCGTAGGAGACTCGTTTAAAAAAATGACATCAGTTCCTAAACATAGAAAACTCGTCTAAAATATTAACATAATTCATATTTGCTATTTAAACTATTGACATCGGTCCTTTTCTGTAAAAGAGACGTGTCGACAAATAATATTTGTTCATAAAAACAAATATTTTGATATCATTAAGAAATAGGTATAACTATTCTTGAGAAGTTGGGCTTTGCGCCCACGACAGATAATATGATAAGATAAGTGTTGGACCCGTGTCGTTTTTATATTTATTTTTGTTTTTTTACATGCAAGAAAATTTATATACAAATAAAAAAATGTTATAAATCTCAAAAAAATTACCTGAGTGCCACTGTATAGGTAAAAGACTGAAATACCCTCGGATTTCTCGAAAAATTATGAAAATGCCACTGGCGGCGCGTGTGGCTAAAGCGTACTGTTGACGGTGGTGAAATTTTTCGGCGAGATTTCTGGCCAACCGATGGTCGATCCTGGTAGATTTGAGGTCGAGGATTTTGATGGTGGTGGTCTTGACGGCCGTTGATGGCTAATAGGGGAGAATCGACGACTTGAAGCTTCGATAGCCGGCGAAGATCGTGGCCTTTTTCTAGCCAGATGAGGCGGCGAAAACGCTGAAAAAGGCTGAGGTTTTGCTTTGTAGGAGGTTGGAGACTTTTCTGTGGTGGTTTGGAGGCTTGAGACGGCCGGAGATGGGAGATCGGAGGAGAGAGAGAGAGTCGCCGGTGAGAGGAGAGAGATGCTCTGGGTTATACTATGGTGTGAACGCTAGCACGGTACACCGATGCAGCTGAAGCTTGTGAACCGTTGGATCTCTGATGAAAAGATCGTGCGGCTGTGATTGGCTCGATCTGCAGGTTGATCAGACGGTCTGAATGAGCAGAGTTTTGATATGGCGTGGCGCGGTGCACCGAAAGCTCGGTACACCGGGTGACATGGCGCAACGGGATCAAAGCTCAGATTATTTCAAGGGCTGAGATTTGTTGGGATATGTTTGGTATTTTTCTAATTGTTTTTTTTTTAAAACAATATCTTACTCTCGTGAAAAAAAACAAAAAAAAAATATGAATAGTGGCAAATATAAATCAATTCTTTCTCTTCTTTTTTGCCTGTCGTCCCCTCTGCTCTCGTGGCTATTTATAGCCAATGAGCAGGGACAACACGCATCTACCTTAAATAAAAAAATATATCAACACAACTGCTTCGTATATAATTCAACTACTCCGCTGACAAATCAAATTTTTGCATTATTGTTTTGTTTTATTATATATAATAATAAATATTTATATAAGTAAAATTAAAAACTCAAATCAGTATTAGAAAAAGCCCGTTTCAATCGCCAACACAAAAATATTTGATGGGTATCAACCCGATGAACCGGGTTTTGACCGAAAAATAATGGTTTGACCAGAAAATGACGGTTTCGACCCGAAACGTCATGAAAACTCATTTTTTACCCTGGTCGACATGGTTTGACCCGTATTGACCCAATGAACTCGGTTTTGGTCAGAAATGACGGTTTTGACCCGAAACAGCCCGAAACTCATTTTTTACCCTGGTCGACATAGTTTGACCTGTATGGACCTGGTGAACTCGGTTTTGATGGAAAGATGCGGTTGACTCGAGAAAAAATATTTTTTGAATTTTAAACTTTTTCTTATTTTTTTGGATTTTTATAAATAATAATAGAAATAAAATAACATTCGAGAAAATCTTGGTGAATCCAAAATTGGGTTACAACAGTTGCCCCCTCTTTACAATGCTTACGGTGCAAAGACATTGGAAAATTCATTTTCTTTTGACTTTGCATAGTAAGTTTTGTAAAGAAAAACGATGGCGGTGTTGAAAAATACCCAGATTTTCCAATTGGTCTAATTCTTATGGGCGACTGGTCTAATTGTTCCAGGCGACCTGCTCGATGGTGAAAATGCGAGGAAACTCGCAAGTGGTCTAATTGTTCCAGGCGACCTGCGCGATGATAAAGTGCAAGGAAAATCGCCAGTGGTCTAATTGTTCCAGACGACCTGCCCGATGATAAAATGCAAGGAAACTCGCAAGTGGTCTAATTGTTCCAGGCAACCTGCCCGGCGATGAAAATGCGATGAAACTCGCAAGTGGTGAAATGCTTGAAAGTGATTTCAATATAGGTTTTGTGAAATACATGAAAGTGATTTCAGCAATGAGCTTCAGGGTTGATGAAAACTTCTAAAGGAAGTCATACCTGTATGGTTAAGATCTGATTTGTAAATCGATCTCAGAGATTATGAAAGCTTCTCAAGAAAGCCCTGTATGTACGATTGAGATTTGATTTGTAAATGGATCAGGAAAGCTTCTCAAGAAAGTCTTATATGTACAGCTGAGATTTGATTTGTAAATGGATCCCAAAAGCTTCTCAAGAAAGTCTTGTATGTACGGTTGGGATTGGATTTGTAAATGGATCCCAAAAGATGAGGAAAGCTTCCCAAGGAAGTCTTGTATCTACGACTAAGATCTGATCTTCTATTGAAAATGATGGCAGGAGCAAATTCCCTATAAATCACGCAGTATTGGGCAAAAGACATGTAGCAACTTCTCGCATTTTCAATACTCTCAAAGTTCTTAACTTTTGAAGTTTTAACCATGTCTTCCTCTTCTTCCAATGCTAATCCAAACCTTGTTCCTGAGGCAGAGCCTGTAGTTTGGCGTACTACTTTTGAAGCGAATGGTCGTCCAGTTACAATAGAGGATATTGTAATGGACAATGAAGATACTGTTGTAGCCGTGGCTAGAGACATGATCCTTCCTCGTTGTTGCTATCCAATTTTTGACCCATGTTTTTTTATATATTTTCAAAAAAATCCAAAAATAGAGAAAAAACAAAGAAAATCCAAAAAATATGTTTTTTAATATATTTTCGTCATTTTAGCATTTTTAACGTCGTCTAAAAAGAATTTAATTTTTCAAACGCGTTCGACTTTTCACGCGTCGTTTTTAAAATCATTGATTTTCCTCATCGAGTCGACGTTGATATTGCTCATTTTCAAAAAATACAAAAAAACAAGAAAAATCAAATTTTACAAAAAAAGAAAGTTAAGGGACCAATTTTGAAAACTTGGCAATATTTTTTGCCTATAAATACTGGTTTCCAACACTTACAAGGGGAGGGGCAATTGTGTAAAGAGGAGAGAAACACAAAAAAAACCCTAAAAACATAAACTTAACTCTCTACCCACACAAACCAGCCGCCGGCTCCTGACCAAAAAATAGCCTCCGTTCCCCGGGGTCCTTGGTTGGTGTTTTCAGAAGAGAGCCAAGGACCCCCTGATTGATTGCTCCCAACCCGGTTGGGACTTTGCTCTCCCGAAACAGTCGCTGCTGCTTCTCAACCAAAACCCCCCCTCTGGTTTGATTTTACTTTTTTTCCTACAGCCGCCGGCCACAAACACAAGCCAAAACAGCTGCTCCCTACCCGGTCTTGATTTTCTTTCTTCGGAACCAGCCCCTTTCCCCTTCTCTTCTTCTCATTTTTTCCCGCCGCTCCTTCATCCCTCTCTTCCTCCGATCTGCCTCACAACAGCCACGATCCAGCACCCCTCAACTCTCACTCACGGCGTTTCCTCCTTCACCGAACAGACCCGACGGCCTCAGTTCCAACTGAGCATCTGCTGCACGCCCAGATCAGTCCGCTGCTCCTTCGCCTCACAGTAGCTCTCGCCGGCCAGCCTTCCACAGCAGCACTCGATCTCCTCAGCACCGCCACCGATCTCCCCACAACTGAAGAACCCAGCGACGCCAACAGCGCCGCCCGATCTACGGACGACAGCAGCAGCGACCACAGCCGCGACCACCTTTGCAACCACCAGATCGACAGCCAGCCGAGAAGAAGAAAGAAGACAGCGGTTCACAGATCTAAAAAAGAAAAAATCCAAGAATGGATCTGGACTAAAACAGACTTGCTGGTTGCGTTTTTTTATTGTTTTTTTTCAGGTCAACACCGGCGAGGAAAGGGCGAAGGGAAGGAGTCGATCTAGGCTACCCCTTGTTGTTGTTTTTTAGGCGGCGCGTGAACCCACGCGCCGCCAGTGGCGGTGGCGCGTGGGGAGACGCGCCGCCAGTGTTCCCGAGCCGAGGAAATCTGCTGAACACTGTTCCGCAACTCCAGAAATCCGTTTGCCACTGTTCTGAATAGTTTTGGATTATTTTGTAATTTTCAGATTGTTTAATGTAATATTTGTGTAATTTTTAGTTTTTTTTTTAGTTTGTACTTTATGTAAATGTGGATGGAAATAAAAGAAAAGAAATGAAAAGAAAAGAGAAAAGTGATAATAAAAACAAAAAAAAAAAAAAGAAATGTTTGTGTGTGCTTGTATGTTTGTTTTTTTTTATTTATTTATGTTATTGAAGTAAAAATAAAAAAAGGACAAAAAGAATTATTTGTTAATTTAAATATGGTTAAATATCTCAAGGACAAATAAAATCAAGTTGTATTTTCCATGAAAATATGAGGACAAGTTTCTACATATATTCGGGGATTTAATAACTGATTTATTCAAGCCTAAGAATTTAATTAATATTTTAAATTTTCAAATCACATCAAAACACGAAGCAGCTTACCTCAGGTAGGGTGTGTTAGGGGTGCTGATACCTTCCCTAACCACAACCAGTCCCTTACCCGTGATCTCTGACAAGACCAGTACATCCGGTTTCCTAGTAGCCCTCAATGAATTACTAGGTGGCGACTCCCTCGAACGAATTCAAAGCAAACGCAACAAACGATGAAAAATCGCCAGCCGATTGCCGCGCGCTGATTATTTTTTTGGGGTGCGACAGAATGGCGACTCCACTGGGGAAAGGTATTGTTTTCAACTTTATCGGACTAAGCTTTGTGTTTTGATGTGTTTGATTTTATTTTTTCTTTGGTGCTTTGTTTTATTTATTTGTGTTTTATTCATGCATTGTATATAATTCTCTCATGCATCACAAGTTTTAATTTTTGTTAAGCACACACCTGCTTTAAGTTAGGTGGGGGACTAGCAGCTTACCTTATGACTTGAGTCAAGGTTGAAGTTTGTGTAAACCCCAACTCTTCGTTGAGTGCTTAGACTGGTAATAGTTGGACACGTGCCAACCAATTACCTGCTGGGCCCCTATATTGCCTTTACGAGGGCAATCACTGGGACAACAAGAGACCCCTTTTAGAGACCAAGTAGCAAACCTACCCTGTCTCATGTAAAATGAATAGAACCTGCCTGTAGGATGTATGCTCCGTAAATATTTGTTTTGCATCCGAGCAAACCCTTCTTGAAGCATTGGCCGTCACTCCGAAAATTTTCATTGGAGAGTTTGGGCAAAAATCATGATTCTTGTTCCATCATACAAGAGTTACGATCATATTGTCACCCCTCGAAGGGCGAGTTCATCATATAGGTTACATGTTCATACATTTATCATGCATGAACTGGGTTGAAAGGTAGGTCCCCTGTACAAGTTGTGCTGCAAGTGATTGAAGAAAGATGATGAAAGTGAAGAAATGTGTCAGATAGAGGCTCATTATCAGATTAAGGTTGAGAGCATCGAAGGTGAAGTAGCTGGACGCAGATTTGCTCGAACAAGTGTTGAGTATCAAATGGAAAGAGAATGTCTGCACAATCTTCCGTGGGAACACTGCTTGTCCACGTTCAATTGAAGCTGCCTCTCCTTTTCAGTCATGAACAACAACAACAATGCCTTCAGTCATCAACTAATGACAACTCTGGTTCTTGCTTTGTTGCACTCTTAAGTGTTCATTGCCTCCACATCATCTAATGGAACCAAATGACTACTAGCCTCTTGTACATGGTGCATTAGTCTTCTTTGAAGCTACCCCAATTATGAGCTCAATTCCATTTCAGCAGCACAAGATGTTGGTCTGAAAAACCATGATTAGACACTGAACTTCTACGTGGCAGAGCTCTCTCTACAAAAATCCATTTATGGCTCTGCAAATTGGGAATGCAAGAGGAGATTTATAAGTTGCATATGCTACAAATATTTCTCTCATCAGTTTCAGCACGAAGACATCTTAGTAGGTTGAAGAGCCAGACCTGGTCTGGAAAATATTAGCAGACTTCAAACTTCAACGTAGCAGAGCTCTCTCGGCAGGAATCTGTTTGTGGATCCGTAAGTGGGAAATCCAAGAAGGAATACAGTAGTTTCAGATCATCTATGATTTCTCTCCAACAATGTCAGTATTAAAATGCAAAAGTAGAGAGAAGAGACATGCCTAGACTGAAAAACATGAAGAATACTGAAACTTCAACAGAGCAGGACTTCCTCTATAGGTGTTTGTTTGCTGCACTGTCAGTAAGAAATCGAAGAGGGGACAAAGGAGTTTTAGATTCATCAGGTGCTCTTCCAATAGAGACAATGTGTGATTCCACATGTCGGTAGTGGCGATACTACAAGTCTCTAGGCGCTGCCAGGATTACCAAGATATTAAGAGGTTTCCAACAATCCTAGAACAACAACAATAACATTGGAAGATTGACATGAAGTTGTGGATTGCCAAAAATTGAACAAGCTATCAAGATGGGAAAGATTGAAGTTTTTGTTATGGATTTCGGAACCGTGAAGAGAGTTGAATCAGAAGATGACTCTCGATTGAGAAACCTCAGTTATTTTGCCTAGTCAAGCCTTGCTCAAGCATCAATTGATCAAATGTCTTTGCCAAGATGGGACATTCCTATGCCGTTTAAGTTTGTCGACCAGCATCTGCCAGATTCTAGAATTTTGCTTGACTCCGACAAATCCCATGCAACCACCAATTTCTCGGTGGTATAATCCAGATAAGAGATGTGATGTCATGGTGGGGTCCTCAACCATTTCAAGTGAACAGTTTCAAGAATTGCAAGAATTGAGTCTGAAAGTTGGTGAGCAAGAGACAAGTGGAGTCGGTGAAGGAGAGTGTCATTGGCTATATTGTCCCCCGAACATCTTCAGAATGACATGTTGATCGAAAGCGCTTGGCAAAACGCAAATATTGCCAGAAAAGCTGATTCAAGAATGGTGATGAACAGTCAATCATATTGTTTTGGAATTCTGCATTTTGTTTTGGGATCACATCTCATCCTTCAACGAAACATGTCTTGCTTTGTCTCTTTGTTGTTTTGAAATCAACAGATGTTTAACATTTTATTTTGATAAAATATTTTGATCAAACTCCAACATGCGATAAAGGATAATCAATCCTGAAGATTAAAAGTGTTTTGATTGCAGAAATGACTCGATTCTTGTTGAAATGACATGAGGTGACTAAACAATTTTGAACTCTTACCTCTTGAAACTGAACCACACATCATATAGCTAAGTTTTAGCAGTATGCATAATGACATGTAGTGGATTTGGTAGTTATGGACTCGTTAATCATTGACTCTTATAAGTCCAAATCATTACACTGGATGAGGTCAAAATTTATCGGTTCTAACCGACCTTGCTTGAAATGAGAAAAGGCCATCTTTGATATTCCCTTCACTTTCTAAAGATTATATCCCTTGTAGTCCCCTTTTGAGCTGAATAGAATATTCTTTTCATGAAAACCCTGACTAGGATCACACCCCATACTGGGGGCAGATGAGAGATATGTTGGAGACATTGATATAATTAATGGATAAAGAGGAAGGCTTAGAACAAAAGTCCAATGATTGAAAGAGAGCTAGAAGAAGACACATAGACTGGGGGCATATAAGAAAGTTTTGAGGAAGGCTATGAAAAAAAAAATGAAAAAAAAAAGGAGAAGAAGTTGAAATTGCCTTCACTTAAAGACAAGTCGAAGATAAAGGAAAGAAAACGCCTATCATGTCTATGAAAAGCAAAAGCAATTTCAATCAAGGACACAACAAAAGTCAATACCAGAAAAAAAGACTAAGCTATAAACGTGACTTTTGGTGTCCATTATAAAGCCTCTGATGTTATCAGATGATTAAGGTTGGTTATTCATCAAGGAAATGTGGATTTGCATTATGACTTATGTTAAGAAAAGTCTAAACTTTGAGGTTAACAAGGTTATATGTCGTTTCCTTTACAAAGACAACAATAGAAAAGAGTTGATGAATAGTTGATGTTGATCCTAGGTCTTTGAAACCCTCAAACACCTTTTGAGCCTTTGAAATTCCTTTCTTTCATAGCCATGAACCATAACCTGCATTACGTGCTTTTAAAAGCCCTTTTTAATCAAGCAAGAAATTTGAACCGATAAATGGCGCTCTCAAAACTTAAAGAGCTTTTCCATAAGGGTCGTGACTTCATGAATTAAGCTACTGGTTATTATGCATGCTGATAAAATAAATGCTAAGAAAAGAAACAACTTTTCTTGATAAAGCCTCAGCATCTTGTTCTTGATATTCATAAAAATGTCACCTCATCACAGACCATCAAATGATATACCCAATATCAAGGATTCAAATTGATACAAAGAACCATGGAAAAAGCCATTTTAATCCTACAACGGGTCGATTTCTGTTTTCAAAATACAAGACAATCAAAGGACTGTGTATTTCGAATAACGTGTGTTGGGTCTTTGATCAAAAAGCTTGATTTTCAAAAGATTTCCAAAAAAGGACATCTCTGATTTTCATTTCAACAAACTAGACTTTGGAATAGACATGATCTTTGAAATATGAGAGTTGATTCCAGAACAAGGAAAGATTATCAAACACAGAAGAACATTGATTGAGTATGCAAAATCGTTGATAGAAATGACATTGAAGTCCTCGACACTCCTTGAAAAGTTGAGCAGCTGGGGGCAATACAGTGGACCTTAAGAAGGAAAACAAACAGTATCCAGATCAACTGGGGGCAAAGAAAGAATCACATGATGAGTCATCAAAGTCCATCAAAGTCATTCCTGGCATTCACAAAAGCCATTTGGTTGTAAACAGAAGAATGAGCATGTTCAGATCAACTAGGGGCAATGTTGTTCAAAGACAATCCATGATTTAGTGAACTTCAGCAGCAATTGATGAGCAACACTGCACTTGAAGGATATTTTCATATCTTCATCTTGGGTAACCCTCTGAAACATGGCTATGACTCCTGACAGATGTTTATCGGGTGAGTGCATTTGAATGAACATTCGAACATATGCACACCACCAAGACTGACTGTGGAACAATGCTGCACTTGAAGGACAATCTCATATTGTCATCCTTTGAAACATGGTTATCGACAGACGTTACCACGCAACTGCATTGAATGAATGTCAGAAAGGCACCCACCCCGAAGACTGACTGTGTGGGACAATTTGTTTTAAGCCAGATGAGCACTTCACCGCATGAGTATGGGTGATAGAAGTAGCATCATTGATGAGGCCGAGGCATTTCTTTTCACAATCTGATTAGAAGAGTTGAAAGGAGTCCATGAGAAGAGCACTGAGCATACAACCATGAAGCCTTTGTACTGCAAAGCTATGAGATGCATGATTGGATGACTGAATGAGTTCCAAGAAGGCTGATGATAACATGTACTTGAAGAGTACTGTTTCAAATAGAGGCAAGTTCATGACTGATTAACAATTTTGATGGGTATTGGCATG